>NW_017617116.1:2207500-2392500 GCF_001879475.1 Ipomoea nil
GAATTATAGTTCATCGATTCTGGAATTTTAGTTCATTCATTCTGGAATTTTTAGTTCATAGATTAGATTCTAAAATTTTAGTTCATAGATTCTGGAATTATAGTTCATCGATTTTGGAATTTTAGTTCATATGTTGTTGCTGGGAATCGAACCTGAATTTTTTTTTAATGGGAGACGCGCGTTTTTAACAAAACGACGTCGTTTTTGCATCCGTATGCACCATGCATGGTGTATACGGATGCACAGCATAATTTGCCCAGGCGCGCCTAACCCTTCTTTTTATATTATTATTTTTTAAAAAAATATTTTTTTTTTCTCTCTCCCTTACCATCTTGGAGTACCAGTTTCAAACTCTTGACCTATGTGTTAGAGTTATCTTCCTCCAACCACCAGTGCCAAGAGGAACCGGTCTCTCCCTTACCATCTACTCTTTCCTAATCACTGATAAAATCCCCTCAAAAATCGCACCAGAGTTAAACAACTATGGAAATAACTAGGGTAGTATATAAGAAATTGTAATTATAAATAATATCACATCTAAAAATCGAACATTAAAAATAATTGTAAGAACAAAAAATTTATTTTAAAGCCATAATCGTAATTATTATGAGTGTAATAATGGTGTCCGGATATTATCATTATCCTCATATTTTAAGGCTTTAAGCATCAATACCTCTAAAATGAATCTGGGAATCAAGTGGATTTCGTCGTACACTTCAATTTATCTTTAATGTCCACTTTACATTAATTGATGTCTCAAGGCCACAATCTCTTCTCCAAAAGATTGATTCCCT
Organism: Ipomoea nil; assembly: GCF_001879475.1. Classification (NCBI taxonomy): domain Eukaryota; kingdom Viridiplantae; phylum Streptophyta; class Magnoliopsida; order Solanales; family Convolvulaceae; genus Ipomoea; species Ipomoea nil. The sequence goes on from NW_017617116.1 coordinate 2,208,295, forward strand.
AACCCCCAAGGCCCCACATTTCGGTCTTATAGGAAGGATGTAAATTACCGTAATTCAATAGTTCAGCAGACATGGTTAAATATCAATGCGCACAATATATCTACCTACTTTGGACATAATCTCCACACTATCGCTATTAAAATTTAAATCTTGGGGTGTGTTTGGTTGGTGGATTTTGCCCATAGGAATGGGTATGAAAGTGATTGTTGTTGTTTGGTTAATAGGTTTTTAGAACACTACTATGGGTTTCGAATACACCATCAATTGAAAAATCCATACCCAAATACAATAAGGGTTTCATTCCCTTATTCATTCTTAACCACTACTATTAGTAACCATTCCCATTCTACCCTACTACCAAACATGTTAAATACTTTCACCAAAACCGATTAACATTACCAAGTATTTGATACCCATTCCGATTCCGATTCCTATGTGCGAACCAAACACACCCTTGGTCTCTTCTCCCAAATACTGCCTACTCAACTAGTGAGCTAAGCTCGTACGAGCAAGGCCACAATCTCTTTGCCAATGATGATTTAAAAAAAAAAACAAAAAACAAAAAACAAAAATAAGAGAGATAGGAATTTAACTTTGTTATGAATATTATTATACAACCATTTAAAGGTTAGTGGATCAGACACATCTCGCGCACGATATACATCTTCTTCATGGTTGGAGCAATGAAGAGCTCTTAAGTTTGAAGTTCAATCTTATCATACATCCTAAATAAAAACAAACTAACATAATAGTAACTATGTGGAAAATGCTAATTACCCATGATTTTACCACTCACAAAGCAATCACTTTATGATATGACAAAATCCTAGACATTAGTATTCTATTTTTTTTATTACTTTAATATTAATTGTATTAATGTTTAGGATTTTTGTCACATTATAGAATAATTGGTTTATGAGCGATAAAATTAAGGGTATATAGCATGATACTGTTCACTAATTATTTTTAATTTTACCCTTACAACTATTAAATTACTTTAATATTTGTTTCCTAAATATTATTTTACGTAGACATTCAAAACATTACTTTATTTTTGTCATATTTAGTCATTTCAAATAAATTACTGATACAAAAATATATCAAAATATGTCACATTTTAATTCAAAACCATATATATATATATATATATATATATATATATATATATATTCTTACTAAAAACACTAATGTGTTCAAACCGATATACTTTAAGCTAGAAATGTGATCACTCTAATTATTTTGTATGAGAGATTTTTATTTTTTAGAAAGACTAAATTTGACTACAAAAACAATTGTGAACCAAATATGACAAATATAATGTTGAGAAAATTGTAAAAAATGTCGCTCTATAATATGTCAATTATCAATGTCACCCCTGAATTATGAGTGGTGTAAATGTTGCCCCTCAATTATCAAAACGGTGCACATATAGCCCCTCCCGTAATGGACATGTGGTTCCCCGTTAGTGTACGACACCGTTAAGTCGGAGTAAATATGTAATTTAGTTGTTTTTTCCCTCCCTCGATTCGAAGTACCAGCGATGGACAGCTGTGGGGAACCACAGGTCCGTTACGGGAGGGACTATATGTGCACCATTTTGATAATTGAGGGGCAACATTTTCACCACTTATAATTCAGGGGTGACATTGATAATTGACATATTATAGAGGGACATTTTTTACAATTTTCCTATAATGTTTAAAGATCAAATATGAAAATTACATTATAATAAAAGCCACGTTATTTTGCTTACACCAATTGCGTTAGAAAACGATAGGAAAAAAGTGAGATATGAACAACAAAAATCTTATTCATTTTATGGGTAAAATGTATTATAGCTAGGAACAGTTATAATATTTTTGTCTTCTTTTGGAGAGATAATAAAAATAAGAGTAAAAGACATTTTTGGTCCTAGACTTATATTGGCACGGACAATTTTAGTCCTCTATAAAAAAATAAGACAATTTGTGCACACTCTTATTGTGATGAGAACAATTTTGGTCCTCCGTCTGCATTCTCGTTAGATGGTCGTTTGAGATGAGGGTATTTGCGTCATTTCATGCTATCTCCTTCTAATGACTACTATCTTTTGAGTGTTATGTGTTGTCCCTATAATCCGATGAATGACCATTAATGGGTGTATTTTAATGATGAATATAGAGGAAATCTTGTTAAATTTTGGAGGGTTATCTGGGCGAGATGGCGGAGTCGCAGCTGGGCAGAGAAGGCGGAGCCGCAACTGCTCTTTGACTTCTCAAATCACCTTCGCACAGGCCGCTCCTTCCCAAATCGCCTTCACACTGCTGAGCACGAACACCGATTCATAACCGCCGGTGTAGAACCCGTTTCCGGTTTCCACGCCCTTCGCGATCTCCCCAAGCGCCATCTCCACTCTATCGTCGAACCATGACCTGCTCGCCTAGGTCGACCCGTAGAGCTTGTAGAGCAGCTCGGTGGGGTTGACTTGCCATAACCAAACACCTCGTATATGATGTAACACCCGACTAGCTGAACTCTACCCGCGAACAAGTCGCCGCAGAGGTTCTTGGACATGTCGGTGGTTTTCTGCATGCAATCGTTGCAATCGGAGGCGGAGAGGTCGTCCCGGAATTTGGAGCAGTCCGGCGATGCTCGATTGGCCGCTGCCGGCGGCAGTTTTGTAGAACATAGCGGCAGACGATTGGGACACCAGAGTCTCAAACAGGGTCTCCAGATTTTGAGAGAAAACCTAGTCCATCCTGGGATTTCTGGTTCGCACACCCTTTGAACACCAATTCCTTGTAATCTGAACAGAATCCAACAACAACGAAAGAACTAAGAATAAAAAACATTAGAGAAAATGGGGAAAGAATTCGAGACTGACCATTTTCAATCCTCTGATATTACTCTAAACATCACAGTGGCTGGAATGCGATTTCACGGTGGTTCACGAAGGGGCCGGCAAGGCTCGACAAATCCCTCTCCACCGTCTCACTGTCCTTGGAAACCACGCCAGCGAAGGCGCACACAGTGGAGAAGGGCGCAGCCGCAGTCAGCATTGCCAAGACTAACATTGAAGAGAAGGAGATAGCATGAAATGACACAAATACCCTCATTTCAAACGACCATCTAACGGGAATGCAGACGGGGGACCAAAATTGTTCTCGTCACAATAAGAGTGTCCACAAATTGTATGATTTTTTTATGGAGGACTAAAATTATCCGTGCCACTATAAGTCTAGAACCAAAAATGTCTTTTACTATAAAAATAATGTCAATTATTATATAATGTGATGACACTTTTATTATTATTCTAAATGAGTAGTTATAAGATCGAATCCCGGTAATAAGGCAGTACGACCAACTAGACATTGCCTAGTGCAACAGGCATGCAATCCAACACCCTTTCAGCTTTAGATCTTGCCCCTCATTGATTTTGCACCCTTTTTCCTTGACACCAAAATTACTTTTGAATTTTGCACCACACCCTTCTAGTCTTTACACTTCAGGCCCCTAAACTCTTGACCGTTCTTACCAAGACCCCTAAACTTTCCCCCTTTCCTATCTGGACCCCCAAGCTTTTGCTCCTTTGCTTGGTTTGTACACTGAACCTTTTCAACCTGACCTACATCCTCCTCACTCCATAGACCACTTTTCTATTCACTCTACGGACCCAAACCCAATTCCTCCATCAAATACTAACATTAATCATGAATTTGAAAAGTATGTGTATTTAATTAAAATCACTAAAATTGCTTCTTGTTAAACTCTAATCAACACGTAAACTTAAAACAAAAAAAAAAAAAATGACAATCATAAACAAAATATGTACAAAAATAAATGATAAAAACATTATGATAATGATTAAGACATAATAAATTTACTTTTCCAGAAAATCACAAAACTCTGGAAATCCTAATTGAAAAGGAGCTGTGTATCAAGAGTTACATATCTTATAACCGGCTAATAAAAAAGAACATTCATTACTTGTCCTTATTCATACACTTTCAAATATAAAGAAAAGTTAAAACACTTGTGTTTAGATTAACTCTTTGTATCATTCTTAACTCTACACAATTGCATAAGAACAACCATAGGATTTGGAAGGTCAGAATTTAAAAAAAAAAAAAAAAAAAAAAAATTCAACGCTTGGTATATGTTGATCTCACACTGTAGCCTTCAATTGATTGTCCCAATAAACAAATAAACTACTTAATAAAAAATACATAACAAAATTAGATAATTTACTTTGTATCCACGTACAATTAGAAAATCAATAAGTTAAGAGGACTTCCCTGCAATGATCTTATTCAATGGGGAGTATATTTCAACGACCCTACCAATAACGTCAAACATGTTAATAAAAAAAAAGAGAGAGAATTCAGATGTAGATTACAATTGTAAATGAAACTTACCAACGAACTGTTTATCATCTACAGACTTCAAAGATGAAAATGATTTTAATAAATAAATTTGTCTAGGAAAGTTGTCATTTTTTTTCTTTAAATAAAGTAGCATAGTTGAATTACAACATAAAATAATGAGTGCATTTTTTGTAAGTATAGAAATTACTTATCACCGTACATTTTTTAATGGCATACACTTTTCATTCTTTGAAAAGCTTACAGTACTTACCAACATGCTCCCTTGGTATATGAGCATGAAGTTCCCTACAATGGAGTAAAAAAGAAAAGTGTTATTTTGCAATTTATTTTTGCAGTATAGGAAGCAGCTTTGGAATGCATCTTTTTCCAAATTTCATATACAACACGAGTTCTAGAAAAAAGCAAAATAAAAAAAATACCATTTAGTCGTGAAATATGCACTCTCTAGATTTTATGGAATCACCCCCTTTCTCCATGGGACTTCATATAGGTGCACACCAATCACCATCTAATAGCTCTGAAAGTCTTCAATGGAGAAATATTCAGGGCAATGATAAATATTGCAATCGTAGAAAAAAGCAAAATTGAAAAAAAAAATACCTCTTGATCATGAAACATGCACTCTCTAGATTTTATGGAATCACTCCCCTTTCTCTATGGGACTTCATATAGGCCAGGTGCGCACCAAATGCAGTCTAATAGCTCTGCAAGTTTTCAATGGAGAAATATCCTGGGCAATGATAAACATTGGAGTCGTAACAATTATATGTTAATATACATATCTATATCTCTATATATAATTACTCAATATAAATAAATGAGTAAATGAATATAAGGAAAAAATATTACCAATTAATAGATTTACCAATTAGGTTAATACGTGATTATGGAAACAATATTGATTTTATTTAATTTCTATTTTACATTTGATTACCAAATAAGTTTTACTACAAAAGTTTGGGCGGGAAAATGAAATAGGAGGATTTTACTTTTATATATATATAGATGTTGAAAACAACCTCATTAAAATTGTCAAACTGCAAGTCTACCACTGTTTTTTTGGCGCCCGCCTAGATTCCGCTTAGGCGCTGCCTAGGCGCTAGGCGCTGTCCGGGCGCTCGACTAGCGCCTAGCGCCTACTACAACCATGGAATAAAGTTGAAATTTAAATTCTAGTGTTTGGTTTACAGTAATAAAATTATTGAGTATTTCAATTCTAATGTTTAGTAAACATGTGGATTGAAAGGGAATAAGTAGTATAAAGTCAAGCATCAATTTTAGGTTTAAAAAATAGAAGGGTAATTTTGTCTAATCATTATCTTTTTTTTTTTCCTAAAATCCATGGAATTTAAATCTCAAGGGGGTATAGGATTTTAATTCCATGAAATTTAGTGGCCTTTGAAATTAGGTGGGAATGGAATTTAAATTCCCTCCAACCAAATGCCCTGTTATAGATTGAAAAAAAAAAAAAAAAAAAAAAATTATCCACTACTTCTTCGTCAACAAATGCAAGATATATGCAACAATTTACAATTTTGATAAGATTGGAACAATTAAAGTAGTATTTGAGATTGACTCTAATCATGCCATTTTCATAGAATTCTTACCTCTCCTACCCAAATTTATGCGATTGAAATTATCAACCACTTCAATTTTAGGTTAACAAAACAACCTTCCAAAAAAGTTAGGTGAAAAACTAGCATCAACTTCTGTCTCTTTTTATAATACATAAGAAGATTAATTAAACTATTGAAATTTTTTCTAATAATATAAGCTGATACATTAAACCATGAGATTTTTTTAAAAATAAAAATATTTCAACCTCCATTGCTGCAAGTCACTAAAAAAAATAATTAATTGAGCTAATCCTATCAAATAAGAAAACTACTAAACAGAGCAAAGTTGTTACCTTTTAGGCTTTATCTTGTCTGGCATTGAAAACTACATAGAAGGATAAGAGGTATTTTTTTTAATTAATTTAGTTGTTGTTAACTTTATTGCTGGACTGTCGTAGTTTATATCATGGACCATGGTCCACATAGCATTATGAACCCTAGATCGAAATTATGAAGTATAAAATTCATATTTGGAAGGTACATGATTTCATAACACAAGACACAAAATATCACAACACAAGACACATGTTATATATTTACTTATTTTTCAAATCTGATTTAGGTACATAATTTATATTTATAGGCACAAAATTTCACAACACGAGACACATAAATTCATAACATAAAAGACAATTACTAATTTGTTTCATGTACAGAATTCATACTCCTAAGATACATATTTCATAACACAAAACACAAAAATACCAACATAATAAGACAAATATATATGCACCAGAGTCATCAGTGCATTGTGAACTTTAGTTCATGGTATAAGAATTATAGGACTAGACTGCACCCATGCAATAGCCTTTCATTTTCAATAGTTAGTTCATACTTCATACTAAGTATATCATTGCATTTGCAATTTATTACTATTTATTTTACATTCATTCAGGTTCAACTCACTTTCAAATTTCACATAATAATAATAATAATAATAATAATAATAATAATAATAATAATAATAATAATAATAATAATAATAATAATAATACTACAAAAAAGACAAAAGTATCCCAAAAAGTACATTTATAATCTTACAAATCAAATTTCAAATTTTTAAAATTGCAAATAATTTTGTTGTAAAGACAAAATCTCCTACGAGACCGTTTCATGGATCCTCATCAGTTAGATGAGTCAGAATTTTTCATAAATACGTATCGCACTTTCCTTTATAAGTATTACACATTTTTTTTCATAAGTAACGATTAATTAGTTTATCCCTGATTAGTATTACATTTTTTCTCATGAGTAATTATATAACCCATAAATAAATTTTGATTTTAAAATAATATTACATTTCTCTTTAAACATATTACATTTTTCATTATAAATAACAAGCAATTTATTTTTAATTAATAATATATTTTTATATTAATCTGATTAATCTCATAAATAAGAATTCATGAGCTATAAGACCGTCTCATAAGAATTCAAAAACAAAAAAAAAAATAATAAAAATAAAAAAATAATCACTTTTTTTTAAAGTGAAACATACTACCTAAATTTACAATCCATGCCCTAGCCCTTTCACTGGTGTGGATACTGACATACTGGATAAGTGGATATCCTATCAAACTTAGCCAACCGTCTTTTGTGTCTCATTTATTATAGGAAATGCTACATGTACTCTCAATTTGTATTCTCATACTCAAAATCTTGATGTAAACTACTTATATTGGGATCACATGAAAAAAGTAACTTATCAGACGCCCTATCATGAAATAAAATTTAAAAAATAAGATTAGGAAGTATATGTAGCAAACTCTTTATCATAAGCCATTAGTATATGCCAAATGGAACAATCAACGTGACAAAGAGTGTAGCTGACGGAGCGTTATGTTTCGCATCCGTATGTACTATGTATGGTGCATACGGATGCAAAAACGACGTCGTTTTATTAAAAACGCGCATCCCACTTTAAAAAAAAAAAAATTTCGATTCCCCTCAACAGCATTATGTTGTTCATTCATTCTGGAATTTTAATTCATAGATTCTGGAATTTTAGTTCATAGATTCTGGAATTTTAGTTCATTGATTATGGATATTTAGACGTGAATCGCAACTGATTTCTTTTTAATTCACGATGGATATTTAGTTCATTCATTATGGATATTTAGTTCATTCATTATCAATTTTTAGTTCATTCATTCTGGAATTTTAGTTCATAGATTCTGGAATTTTAGTTCAAATTATGCACAATATAATGTTGTTGCTATGAATCAAAACTGATTTTTTTTTAAGTGAGACGCCCGTTTTTAATAAAACGACGTCATTTTTGCATCCGTATGCACCATGCGGATGCACAGCATAATTTGCCGTAGCTGTCGTGGTGGTGTGCCACCATTAATATTTAAATTAAATTGCCAATCAAATCTACCAAACCCAAATAAACAACTCTTCTTCTCTCCCATTCCCATTCCCCCTCAGCTCCCTAGTCCCTACAAATTCAAACCCAAACCCTATCACTATCACACAGACAATAAACTAAATCGTCCTCCATTCTATTCTCCCACTCATTTCCAGTTTCCACGAAATGGAACCAGGTAAGAACTAGCCCATATACTCTTCCATCTTTAATTTCACTTATAAACATATATACATCTGTGTAAGGTTTTTGTTGTAAACAGAAGAATCTAACCACACAATTGGAGCATCGTCCTTCCTGGGGATAATCTCCGCCTTAGCCTTGCACTTCCGCCACCGCCAATCCAAGCGCTCCAAGGATGACCACCTCCACAATTTCCTCGCTCCGCTGCTTCTCGAAACATCCGATTCCGGTCGTGTGGGACGGGTCGAAAGGTTTTCAATCTACGTTGGTATGTATAGTAGTTTTATGAGTTAATTCCACCAGAGTTTCTCTGTCTTTGGTGACAATTCTAAATTTAATTCCAAATTATCGTTTTTGTCATTTTACATTCGAAACTATCGTTTTTTTTGACACTTTTAGTCCTTCTCATTATTTTTTCTATTTTTAGTAAAGATATTTTTGTCTCTTCATATTTTTCTTTTGTTATTTTTCAGGTTTCAACCAGTTTAATTGGTTTGAAACTTTAAGTAACCTCTGATTTTTAGTAACCATATTTTTCAACCAATTTTTAGTAAAATTCTAAACCAATTAAACTGGTTAAAACCGGAAAAATAACAAAAAAAAATGAAAAGACAGAAATATCCTTATTAAAAATAGAAAAAAATCATGAGAATGACTAAAAATGTCCAAAAAATGATAGTCTGGAAAGTAAAATGGCAAAAACAATAATTTGGGATTAAATTTAGAATTGCCACAAAAAACAAGAGACCTCCGGTAGAATTAACTCTAGTTTTATTGTGGTTTTAACTTTTAACACACTTGTTCAACAAATCCAGTCTCAACATAGCCAAACTACATTTCCATTTTTTCTTAATTGGAAACTCTTTTCTGATCTTATGCATATATATGTGCAATTATTCATCAAAGTCAACGAACTATGGCTTTTCCTACCAAATATTTTATTAGGAAAAAATAAACATGCATTTTTAACCCCTCAATTATTTTATATTAATCGTTTTAGTCCTTCATCTTTTGTCGTTATAATATACTATACCCCTAACTTTTCTGAAAAAGTTGTAATTTTAGTCCCTGGATCTAAGACTTCTTAAACTTTGTTATGGTTTACTTAATAGTTAATACACGAGTATTATAACTTTTTTTTTTTTTTAAATGTTTCTTTGTTAATTATAATCCAAGTTCTACTACATGTATTTTCAAATTCTACTTCCTCACTTTTACTCCATGATGTGACAACTTATGATAGGATATTTTTATTATGTGGGTCCCAGGAAAAATGTATACGTGTAAAATTTGTAAGAGGGAGTATAAATTGAGAGTAAGAAGAAGGAGTTCATGTAGTATTTTCCTTACAATCCTCATTCAGTCTTGGTATTTGGTATGCAAAATCATGGTTGAAAAAATCGGTAGGTGCTCCTCGGGCACCTGGGACCTAGGCGGTGATTAATCGGTGCCTAGACGTTCGTGTATTTTTTATTTTATTGTTAATTTTTTAAAGATATGTTTAAATTTTTTTAAGACTAATAATTATAAAATATTTAATACTTTAATAGTTAATACTAAAATATTAAATATTATCCTAAAAAAATTTAGAGTTTGAACAATTTAGGCTTATTTCGTTCAAAGCGATGTCGTTTGGAGTGAAATAAATCATTTAAAAAAAAAAAAAAAAAGAACAATAGCTAATCGACCGACTAGATAGCCTAGTCGGTGCCTAGGAGGCCGCCTAGACCACCGATTATGGTGATACACAAGGCGACTGGCCGGCGCCTAGGCGGGAGTTTTACAACACTGTGTAAAATAGAGAACTTTATTTTAACATATTCATGTAAAAGAAAATAAAAATGTAGTGCACTATTGCATATGAAGAGGGATATTTTAGGATGAAAGTTGCCAAATTCTGTTTTGTAGACGAAATATCGAAATTGAAGAGGTTATAAAGAAGAAAATACATATGCATTTAGTAAAATTCTAATATAGTGTAATGATATTGTTGTTTTGGGGATTAAAAGCGTAACTGTTTTCAAAAGATACGAGGTATACTACAAGGACAAAAGCTTAAGGATTAAAACAACTAATATAGAATAATTGAGGGGCTAAAAATATAATTTTTATTATTTTATTATTGATTTATTTGTTTGTTTTTTTATGATGTAGTGAGGCAAATGGGGTTCAAAGAGGGAGAAGAGTGCCACCAATTAAGGGAGTTGGCCCAAGAATACTTGAAGAGATCCAAGGGTTGTAAAGAGAGGATCTTTGAGTATTTTGGAGATGACCCAAATGCTATAAAGTTGGGTGAGAAGTTGGTGGAGGAGTTGGATACATTAATCTATTCATATTTTGCATTTCATTGGAGCAAGGTTCCTTTGATGATTTGCCAGGTAATCTTTTTCTTCGTTTCTCTTTATCTTTAAATCATTTTTTCGACATACTTTGCTTGTTTGGGTCACAAGGCAGAATTTACCTAGTGTACAATTCTGAGTAGTGATAGCAGGTTTTTCTTGTTACCTAAAAAATAAAAGAAATTGAACGGTTTTGGATTAAGCAAATGTTTTGGTTTTTTCCGAAGGTTTTGAGTGTTGATGTTGATCAGAAAAAGTTCAAGGATGCAGTGATGGCAGCTACAAGGTGATTCCTTTATCATTGCTTAAATACAAATTATTCCCTTAATTGGTAACATATGCTTTTCGGATAAAAACATTTGTGGGTATATATTATTATGCTACACCATATGGTGGGGGAGGGGTGGCAGAGGAGGGGACAATACATTCTTAATTATAAAATTATAATAATAAGTGGGGGAGTATATAAGAATGATATGCAGATCTCCGAGTATGTATTTGCCAACTATGCATTAGTCATTTAATATACTGAGTAATTAAATTAATAAAGTGTGGTTCACATTTATATTAATGTATTAATTAAATCGTGAGGGATAGGCATGAGACTATGAGAGCGTTTTTTTAAGTAGAGTTTCGTAATTCCATCAATGAGTTAGCGATGTGATTAGTTTTTCAAAAAAAAAAAAAAAAACACAAAATCATTTTATATGTATTTTGGTGAAGTTAATTATTTTTTTCGCTTATTATTTTCTTTAATAATTTATTATAGTTTTTTAATTCTGATTTTTGTATTTAAAAGAGCTTTTAATGTATTTTTAAAATATTTATATTTTATATTCACAATATTATACAAAATTAAATTATAAAATAATTTAATTTATAGTTTAATCTATAAACTAGCAATGTTTTATTTTTTATAGTGGAAACGATGATATAAAAGTGTGGTAATAATGTGTGGACCTTTGTTTGTTACATCGATGATGATAGTAAAGTTGTGTGGTAGTAATGATTATTGATAAAGAATCTATTAAATTTTAGAGTAAATAAATACATGTGGACAACCTCCGACTTTGGTAGCACTGTCAGTTTTAGTCCTCACCTTTTAAATTAACCACTTCCAGTCCTCCTACTTTTTGTTTCTAACCATTTATGGTCCTTCCGTTACACTTGGTCATCTAATGCAATTTTCTCAAGGGCAATTCGGTCCTTTCATAATTAATGTATTAAGTATTTTTTTTGAAGAAATTACGGGCCTTGCATTCATTAAAATGCCTAATTTTAAGCTAATTTTAATTTCAATAATGGACCGAATTGCCCTTGAGAAAACGGCATTAGATGGGCAAGTGTAACGGAAGGACCATAGATGGTTAGAAACAAAAAGTAGGAGGACTGGAAGTGATTGATTTAAAATGTGAGGACTAAAAGTGGCAATGCCACCAAAGTCGGAGGATGTCTACTGGTATTTACTCTAAATTTTAAATTAACTTTAAGAAATTTTACAATATTAAATAATAGAAATATCAACTATTTAGTGCACATTACCGAGTACTGATTGTTGAGCATATAAGATATAAATATAAATGTGCAATCCAACTATTAGCTTAGGCTTTTAGTTGAGATAGAACGCATACTTCAATTTGGTATTAGAGTTAATCTCATGTCAAAAGTTATAGGTTCGAATATTCGTGTCACCCGATGAAAAAGAAATTGTAGTCCACGTGTTGCGTAATCGGCCCAGTCCGAACACGTGTGGAGCGTATTGAACATATAATATATAGATATAAATGTACTTTCCAACTATCAACTTAAGCTTTTAGTTGGATGGAACATATGCTTCAATTCTGATTATGTGTTTTTTCCTCGTCATCCAAAAAACGTTATCGTCCTTATTTATAGATCAGAATTCAATATTTTTATTATTTACCATTGTAATACTTTTTAAAAAATAATTATTTTTAACTCAAACTAAATTAATCATGATTATAAATTATATATACTCCAAAATTTGATGTTGCTATTGACATGGAGATAAACCATGTATTGTTCAACTAACACATAATATAATCTACAAAAGTCAAGCATATATGTGATGCCGTGATGGAATAATTAATGTACAGTGGTTACGTGGTTGGCTACTTGGCTGAACAGAACGTGGCGGTCCATACTCTTAAAATATTCGCAATCTTGTGGTCCAAATAGACTGCTAACACAAAAATAAAAACAAAACATATGGTTTTTTTTTTTTGGAAAACAAACAAAACATATGTTAGAATAAGGAAATGGGTTTTTTTGGGTTATTAATTATTAGTGATTATTTTTAAGATGTCATAAATTTGGTTGTATTATCACACGATTGAATATTTTATTAATTATTGATCTTCACAAAGTATATGTGTTGATTTTTATTTGGATAATTATTGAATTGGTAGGAAGCTGAGGTTTGAGAAGATAACAAAGGACTTAAAAGTGACGAGGATGTTCAGCACACTAGTGGAGGAGATGAATATAATCGGTCCAGTTTCAAATAGTGACTCCAATCGTACGGACGTGATGGTGCCGGTGGCTCACAGCGAGAGAAGCCCCGTGCTCCTCCTCATGGGCGGCGGCATGGGTGCCGGAAAGAGCACTGTTCTCAAAGAAATCCTTAAAGAGTAATGTCTTTAATTTCCACATGTTTTAATTAATACGGAGTATATTTTAGGGAAACTGGTCAAACAGGCTCTTAAATTTTACTCGAAAAGTTAATTAGATTCATGAACTTTTAAAATGTGCAATTAAGTCATTGGCATGTTATTTTGGTATATCGAAGTCTAAAAATCAATTAGTGACTTGTAATAGCGTGACACTAGAGTTCCGACAATACTCTGGGACTCGTACCGACGATTGCCAAACAATTATCGGTCGCTTTTGAAGAAGGCAACCACGGGTTGCCTTCTTCGATGAAACTTGAAAGGCGATCAACAATCGTTCAGTAGTCACCGGTCGCCAGTGTTAGTCCTCGGCGAATCTTCGAAGCTTGTCAGAGTGTCGACGGAACTCTAGTGACTTGTTATTACAGGTCAATAACTGATTTTCGAGTTCTAATGCACTAAAATTATATATTGATGAACTTAATTGTACATTTTAAAAGTTTCGGAGTCTAATTGACTTTTCGAATAAAGTTTCAGTTAGAAAAGATACTAAGCAATTAATTAATTATTATACTCTATAACATGGAATATGCAGGGTTTAAATTTTAAAATACATGTAGCTTAAGTGAAAAATTATAGTTTTAATGTTCTCAAGAAATAACTAATAATTTGTGGTGTTTAATTAATTAATTTGGCAGTTCATTTTGGTCGGGAGCGGCAAAGAATGCGGTGGTGGTGGAGGCCGACGCTTTCAAGGAGACAGACGTAATTTATAGAGCCCTTAGCTCTAGAGGCCACCATCAAGACATGCTTCAAATTGCTGAGCTCGTAATATTATTTAAATTTGTATTAATTTTTTTTTTTTGATGAATAAATTTGTGTTAATTGACATTTAGTCAACATACATGTCATAATATGTCAAGGTTCATCAATCTTCGACGGATGCTGCATCATCACTTCTAGTGACAGCGCTAAACGAAGGGCGCGATGTGATCATGGATGGAACCCTCTCATGGAAACCGTTCGTGGAGCAGACGATCGCCATGGCACGAGACGTCCACCAACACCGATATCGAATGGGGGAGGGTTACAAGATTGCAGAAGATGGTACGGTGATAGAGAGATATTGGGAGCAAATGGAGGAGCAAGAAGAGGCGCCTAAAACCAAGAGGGCTTATAGGGTTGAGTTGGTGGGAGTTGTTTGTGATGCCTATTTGGCTGTTGTTAGAGGCATCAGGTAATTGAAACCAACCAGTCAAACTAAGAAAGACAATAGACCATTCATGTCGGAGTTAAACTTGTAACCTTGTGGTTACCAAGTTAATAACCTAACTAACTTGGTTTGAATTATCCATTAACTTTTATTTTTGGGTGCAGGAGAGCAATAGCTACTGGGAGGGCAGTGAGGGTGAAGTCACAATTGAAATCTCACAAGAGATTTGCAACTGCATTTAGAAGTTATTGTGAACTTGTTGACAATGCTAAGCTCTACTCCACTAATGACCTTGATGGTCCGGCCAAGGTATACTATTGTTATTTTTCCTTATTATTTCTTAGGGCCTAGTTCCAGTGCGGCCAGGCTTTAACGTGTTGTTAGTGCGGACGCACTATTAGTTATGCAAACATGCACCAATAGTGTTAAGAAACACACAACAAAAAATACACCAATGCACTAAAAAATGCACCATTAGGTACACAATCACTACAAAACGCACCATTAAGTATGAATAATGCACCACTGTGTTTGGAAACGCACAATTAGGCGTGGGAGGTATGATGCATTTTTTTTTGAGCGTGTAGTGCGTTTGTACATTTTATTGTTGTGTGTTTTTTCTAACACTATTGGTACATTTTTACACAACTAATGGTGTGTCCGCATCGACCGCACGTTAAGACATGACCGCATTTGAGTTGACATCTTATTTCCTATATATTTTAACAATTCAAAATTGGACCAAATAAATAAGATTTAGAAGAAACGCTCTCCAAGACTCGTCATGTGAGGTTGTGAATTTTTTTTGGATAATGAGGAAAATCTAAAACTACTATTCGAGGGTGTACGCTTTATAAATCCTGCATTGTGATTCTAGTCAACAAAGGACCATGAGAAAGTAAACTAACATTGGTTACTCATAGGTTATCTAACTAACGGCCCGTCAATTTTATTTTAGATTTTTAAAAAAATATGATAATATGTTATTATATATATAAAAATACTATATTATTTATTAGTAAGAAAATAAGATGAAGTTTGGGTATTTGTGAAATGGATACAGATGATAGCATGGAAGGATGGAAACAACAAGCTATTGGTTGATCAAGAGGAAATAAAATGGTTGGATTTAGTAAAAAGTTTGAACGATGAAGCAGAGTCCATATATGATGTGTACTCCAATCTGGACGCAATTCATCAACCCGGTTCAATCTGGTTTGACAAAATTATGTCGCCTGCAAGGTCTGGTGTGCAAGATGAGTTGAGAAATATCATTCGAAAAATCGAAAATCCAGTCCAGAATGTAAATCCATCAATTTAGGCTATTTATTATTTTCATTATTATTATTATTACTTTTGGGTTGTGGCTAGCATATAACGTTTTAAAGTTGTTTTTTTTTTAAAAAAAGCACGTTTTAATGTTGTTCTTTTTTTTTTTTTGAAAGCACGTTTTAATGTTGTTGCTTATGCTAGTATTTGTACAGAGGCGATGCGTGTTGTGATGTGTTGAGTTATTAAGAGACTCGTACACAAGTTGAGAAAGCCAAAGGGGTGTTTGGTAAATGGTTGTGAGTTGATAGCATTGAGTTCGTGAATTTGATTAGTTGATTGTAAAAAAATATTTGGTAAATTAGTTGTTAGTTAATAGCTAATTACATACAAAATGATTTTCTAGAAAAGCTGATCGAAAAAGCTACTTTGAGTAGCTTTTTGAATTTTAGCATTTTGAAGCAATAAGTTGTTACAATTAATCAAGCACTCATATTCCTAGGAAACCTAGGCTACAACGCTACTCGCACTTTTGGGGGTAGCAAATAAGATTTTAAGGAAATATTGTTTCACTCGATTCGTACTAACCATCTTTCTTCCATCTTTGTTTCTTGTGGTTGGAATTAAAATATGAAGAAGGATTATAAACTCCATTTTGGTTGTTATATATATATATATATATATATATATATATATATATATATATATATATATAGAGAGAGAGAGAGAGAGAGAGAGAGTTGCACTCTGGTGCGAATGGCTCACCCAGGAGCAAAATGCGAATGCCTGTTATTCGTCCACGTGTCCAGATCTAATGGATGAGAAACGCTGATTTTAAAAAAATGCGGTGGTATTTTTGTAAATAATTGAACATCGAAGTACTAGTAAAATGTATTACAAATGCATGTAAAATGTATTATAGGTGCAAGTAAAATTTACACTGAGCATCAGTACTAAGTGCACCTATAGTTATAGCTAGGTGCACCTATAGTTATAAGTAGTTGCACCTAGGTGCATGAATGTTTGCGGGTGGTTTTCACGGGTACTAATTACCTTCTGAACTCCCCGCAAGAACAAAAGCGATGCAAAACAGAACGAACTCAGACCATTGAATGTTAACATGACAAAATTACATGCACTTGTAGGTGAAAGTAGGTGCACTTGTAAGTGAATTTACCTGTACTTTTTACTTGCAAAGGTGCACCAGCTACTTGCACTTAATAATGCATTTACTTGCACCAAAGTTCGAGTTATTTACAAAAATGACACCGCACCAAAATTCTATGTTCATAATTATAGAACTCTATGTTCATCATTTTTGAACTCTAGAAGTCTATGTTCATAATTACTGAACTATATGTTCAAAATTATAGAACTCTATGTTCATCATTTTTGAACGCATATTAACAATTATTGAACTCTATATTCACAAGAGTTAATTACCGATTTGGTCCCTCGACTATGAGGGTTTCATCACTTTGGTCCTCGACTTTTAAAATTGATCAATTTAGTCCCCAACTATGAAAATGTTAACCAAAATGGTCCTCAGACTATTTTACCGTTAAAATGCAAGGGTAAAATAGGAAATTTCAATATTCTTCATCTTCTAGTCGACGAACGAGAGAGAGAGCCTGTATCACCGAAAGGAATCGTCGCCGCCACATATACGAGTCTGCCCATATCATTGAGATTGCCAGAAAACAGAGGGGAGAAGACCTCGCCCAGCTGCTGCCCAGCTTCGCCTCTGCCATCACCACTCCGAAACCTGCCGCCGAAGCTGCTCTGCCTACACCGTCGCGCTGCAGTTTGCCGAGGAGAGAGAGAGACCGCGGGAACGCTCTGCTGGGTTCTATTCGCCGTTAACTTGCTTTTCGAAAGTAGTGATTGAACTTAAGACCTTATCCAGTTCCGATTTGAGATTTGGGTCAGATTGAGGGTCTTGGGTTTTGTGGATGGCTAAATCTGAACTATCGTCGAAGAAGGTAGTACAGGCAGTGGCAGTGGACCTTCTCGAGCACAAGCCACTACCAACCCTATTGAGAGATAGAGCTAGCAGCGGCGGGCGGATTGCTTTGCTCACTTGTTCCTCTTAGCTCCTCTGATTCTTTCGCCCTCTCGCCCATTGTACCACAAGCCTATTATCATCTCCATGCCAACCCAACTATTCAAACACAGAACAACAACCGTAGAAGAAATAAAACAACTGATAACCCCCTAAGAGACATCAAAGATGAACGGCACCGCTAGAACAAAGCGACAAAAAGCATAGCATGGCCTTAGATCACTCGGCATCGCCATCAGCTCCCCCCTCTCCCCCAGTTTTAGGCGCTGCACCTGCGATTAGGGTTAGATTTTGGGAATTTTTTTGCTCTGCAAACATAGCCATAGAGTTGAGATTAAAGTAAAATTACGTTTCTGTCCTCAGTTTTAACGTCTAATTAACGATAGTTTGTACCTAGGAACATTTCAGGTAAAAATTATATAGTTGGGGACTAAATTGGTCAATTTTAAAAGTCGATGACCAAAGTGGTAAAATCCTCATAGTCGAGGGACCAAATCGGTAATTAATTCATATTCACAATCACAGAACTCTATGTTCATAATTATAGAACTCTATGTTCATAATTTTTGAACTCTATATTCATAATTCTTAAACTCTATATCAAAGCTGGTCCTATCATTTTATAGACTCGGGGCAAAATAAAAACAAGGGCCCTTAATATATAAAGTTAAAATGTATATATATATATATATATATATATATATATATATATATATATATATATATATATATATATATATATATATATATATATCTCAAAAGATTGTGTTAATTGAAAATAATTCGAGGATAAGTTTGAAATTTTTAGATTTTATTTTTTAAAAAATAAGTTGGACTAATTTTGTAGTAGTGCTCATTCAAACTTTGGGCCCCTATATAAAATTTAATTATAAATTAATTTAATATTCTCTAATATTTATGGAGTATCTATTAATTGAATTATTATATTAAAAGATTGTAATGGTTAAGTGGATTTAATGTTAAATAATAATTTTGAAGTTGTGGGTTCAAATCTCTATTTATGTAAGAATTCTTTTTTCTCTTAAATTTATCAAAAATTAAAACTCCAAGTTAGGGGTCCCTTTCAACTTGGGCCCTGGGTGAGTGCCATGTTGCCTGCCCCTTTGGGCCGGTCCTACTCTATATTTACAATTTTTGATGTCTCTGAATTCTTTTGACAATTTTTTTTTTTTAAAAATCTGATTAGTCGAGGAAAAATGATATCACTAATGGCACCGTTACACCCAAATTACAGAACGACGTCGTATTGGACCCGTGTCCATCTTGGACACGGGTCCATGGGCCCATGGCATAGCTATCCTATAATTTAGTTTATCTTTACATGGATGAATAAATAAGGCCCATATAAGAAAGGCAACAGAACTAGGCCCATATCCATCTAGATTATATTTCTTTGGATCTAATCAAAACTCAAAAAGGCCCAAACCTATAATTTCTACCATATATAACTACTATATGGCACCACAAATTCTCTTTCTTTATCTCCGCTTAAAACCCTAGCTGTGTCCCCTTCCAGAGTTCCAGAGCACCCCTGCAGCTTTCGGATTTCGCATCCACAACAATGGTGAGTATATCTCTACATTATTGTGTTCATTTCTGTATGTGTATACGCCGATTAAGCAATGTGTATTCAATCTGTGTCGATAGGCGGACGTAGAGCACGACGTGGCTCCCGGACAGCCGAAGAAGAGGACGTTCAAGAAGTTCAGCTTCAGAGGCGTGGATCTCGATACTCTGCTCGACATGTCAACGGACGAGCTTGTGAAACTTTTCACTGCTCGCGCCCGCAGAAGGTATTCCTGATGCACATATATGTAAAACATTTGTTTCTGCATGCTGAGTGTAGTTTTGGATAGTGAATTCCAGCTATTACTGATATGACGAAGTTGTTAATATACTTGTAGGTTTGCGAGGGGCTTGAAGAGGAAGCCAATGGCATTGATTAAGAAGCTTCGCAAGGCGGTATGAATAAGAATTTTGTTAATGTTAATTTTATTTAATTATCAAACATTGCTTGTTTATTGGAATTTTGCAGAGTAATTGTGCAAATTATCATGTGTTTGTTGAAGTGCTGATATATATACAGTTTGCTGTCTGATACTCTTATTGGAATGTGTAATTACTACTGATTGTTCTGTTAATATCATTTGAAAATATTATTGGTCTGAGTAGTATTTTTCTTTTGTTTTGCTTGATTGAGTATATGCTACTTACATATGTGTTGTTGTATAGGATTTGATATATTATTCTCAACAATTTTCCTATGAAATATATGATATGAGGCATCATTGTGATGTTTAGTTATTAAATCTCTTGCTTTGCAAAAAAAAAAATCATTATTGTTTGACGTGGCATTTGGATGTCCCTATTTGTAGTTGAATGGAACTGAAAAGTACTTTCCACTCTATTACATGTATGTAACAAATGTAGACTGGTTTTCCTATCTCTCTAGATGTTTGTTATACTTGAGCAAGAATAGTCTGTAAAGGATGTTTTGTATTCGTCTATTAGTTTTGTCTCAGTGTTGTTTCTTTGTTGAATTACTCTTAGGGGCTGCTTGGTTCAGGAATTTGGTAAACTATCAGATTTCTTTGTTTGGTTCAAGGGAATGTGAGATTACTACCGGGAATGTGAGATCCCAAACTTTGTTTTTAGTTCATGTTTGGTAGCTTTCATGGGAATCACATTCCCTCCACATTCTTAGGTTATGTGAGATTTTTGGGAATGTTACATTACCCCCAAATATCCCTTGAACCTAATACCCCCTTAGGCTAGGATTATCCCAGCAAATTTGCAATTGACAAGATGATGTGTCATTTGTAACAACATTTATATATTTTTTTGCTTATTTGGTTTCAAATTTGCTTCTGCAACAAATTTGTAATCCAGTATAAACGCTGCTGAGCTGCTGCGGCAGCTTTTGAATTTTTTTATAAAAAAATTTTGTTTCTTTGTTTTTAATATTTAAATGTAATTGATATAAATTAATAATGTTATTTTTATATATTAGGGCCCACTTTTGAAAGTTGATTGGATTTGCTCGGATGTAGTGTGCATAGTAAATGATTTGCAAATTGAGTTATGTGGGAGTGAGATCCACTTTTAAAAGTGAGAGGGATTTGCAGGGATAAGGATAGCCTTAGTTTTAAATTTCAACTTGAGATTTTGAGAGAAGAAATCATAATTAGGCTGTCCGTATTTGCAAATCTGTCTCACATTAACAAATGGGTCCCACTTCCACATCACCCAATTTGCAAATCATTTACTATTCACACTATATTCCTGCAAATCCAATCAACTTTCAAAAGTGGGTTCCAATATATAAAAATAACATTATTAATTTATATTAATATCAATTACACTTAAATATTAAAAAGGTAAAGAAACAAAATTTTTATAAAAAAGTACAAAAGCTGCTGCGGCAGCTTTTGTACTGGATTGCAAATTTGCAATCCAAATAAGCAAATAAAAAAAATATAAATGTTTGTGGCAAATGCCATATCACTTAGCAAAGGAGTATCTTGGCTGGGTTGAGGACAGCCTTAGGGCACTGGGGTTTATAATAAGCATTTGTTTGTTTTGGGGTTGGCTTGATTTAACTATACAACTATGAAAGAAGAGGTGGCATGGTATTGGAAAGCGGAAGGTTATAAATTATACTCCGTAGTACATTGACGTGGTAGGCATGTGAAATATGAATATGGGTGTGGTGCTACATTCAAATAGCCTGTTTTATCTTGCTCCTAAAGTGTTAGGAATTGAGATTGCCTTGGTTCATTCAAAATAAAGATCTAGAGTTTCACCAGTCTAGCTTATGCTTATTTGAAGACCAGTGTACTGGCTCATTTACTGGACCTTTGTGCTTTATTAAAGCTTAATTCCTGCAAAAATAAAAAATAAAAAATTTGTGCTGCTTTTAATCCTTGGTTTGAGGTTGAACTTTCACCACACTTCCTTGGAACCTAACCTTTTTTGCTTATGATATTGCAGAAACGCGAGGCTCCACCTGGTGAGAAACCAGAGCCTGTTAAGACTCATTTGAGGAACATGATTATTGTTCCTGAGATGATTGGAAGTGTCATTGGTGTTTACAACGGGAAAACCTTTAACCAGATTGAAGTCAAGCCCGAGATGATTGGGCACTACTTGGCCGAGTTCTCAATCTCGTACAAGCCTGTTAAGCACGGTAGGCCCGGTATTGGTGCTACTCACTCCTCCAGGTTCATTCCTCTCAAGTGATGCATGCACCTGAATTTAAATGCTTCTCTATGGACCATATACCTTCTGTTACAGTTTTGATCACACATGTTGTGTTGACTTTAGTTTAATGAACAATTTGCTTTTATGACTAATATTTATGCGTTGTTGTACCATACATTTGAAATCTTTGTGAGTTTTTATAAATCTTTTGACAACAGTCTTGGTAGGTCGATCCACTGATAAACTTGATTTGAGATTGCTAGATAATAAGTGCTTTATTCTAATGTTAGAACTCTGGATCATATACATGAAATTGCCGATCGAGTGATTTGGCAAGATTCAGAAGCCAAGGCCTTTGTAGCGGGCATATGCGATAATAAGTAGAAAAAGCAATGTGCTGACAGCACCCGTAACAATGAGCACCTATATATCACCGTGCCATTGAACCAAAAAACAAAACATGAGTATGAGTACTCAATCTGCCATTAGAAGACGTAAGTAAACATCACAGCTTACCCATTTAAACATATACCCATGACCCTCGTTCAAAGGAAATTTTATATTCATACCGAATATTCCAGTCACCAAAGAGTAGATAGAGATTGCAACCATTCCTGTACTCAGAAACAGCTCTAGCTGTAGTGTAGCCACACAATGAAGTTAGCAGGTAGTGAGGTTAAATGTAACGTTAAATTGCTCTAAGTTTAATATTTTCATCAGTTGCACCCGTAGTCTGTGTACCTGAATGAGCTGATTTCGATGATTGTCAAGCTGAAAAGAAGAGGAAGCAGTGGATTTAGAGCAAATGTATGTGTTTCACTGTTTAAACATCGAAGTTTCTTGCTTACCTGAATGTTTATGTAATCTTCTGTGCTATCAGTATATTCACGTAGCTGCAAATTTCATACTCAATTCCTCAGAACAAACAACTACCAAATTTTGTTTCTTTATACTTCTTGCAGTTCATGTTGAACAAGAATAACAACAAATGAATATATATATATAATGTTCACTTACTGTGACTAGTTTATTGAGTGTTCCTTCAATTTGCATGAAGTAAGCCTGCAAGCAAACAAACAACTTTTTACCTCTTTTTGTGTTTTTGATTTGATAGTTTGAGAGATAATAATGGAAAACTCAGAATTGAATTGAAGCCCCTGTGCTCATTACCTCCAGTAACATCTCAAGCTCTTCAATATCATTCTCATCATCCCCATGAAAACTTGCCATACTTGCGCTGCTAGCCCTACATCTTTTTGACCCATCTGTTGGTGAAGACAGAAAGGAACTACTTACAGGTGAAGACGATGCGCCACCGCCGCCACCTGATTTTCTCGACAGATAAAGATCAGCCATATCATCATCATCATCCAGGAGTTTCTCAATCTCATCCCTCACCTACAACCAATCCAAATACCAAAATTAATGTAGTTTAGGGGATCGGACAACTCCAGCCAAGTTAGTCAGACTTTTGACTCGGTAACCATAAGGTTATTATAAGTTCGACACCTAAACCTATTGGCCTTTTTGGTTTGAGCCGCTCAGTAGACAGTCAGTGGCTGCGAGGGGACATGCAAAATGCTACGGAATATATATACATTACCTTTTGCACTCGAGCTGTCAACCTTGTCATTTGACTCTTTAATTTGCGAACTCTATCCAGATTTTGGCTACTAATCTGCAGTAGCAATTGTTCGCAATGTTGAGCATATAATATAAAACATATATATGCAATCCAACTATCAATTTAGCCTCGTAGTTGAGATAGAACACATGTTTCAATTTGCACAAGTTACACACTAATAAGGAGGAAAAGCTTGTAATATATATCTTAGCCTTGTGTGAAATGTGTGTGTGTGTGTGTATATGCATCTATCTAGGAAATAACAAAGAAGAAACCAACAATGATTCATCCATCCATTAATGGGTTAATGAAACACAAATTAAAAGAGAATTATTAATGTTAAGATGCACCTTAGATGTAAGTAAATCCAATGCTGGATAAACAGCAGCCTCCAAATCACTTGTCTGGGCATCAAGGTAACTGCAAACTGCTTCCAAAGCAACCTCCAAGGCCTTCACTTCAAATGGGGACTCTGCGTCTCATCATGCAATATAATCAATCACATTGCGTAAATTTGTGTATAAAATTCTTTGAGAATAAATTTGTGTATAAAATTCTTTGAGAAAATCGCATTTTCATAATATAACGACGTGTTTGTTAACGTAGTTAGCTTATGAGCTAATTTTGACTTATTTTATCATTATTAAATATTTGACTTGATTAAACAACCAATATAAGTGTTTGGTTAATTAGTTTTTGTAACAGCTTATTATTACACCAAAACACTAAAATTCATAAAGCTGCTCAAAACAGCTTTTTTGATCAACTTTTTTGAGAAAGTCATTTTGCATGTAATCAGCTATCAGTTAACAGCTAACAGCTAATTACCAAACATTTTTCTACAACTAATGCTATCCACTAATCAAACTCACTAACCCAATCAGCTAATTAACCAGTATTTACCAAACCCCCCTAACATCTTCTTCATATCATGTCAGTACCTTCAACTTCACCTTTGCCCTCTGCTTGATCTCCATGATTGCCATTTACTGGCTTCAGTCGTCTCCGGAGTTCTTCAACTACAGGAGCAACACTTTCGTCTAATGGATCTCGAAGAAATAACTGTGCAGTAAAGAATTAACCACGAACAAATAATGTAAAAATAAAAAATAAAAATAGTCCTTTTAAAATATAAAGTAATTAATAAATGAAAACAAAACAATAATAGTAATACCTCTTGAGCCGTTATAATAGCCTTGATGTGCTGCCATTGTCAACCAGATGAACAGTTAAAACACAGAAGTTAATGCGATCTGTCAACTTCAAAATTGCCGACAACATAAAATTTTGAAAAAAAAAAACAAAATTTCCAAATAAAAATGATACGTAAACTCTTAAGAATTTTCACTAATTTTTCTAAATTCATGATAAAATTTGTAAGTTAATGATCAACAAGATGATGACTATAAAAAATTTATTATAGCGTAAAAAGATATGACTACAAAAAAATATGTTATAATGCAAACATGGCTATATAATTTTTCATTATATGTTACAAGGTTGGATAACAAATTTATTATAAAACCAATGTTAAGAGTTGAAAATAATAATTTTCTAAATATGAGTAATAAGTAGGGTATAATTGGCAAACTTAGCTGAAAGCTGAAAAGTTATAAGTTAGAAGCTGAAAGTTGAAGAGCTGTTAACTAGCTGATTATGCTTAAAAGTGTTTGGTAAAATTAGTTGTGTTTAGTAAAATGAGCTTTTTGATAAGCTGATAAATATAAAAAGACTTAAAATGACATTTTTATAAAATTTAAATGATATGATTATTATATTGTTTTTATATTATTAAATATATGAGATATATTTAATTTATAAAAAAAAATTGTTTTATAAAATATATTAAATTAAAACAAAGGAAAAAAGTTTTTAATTGGTAAGGGCAATTTGATGTCATTTATTTATGAACCGGAGATTGGAGTTAGAACTTTAAAGAGGAGTTGTTGGGTGGTGAAGAGTTGCGGTGGAGGATAAATAAAAATATAGGAGATGAGAAAATGTCGAAAGGTAAATGATGTTATTTATTTAAAATAATAAGGATAAAGTGATAAAAAGTTAGGAAGTTCCTAACTTATTTTTGAAATGCTATTAAAGATAGTTTTTTAAATAAGCTCTTATTTTAAACTATTAGCTTATTTGAAATTATTATCAAATAGAACTTATAACTTATTAATAATTTAAAATAAACTATAAGCTTCTAAACAAGTTGTTTAATTAAAAAAAAAAAACTAATGGAAGAAAAATGAAATATATAAAAAAAAAAATGAAAAAAAGAAAAAGGAACCTCTAAGTTGAGAAGAATGGCGCGTTGACGAGCAAGAATGGTGGAGGGGTAGGAGAGTAGAGGGTCGAGAATGCGGAGATCGTGAGCGTGGATTTTCACGCGCTGCAGAATCTCGTATTTGTCCACGTCAACAACATTCTCCTCACCTGTCGCCTCCATCCGGACCCACCTCCACCACCCCACTGCACCCTTCTTCTTCAACAACGCCGCCCCGCCGCCGCCTCCGGCCACCGGCACCTCATATCCGTCCCCTCCACTCATCGTTACTTATCGGAGCAACAAAAATAAAACCTCATTCCACTTCTACTCTATATATGGACGCATATATGCACTTGTGTGTGGAGGGAGGATTACATTAGTGAAACATAAAAACTTATGTTTCACTTTCTTGTGAATGGAGTGACAAGTGTTGCAAATATAGAATTCCATAGTTATTTAACTTTAAAAGAAGTTAATTTTAAACATAGTGTCCATTTATTTTGTTTTCTTTTGATTGTAGGTAAGTTATCCCTTTCCTTTTGTTCCTTTGACTAGTCTGTTTTTTCTTGTTTCTCTAGTGAGTGTTTCTCTCTCGTCTCTCTGGCGACTATTTTTGTCTCATTTCTTTAGCGAGTTTTTTCCTCTTGTTTCTCTGGCGAGTTCTCTTCATAAGCGAAATGATAAAATGATCACATCAGAGTCAGACTTGGCTATGTTTGACCAGATCTGTGAAGAAGCGCCGAGTTCATCCAACAACTTCGACTTTAAATTTGTAAAACAGTCTGTGATCCAAGTTTTCTATAGCATTGCTAAGAAATTTGTTTCTATATCTGACGATAAAGAATATATTACCATTCTATCGATTTGTATTGTAAACGTTTCTACTTGTGAGATGAATTAGCCTTTTTATTCTTTTGAAAGGGAATTAGCCTTTTATTTTCAAAAAAACAAAAAAAAATGAATGCATTTGGCTCCTTAATTGTAGATAAGATATGTCCCATAAATAATAAAATGGACACATTTGAATATTTTTTGAGTGACGAGATCAGGTAAAATCTTAGTTATTACTCAGCTCAGAAGTCTGTACTGAGTAAATGACATTTTGTGATTTTAGTCGGTAAAAGATTACAAGAAAGTAAATCAACCTAGATTATCTATAGTTGATTGGCTCAAATAAAAAAGCTAATAGACTGCTCTTATTGGAAGCTTAGGTTGTCCATATATAGCTGGTTGCATTTGGATATTTAAACTAACATGCTAAAGATCTTGTGGTCAAGCGGCATGAAGTGACTCCCTCAATTGGGATGTCATAGTTTTGAACTTCAGTGGGGACGATGTTGACTCGTTGGATTTTAGTAGGTTGAGAGAATATATATAAACAGATATCACATGTAACAGGGTCAATAGTATTAAAAAAAATAATCCCCTCATAATTATGATCTTTTCACTTACATCACAAATAAATATCAATTTTAATAAAAAGGTAAGATGTTTTGCTGTTACTCTACTTTTAGCTGGATGATAATGAAGAAAAAAGAATAAAAAATGTTATGCAGAATTATCAAAACATCCCTCCTTAATGTTAGTATTTAGATTTATTTTACTCTACTAGTAGAAGAATTATATCTACAAGTCAATATATAATTAAAATATCAAAAAATATATATACCTTATAATTAGGAGATCACATTCCAACATTCAAAATAATTAAGGGACAAAAATTTAATTAAAAAAAAAAGATCTATAAATACATATGATTGTTTTTGGTATAAGACTAAAGATAAAGTTTAAATTTGTTCTTCCCAAAAGGTTGAATTTCGAACCCTAAGGGTCCCTCACGCCCCGACCCGATAGAGTATCTGGGAAGATATAAATCATAGTAACTCAGTTGAATACAGAGGTTAGACCTGTGCTTACTGCGCACAAGGTGCCCCCTCAACTACTGCCGGTGAGACTCAATTTCAGATAATTGTTTTCAAACTTAAGTACTGTGACCAATTGAGCTACAATGCAGTCGAGATAAGTTTGAAGTTGAGAAATAGGGCGGAGGCATTGCACCTTTTACGGAGTTACGTAATTAAGTGTAGGGTGTTATCTTTCTTCATTTATTAGAAAGCTATAATTTTATTAAAATCCCTTTAACGTTAAAGTTACATTTAAACTTATCTCGATATCGAATAAGACAAATCAGCAACGTTTCATATTTTGTCGAATTAAATTCGTTTTCTGTCTTACAAGCATTATACTAATTCTAGTCTATTTGCCTAATTACGGAGTAATATATAATTTCAAAAAATGTGGCAAGAAATTTGTAATGTGTTAAATGTTAATATAGGTGAGGTCATAATTAATCTGATTGCGTGATTCTGAAAATGGGCAGATGGGGATGAACGGTGGCAATCGTAAGCTTATAAGAATTGAAGATAAAATTAAATTTCAATTCATTGCATCTTCTCCTGAATTTGACCTTTTGCCATTAGAGATTAGACCAGAAAGTAGTTGAATGTTGATGGTTAAAGGCTTGCCAGCTCATTAATTTCTCTGCAACAAATATTTTAACCCATTAATGTTATAATTTACTATAGTCAGAACATATATATGAAATTTTAGTAATGCCCTCAGGTAATAGATTTTCTTGTACATTTTAAGTTGGAAGAGATTCACATAATTTTGTTCATACCCTATGGCATAATGTGCTTGATTTTAATAATATAGAAATGGAATAAATAATGAAAGAATAAGTTAGATACAAAATCAACTGTTAATAATTCAAATAAGTAAAAAATTACACTTTTCGTCCTTAAGTTATTAGTAAATGTAGAATTCTTTCCTAAGTGTTGGTCATACTTACTTTTCGTCCCTAAGTTATCATTTATATTGTATTTTTCGTCTCTTTACTAATAAAATATTAGGGACGAAATTTGTAATTTTAATATAATATAGGGACGAAAAGTGAGAACGAAAGGACGAAAAGTACAACACCAATGATAACTTAAAGACGAAAAGTGAGCATGATCAACATTTAGAAACGAATTCTACAATTACTTTACAACTTATGGACGAGAAGTGCAAATTTTCCTAACTTTTATTTAAAGTAATAAGCAATAGAATTGAACAAATGTGAATAGTAATAAGAAATTAACTCGAATCTATGTGGTTTGGTTGAGATTATGTAGATCTCTTCCTGTTTAATTAGAGATTTAGGGTTTGAAACAAGTTGATTGATCGATAAAATCTGTAGTTAAACGAAAAAAGAATAAAAAATTAACTATATATCTTGGAAGTGAAAACACTAAATATTGACATTTTATGAACCAGGCTATGAAGGTTTGTAAAGCATTTGCAAATCAAGTGGTGGGCATGACACAATGAGAATAAAGAGATGAGAAGAAGCAAATGACTAAATTTCCCTTTAGCATTTTACTCGTTAAAATTTTTTGATTACATTGCCGATAATTTAGCTGGATTGATTGAAATTGAGAAAAATTGAATAGTTGTGAAGTTAAATTGATCATTTTCAAACTTGTGAATCCCAATTAACAATACTTTAATAGTTATATGACTAAAAGTAAAATTTTATCAACTTCGAAACGGGCCTAGTAGTGCAGAGGGCTCTATGTGGTCCGTTGTCGAATAGTATGTTGTGGGTACTGGAGGTATGCGGACGGATGTATGCCAAAGGAGTGAAGAAGAAACGCTATTATATTGGTTGATTCTAAATGCAAATGTAGCGAGGCCACTGGTGAAGTTAATTAATTGGCGATTAATACATTGATGATCGAGAAATCAAAAAATTGACTTGGGCGTGTTATGATATTCAAACCTATCCGTCACAATCAAACATATCAATAGATTAACAAACCTAATAGCT
Organism: Ipomoea nil; assembly: GCF_001879475.1. Lineage (NCBI taxonomy): Eukaryota > Viridiplantae > Streptophyta > Magnoliopsida > Solanales > Convolvulaceae > Ipomoea > Ipomoea nil. The sequence goes on from NW_017617116.1 coordinate 2,238,321, forward strand.
CACACATTAACTAAAACTATGAGCTCTCAGTCTGATCTGAGAGCATAATAATATATCATTCCCCGATTACGTTCCCATGTATTAATACATTTAAGTTGTACCATAAAAAAATATTTATATATGTATTGTACCATGTTAATTGTGTGATGTGAAACCAACTTGTTAAACCAAACAGAATTTTAATCACATAAGTAGTGTGATGTAGGATACTTCAATTCCATCCCCCTATATCTCCCCCAACCACAAATTAAACTTTTTAAACAATTGCCAAAAATCATAGTTTAATGGAATAGTTTTCCTCAGCTCCACAGTACTCCCTCCTACTCTTTAAGGTTATATTTTTATTTTTTTTCACACACAAAAATAAAAATAAAAATTTCATTTTTCTTTCTTTTTGTATGATTTGCTGAAGATGAGACCCCAATTAGGATCCCTTTCAAGACCCATTTCCATGTTTTGTATATGTATACTGTTTGCATTCTTTTTAGTTATTGTTTTCTGTGTTTTAAGTGTTATCTTTATTGTTATTTTGTTACTTTTGATCTTTAAGTGATCGAAAAAGCATATTGTAATAAAATAAATCAATTAATCCAAAATGTTAGAATTACTAATGTGTTATGGTGTCACTCTGTACTGCTCATAGTTGTACTCTTTCACAATTGTACCCATGGGTTTGAGCCTCAATGGGGCAGTATTGACTCTTTATGTTTCAGTAGATTGAAAAAGTAGTTATGACTCAAAAAAAAATATAGACTTTACATTTTTGCGTAAAGAAATCCAACAAAAATTCAAACCCTCAATGTTCGGAGTATAAATTGAACTTTTACTTTACCGTTCAAAGTAAGTATTAAGTGAGCTTTTCATCCACTAGACTAATGCCTTGAGACACCCATTTTTTTAATTTTTTTTTTTTTTAATAAAGCTAGAGGAACAACTCAAAACAACATGATTCCATAACACTCATTGTGGGAAAACTTAATATTTTTGACTACTTAACATAATATTTGATATCAAAGAATGTCCGAAAATTTGGACATCTAAACATGAACACTATGGAGGCGGAATACATGGAGTGAAACATTAAGTTTTATTTATTTATATTACGATGTACTAAAAAAATATTATTCAAATAAAATTTTATCAAATTGTCTGAAAAAAAAGGGGTCCCAAATGTGGCACGGACCGGACCGCCATTGTGGGCTGATCTGGAGCTTTTACCTGGAATCTAGGCCCAATTATGTTTGTTTGAATCCTCTGTGTTCATTGGGAGTATTTAACACAAATTATACTATGGATCGCAGTCCATAATGTATTGTGGTCCAAGCATCAAAATAGTGTCATTTTTTTTAATAAAAAAAATAGCACATGTTTTGTTCTGCAAAAAGTAACTCTATTTGTATAACATATTCAGTTTCATTTTATATACACTGCAGTTTCATTTTAACACAATTACAGTTTCATTTTGATATAACTACTGTTTTATTCAACATTATACGCTCAAATATGTAAAACTGTTATTCAGTTTCATTTTATATACAATATAGTTTCACTACAACATAATTAAATTTCGATATAACTACAGTTTCATTGGACACTATACATTCAAATATATGAAATTATTAAATTTCATTTTATATACACTGCAATTTTATTTCAACACAACTACAAAATGTTTCATTAATTTGAGAAAGTATGTACAGGGACGGAGCCAGGAATTCCGTTGAGGGGGGCGAAGAAGCGGGGACGGATCCAGAAATTTTTTCCAGTGAAAGCGAAACGTTAAAACAAAAGAGATAATTTGAAAAAAAAAAAATCTAAGAAATATAGGTATAAATATTGTTGGATATAAGCAAAAAATAAAACTCATCGAAACTTTATAAAAATATTCATAACAAAATATGAAACATAATTAATTTGATAAAATAATTTGAATGAAAAACACATTATAAATTACACATCTCATTATTAATATAAAAGAATGTTATGTGTGTGTATTAAATATTTTAAAAAAAAATTATTAAAAATGTGATTGTGTTGAAGCAAAAAAAAAAAAGGTGAAAATGTATTGATGCCAAGATTTGCATCCATGACCTTCATTATAACCAAACACAAGCTTTGCCAACTAATCTAACTCACTTCTTGTGCTCTCTTTTGGCTCCGTCTTTGAGTATGTATAGACATATATTACATATTTACATGGGCACAAAATCGTGCTAAAAAAAATAAAAAATAAAAGTTGGCCAAATAGATACCCCGTGAACATGCACATGCACTTGTTCCCTGACGACAGACTTTCGTATTCCCAAAAATAATTTGAGTAATAATAGTTAAATGAATAAAACCGCTGTTTTAGAGTGAGACGAGAGAGAGAGAGAGATTAGACAGAGATCGAAACTCTCTCCCTCAAGGTGCGGTTTTATAGGGATTAATGTAGTTCGTTACCATGGTTTTTGGTGGGCGATTGTCAGAGGTTGTCTGTGCTGGAGGTGGTACGGTCACGACATATATATATATATATATATATATATATATATATATATATATATATATATATATATATATATATATATATATATATATATAGAAGAGTGCTCATATGCGGCGTGATCTTACGGTGCGGAGGTACGGTCAAATTCCAGAATACACCAACAGTGTTAACAATATGCACCAACAGTGTAATAAAAACACACCCTGAAATGTAATAAAACATCACAAAATACACCACAGACTCAAAAAAACACACCATATAACTCACCACCCCCAATGGTGTACTTTCGAACAGTGTATGATGTTTTTACTCACACCTAATGGTGTGTGTTTGGTGATGCAGGGCTTTGTTTACTCTGTTTTGTGTGGTGTATTTTCTAACGTTGATGGTGCATATTTGGTGAACTATTGGTGTTGCCGCACCGTAAGAAATAACAGCAACGTAAGACACTGCCGCACCTGAACCCGCCTATATATATATATATATATATATATATATATATATATGGAGATTTGGCGGCGGCAAACTTGCCGCCACCACTGGAGCCTGACGAAGCATGCATGATCATCACTTCCAAAGAATTTTAAAACTTTTTTTCTATGTACATATAATACATGCATATACATATATATACTATAACATATATGACAGCAAGGCAATGAATAACAAAATATATACAACAACAATAAAAAGTTAAAAACCGAAACAAATTATTATTGGGTTTTTATGTTTGTTGCCAACTTCTTGTTCAGTACAAATGGTCCAAAAACATGTTTAGCGTACCTATCTACATACTATAAAATGAAAATACACACACAACATTCAAACTAAACAATAACATACAATTACCATATCTCTCACTATAACTTATACTTAATTGATAAATTTCAAGTAACTTGTACGATAAATATAATTAATTAATCGCTTCATATCTTATTCTTGCTCTTGCATTTCTCCATGACTCTTGGGGCTACATTAAAGTAAACCGAAAAAAAAAAAGAAAAAGAAAAATGGTCACAACAATGAAGAATATGTATGCATTTATGCATGTATGAAATATGAATAAATGTTTCATTAACAATAATTACTAAATACAAAAAGAGCATATAACTTACCAAGTCCAATAGCTTCTGACCCTTTGATTATGCGTAGGCGCTTGCAAGAATCAACAAACATCCTGTAATTATGTCATACATACATTACTTATATTATTATTATTATTATTATTATTATTATTATTATTATTAAAATATTTTGCATTATATCTGGTATAAATATGCATGTGTAGTAAATTTTATTTGGTACTACTGAGACCAAGGTTGCAAAAATCGTTAGGCATTGCCTAGGCGCCCGTTTTTTTTGTTTTTTATATTCAGAAGTTTTTTTTGGACGCCTAGACAACAGCCTAGGCCGCCTAGTCAACAGCGACCTAGTTAGCACCTAGGCTGCCTAGGCGGTCGGCCGAATTTCTCAGCAGCCAGCCACTGTCTAGGGTCTAGGTGCGATTTTTGTAATTATGACTGGACTGATAATAACTATACGGGATACATTTGTCTATAAGATATAACGTGAAATTGATATTGTTGGAGATGGTAGAAAATTGTGGTCTAGTTTAGGATTGAAGGGAAATTAAGTATAAATAAAACTTACTCCCATGGTACATCCCCCACGAGCATCCAGTCTCCATCCTTATCTTCGTACGTCGGCACATATTCAGAGCTGTTGAGTAGATCCATCAGTTTCCTCTCATTCATGAAATCTATCATTCCCTGGGCCCCATAATTGCCTGCAGTTTAATCACAAGTGGGATTACATCCATTATTTTTCTACATATTATTTTATGCTAAGTCCATCATCATCAGATTCTTCAAAGATCTACTTTTTTCAACTTGAATATGTAAAAGATTGAATTTATCTCTTTTTAATTTAGTGCAGTTTCAATTCTCTGAAACTGTCTAGTTATCCTAGTCGATAAAAAAATGAGGTAAATAAGTTATTTATAAGTGACTAAACTCAAACTAAAAGATTAATAAACAGTTTTTCATCAAAATAAAACTTACAATTTTATAGTTACCAAATTAATCGTCGGACCAACTCTCTACTTGTTAAATTATTGGATCTTGCAAATGGATTTATATATTTACATAAAAATAATTGGAGTGTTACGTTACCAGTAGTGAAGGAACTGAACATGTTGGCCAAAGCATCAGAGAGTTGATTGTAGGTGTTATACACCTTCAAGTCCACCTTGCGCAGGTAAGGTGCACCATCCATGCTCACCTTCACAAAATTATTACCACTTTTCTGATCACCTTCTTCACCATTATTGCTCTTCTGATGATGGGCCATTACATTCTTTCTGTAACTCCTAACTGGTGGCCAACCCACCACTTGTGCCCTGCATTATTATATAAATATATATATTTTTACATTAATACCGACACGAGCCTGGTAAATTGCTGTTAGTCGATAACTGTTAGTGGATTTGACTACTTGATAGCATTAGTTAATTGTAAAAAAATATTTGGTAAATTAATTAAATCTGATAGCTGATTACATACAAAATGACTTTCTCAAAAAGCTGATCAAAAAAATTGCTTTGAGCATCTTTTTGAATTTTTACACTACTGGAAATTATGTAATTTCCGACCACCTGAAAGTGATCTCAAATCAAGTCGAAAGCCTTGTTCGGATCACTTTTGGTATCCGAAAAAACCTTTGTTGCTATTTCCGAGCACTTTTTACTTTCGACTTGATTTAAGATTACTTTTAAGTGGTCGGAAATTTCATAATTTTCATTAGAGTTAGTGTTTTGGAACAATAAGTTGTTATAAAGAAGCTAATTAATCAAACACTAATAATATTGGTTGTTTAACCAAGTCAAATAGATAATAACGATCAAACAAGCTAAAATAGACTGATAGACTAACTATTTTACCAAATATAGCCAATGTGAATTCTTATGCATATATTTCTATTTTTTCGGGTAAATTAATATGCTTTTTGTAAATTACGATGACATGATATAATGATCTTATATTAAAAAGTTAGTAATTAATTAATTAGACTTGTAATCTCGTAAGATCAAACTAATATTCAACAAAAGTATATTGATCTGATCTATATTTCTTAGCAATAGCTTGTGGGAGCAGCATATTAGATTTATGCTTTTACCAAAACGATGAGAATTATACCATTAGCAAAACATTATTTTGTGTACCATATAATGTCTTTTAAGATAAATTATTTGCAAACTAATTCACCTAACTACAAGTTAATAATATGATAACTCAATAATCATAAGGTTTCAAGTTCGATTCTTAATGAAGCTGTATAGACATTCGAGACTAGTTTACCTCTTTCAGATTTTTTGCCGACTAAGATTACAAGGTAAGTTTGCAGGAAGTATGGACTACGAGTTTCTCTCGTTAACAAAAAATAATAATAATAATAATAATAATAATAATAAAATTAGTGTAGTGGTGAGGCTTACTTGGCAGGGGGCTTGATGGGGTCCTTGTTAGGCTCCGGAGGAGCTTGCATCTTAGTCTCCGAGAGATCCAAGCAAGAGCCGTCGGATTGAAGGTTGAGTTTGAGATCAACGGTCTCAGAGAAGCCTCGTTTTCCGGTGGTCTTCATGGACTCATTTTCATTTCCACCGCCGCTGCCGCCGGGAAGGCCCAGGCAAAGTTCAGTCTCTTTGAGATTCAGGCCGCCGTGTCCGAGCATATTCGTCATTTTCACGGAAGTACAGCTTTCTCTTCGCGCCTTAATTTACTTTCTTCTTCTTCTTCAATAATAATATTTCAATGTAGATGAGAGAGAATAGAAAGGGGCGATATGATGGAATAATATATATATAGCAAATGTATGCCTGTATGTGCCCATATTATTGTATACATATAGTTTCAATTTAGCAACCAAGTTCCCACGGATCACATGCCTACACGTGGAAATACGTGTATGTATTTTGGTGGCAAATTTTATAATTTTTAAATATAATAAAGACTCATCTATATTTTTATGAAGAAAATTTACGACATCAATAGATGCAGTAGTCAAGTTAGGCATATTGTGGTTCGATAGAAAACTATTACTTTTTTATAAGGTATCATGTTCAAGTCCATTCTAATCATCAGTGTTAACAGTATTAAACATTATTGATAAGGTAAAGGACCTTGTGGTTTAGTGACACCAAGTAACACTTCTATATGAGAGGTAGTGGGTTTAAATATTAGTTGAGGCAGTATGAACAGATATTACATTCTAACAGAGTCAGTAATACTCAATAATCACTAAATCTTTCAGTAGTAATGAAGTTAGCAAGGTATCTTTGACTTTGTTTTCTTTACCAATATATAAAATATATTACCACTATTAATAGATTATTATGCACTCATTAAAAATCACTAAATCTTTCAGTAATTATTACATCTTTTAAAATTTTTTAAAATAAATAAAGACTAATTATTACATGTAATAACCTCTCCTATGTGGGAAGTCATGAGATCGAGTTTTCCAGTAGTAATGAAGTTAGGTAGGTATCTTAACTTTGTTTTCTTTACCAATATATAAAATATATTACCACTATTAATAGATTAGTATGCACTCATTAAAAATGACTAAATCTTCCAGTAATTATTACATCTTTTAAAATAAATAAAGACTAATTATTACATGTAATAATATCTCCCATGTGAGAAGTCATGAGATCGAGTCTTCCAGTAGTGATGAAGTTAGGTATCTTGACTTTGTTTTCTTTACCAATATATAAAATAGAGTAAATACTCAAAATAGTCCCTTGACTATAGCTAAATTCACAAATTGATCATTGACTTTTAATTTTAACCAATTAAGTCCTTAACTTTGCAATTTTAACATGATTTGGTCTTCCGTCTATTTGACCGTTTGTTGACTGTGATTTTTGAGGATATATATGTAATTTCATGGTCCATCGTAGGTTTTTTAAGGTTCCTGTTGCATTTCCAGACTGCACTGTTACATTTGAATCCACTGCCGAAAGCAATCTGTTAAATCATGTCGCCTTTCTTCATCCTCCCTTTGGATTCAATGTAGTTGAGTTCGTACTAGAGCGAATAAGACAACGTGTTTCCGAACCGGTGCAGCGTCATCCTGGAGGCCGGGTGGCGATGAAATTACATATATATCCTCAGAGATCACGGTCAACAAATGGTTAAATAGACGGAGGACCAAATCGTGTTAAAATTGTAAAGTTAAGGACTTAATTGGTTAAAATTGAAAGTCGATGACCAATTTGTGAATTTAGCTATAGTTGATGGACCATTTTGAGTATTTACTCTATAAAATATATTACTGCTATTAATATATTATTAGTATGCACTCATTAAAAATCACTAAATCTTCCTTTTAAAATAAATAAAGACTAATTATTACATGTAGTAACCTCTCCCATGTGGGAAGTCATGAGATCGAGTCTCAGTGGAGGCGTTGTTGGCTCTTTGTGTTTCATTAAATTGAGAAAGTATGTTTGAACGGATATTACAATGTAATAGAGTAGTAACTTTCAACCAAAATATATATATATACTAAACAATTACAGTAGAATAAATACTTATCTTATATATATGGTCAAGAAACTACCCGTAAAAAATAAAATAAAATTACACAATAAAAAAAAAAAATTCAATTGTGGCCGAATAACAAAGTGCTATGGTTAATCCACAATCATATGAAATATATATCCTGGAGTATCATTATATTATACATTGTCATTTCTTACATGCTCAACTCGATCTTAATGGTTATACTATTTACTGTTAACACGATTTTCAAACATAATATATACGAAATGGATCAGGTAAAAAATCATGCTCTAGTGTGAAGTGCCCTTAGCTTCGTAATAGTACCAAGTGCGTTTTCTAAAATTACAAGTGGACTCGATCAAGATCTGTGACTTTAAAAGTGCATTTCAGTAAAACTACAAATTAAATTCATTTGATAATATGTAAAATGGACTTAAGACGATTGCGCTTGCAGGTATCATGAAATGCAATTGGTAGTATTGTAGAGTGAACTCAAAGCTCGGTTGTGATAATTACTAAATTGTCACAGTATTTTTCTTTGTTTCAAAGACATTGATCTTCCTAGATCGATAACTAGAATGGTTCTCAGTTTTCTCATAGGCATTGGTTCCCACTTGATCGTGCCCCTATGTACATGTATGTGTGTATGTGAAAGATCATGTCAAAATAGTTGTTCGTGTGAAAAATAATAATAAATCTCATTCGTTCATTATAAAGATGAACAGTACATATGGAAATTTAGACTTAAAAAAAAGCCAGTTGCATAAATATAATATAAATAAGTAAAAATTTGAATGAATAAATTGTGCATATTTATTTAAAACAATGTGTGTTAGACTTCCTGATACTATAAAAAAAAAAAAAAGCTGAAGATATTGTCTCTACTATGCAAACTTGAACACTAAAATCAACACCAAAATCAGACGGATCAGATCATATTTTAAAAAAATACGGTGATATTTTCGTAATTAACACTAACTTTACAAAATGCACATTTAGTATTAACATATGGCACATTTAGCATTGCACTTAGGGTTTGAATTTTCGATTTTATGACTAATTTTTTTAATCTGGTTGAAGGTTTTTTTTTTTTTTTTTTTTTTTTTTTTTTTTTTTTTTTAATACTGCTTAGGGTCTAGCATTTATGGTTTAGATTTAAAATTTAACTTTTTCATTATTGATTTTTTAAAATTTATCAATTAATCTAATCCCTCCGAACTTTACAGATATAAAGTTGAGATTGGTTCTTAATTAATCTAATTCGTTCGAACTTTACCGCTATATATATATATATATATATATATATATATATATATATATATATGTATGTATGTATGTATGTATGTATGTATGTATGTATGTATGTATGTATGTATGTATGTATGTATGTATGTATGTATGTATGTATGTATGTATGTATGTATGTATGTATGTATACACTAGCATAAAATCCTTTACTCAAATCACTATCTAATAACGTTTTCTCCCTAATGTGACATTATCTATAATCTTTATAAAATGAAAATTTGTGACTATCCTTAAATTCATCATATCACATAATGAGTTAGTAAAGATTCCATATAACAAGTCTTTGAAAAGCCCCCAAAGGGGGTTACTTAGTGTTGGGCGGTGGTTTAGAAAGTCAATTCCAAACTTTCAGTATCATACTATCAAATGGTGATGACTATTACTTAATTATAACGAAATAAAGTTGTGCATTCATTACTAGTTGTAGTTTTTGACATAGTGGTAAACATTCAATCTAACAATTGGTAAATTTTTGACATAGTAATAAGTGTTCAATTCTAGCACCCAACATTTTTCATCGACTTCTTTTCTCCTTTATTGAATATTTCATTAATATTTTTTTAAAGTCCATATAACAATGAGATACATTAACAACACTTAATTAATGACATTTCAAAAAAATAAATATATAAAATAATTCTTATAAGGAAACATAACATTACTTTTAGCAGCATTTCTTGCTCTCTATAGATCCATCATCCATGTGTAAATGTGTTGTAGGCTTGTTAGATGTATTTGAGATGGATGGATGATTTAAATTATAAACGTGACAACATATATATGATTGCTAATTAATAGAAAACATAAAGCACTTTAGTGCTCGATCTACACCGCCCAAGTCACCAAGTCTTCTCTCACTATGATGATTAATGATTTATCAATCCCCTAATTTCCCTTTGAGATATCATAGTTCATTCGGAGTAATTATTGTTGTTCACTAATCCACGTGTTTGAAGACATAATAATGTGAAGAAAATGCTTTATGTTCCAAATAATTAATTCGTTACAAAATCTTATTCCAATTGAGGTGAGCAAGGGGCAACAACATTAATCTTTCCTATTAGATATATTTTGAGAAACTCATTATTTAATTAAAGTTGTGTGGATTTGTGAAAGTATTACTTGTTATTGGAGAAGAAATGACAATGTGAACCAAGTATTCGAGATACGAATTATAAAACTTGGACTAGTCTAGCACGAAGATATAATATAGACTTTAGATTAACTTCTTTTTTTTTTTTTTTGCTATTTTTTAAAAACTATTTCTTCATTTTTTTCATTTAATTTTTTATAGATATTTTAACATATTTTTAAGTATATATATTATATTCACTAAAATTATATTAAATATTTCACTAAAAAATAATTATAAATAATCTAATTCAAGTATAGTTAAAAAATAATTATAAATAATCTAATTCAAACTGCGCGTAAAATTTTTTTTTTTTCTTTTAAATCTCTCTGACAGTTTTTTTTTTTCTTTTGTTCTCTCTTTCCTCTCTCTTTGTAATCTGACAAAAATTCGTCAAAAATTATGCTTAATGGGCTTGCTCTTAGGACCAATCTCTTACCATTATGTCAAAAACTATAGCCTTGACCTTGGCCTTTCAAAAGGTCTAATAATTATTATATTTACTTAAAAACGCACAAATCATTAGTTAAGCCAACGCTAACATACCTGTAATTAGTATATGTGTTTAACATTAAAATAGTATTTTGACCTTCAATTTTCATTCGGAAGTGTTTGTTTAGTTGCAAATTTTATTAATTTAGATGTATGTGAACTTGAATAAAAAATGACAAAAAAAAAAAAAATGCTCTTTAAACATGATCATTGCTGCATACATCACACACGACCTGTCATGAATTTTGCCAATCCAAATTATTAGGCCTTTTCTCCGACATTGCATAAGGTTTTGAGTTTTAGATTGATTGACGACTTAATATGTCTATACAAATAATCTTTTTTTAGGTCAATAAATTTATAGTGAGAAAAGTAATATTATAAATGATGGAGATATTTTAAATGCCCCCGGAATGTACATCCGGAGTCCGAGAGCCCGTGACCCGAAATAGTGGTCCTTGACTTAGTCGCATGAACCATGGTATGAACCTGGATTTAGTCTCGTGGCCAACCACGAGTTTTGCGGAGATGGTTAGGATTTTCCGGTATAAAATGGGCATCGTACGGTTATTACAACAACATATTCTATTATCATTCAATCTCTTGTAATAACATTACACAAGTCTTGATATATACAACAATGTTGTCTACTCAATACTACATTTGTCTTTATTTCTTATTATTCTCTTGATTATTTGGTTATTTGAGTCGGACTAGACTGGTCAATTTAATCCATCAGTAAATATTCACTAAGAAAAAATATCATCTAGATATTTTGTGTTCATTTATAAGAATAAATTCTGATATCATAATAATATTGATGAAAAAAACTGTATGACGTACGGGATTAAAGCAATCAAACATTAACAGTAATGGTTAGAGTCGAGAATTAATTCAAGCACTTTGAACAAGAGCCATTGCACTTAATCTGAGAGCCGTTATAGTCTTTGTATCTAAAGTTAATCCAAGCAATTACTACGTACCTGTATTGAAAGTGGAAAGACAGACGATATGTTTAAAGTGGGCAGATTCTTTGTGCGCACCAATATTCGATCCTGTCTGTTGAGTTATTGAGTCATCGTAATCTACATCTTTTCAAATGATCTGTTACATTGGATCATAGTGTGTGGGGCCTGAGGTTGGGGATTCAACCTTTTGAGAGAAGTTACAATTACTACATGCAGTGTCTAACTAAAAATATGTAGGGTCAGTTAATTCATGACACTCAATATTTATAAGGGTATCATCAATAGTGGAGATTTTGGTGTGGTTTTTTATTAGGTGCCAAATAGAAAAGATGGGGAGGAAAGAGAAGAAGAAAAAAAAGTAAAAAACTAAAATGGAAAAAGACTTTTAATGCAAGAAAAAAGAACAACCAATAACATTCTTTGTCTTGCATTGGGACCATAAAAATCTCATTCTTTGCGGGAGGACCTCTAGCATTCTCTCACTTGCTTCTCTTTCATCCATAGTGGCAATTTTTTCTTAAGAAATGTGAACAATCCCCCTAATGGGGATGCTCTAAATCACATCATGGAGAGAAATATTAGGAGAAAATTTTGAAGGAAAAAAATAATATTTTTCAATTCTATAATTGATATAGAGTTCATTAGTATGATGGTAAAGATTTGAAATAGAGTGGTAGAATTTTTATTTTATTTTTTAATAATCAAGAACTTACCATTTGTTACTCTTTTTTTTTTTTTTTTTTTTTTTTTTTTTTTTTTTTTTTTTTTTAATGTTTATCAAGCGGCTCTGAAATGCAAAAGTTAAAGTTTTGATAAAGTTAAAATGGCATAAGTTAGATTATATTATTTCATTATTTGGTATGTCAAAGTGTCGAATGTAAACATATATTTATAGCCTGATTTTGATTAAAACTTTTGTAAGAAAGGAGATCATTTTTGTCCAAAAAGTTGGATTTTATTTACCAATGGACCAACTCCACTTATACTTGGTCACTCCATTTTTGGCCATTTTGTTTGTGATGCTTGTGATATCGACAACGATCCATAGATCAGCTCCTTTGTTGCAAGTAATGTCATTTCATATTAAAGTGAATGTTCATGTACTAAGTTATCCAAAACTTCCGTACATACATAAATATATATTATTTTACCAATCTCATAGAATATATATATATATATATATATATATATATATATATTAGGACGATAATATGACTTATATTTTAATTTACAGGAAAGTTCACATTGCAACCCTTGCCAAGTGTTGGGTAGTCACTCAGAGAAGTGAGTCTAACCTCTTGTTATTGAAACGCGACGGTATAAAAAAAATAAAGTTACGTATTCGCTACGAGCTATAGCTTTTGACGGTAGTATGTAGTAAGTGTTTGATCCTGACATTAGGCAAGTGCTACGTAAGTGCAAGGAAATAAAGGTTGCTTTATGCGGCTTCGGAATTGGTTAATTGTCATCTGAATTGCTAGTATTAAAGAGCTTACTCAACTCCTGTTACTCTATATATTCATAAGGTTCAAATTCGAGTCATTACATACTCAAGAAAATTCAAACTTGTATCAACATATCATTCGCCAGAAAGTTATACAATAATAAATTAAACGAGCTAAAATATTATGCTTAAACTTGATTTGGATGAGATTTGAACTTTAACCAGAAGACCGCAACTCAACTATAAACAGTAACCGGAATATTTCCGTACCATAGCTTGGCGTATGTGTTTAAATTCATAGTAAAGACTACAAGAACTAGAAATTGAAACAGAAAGTTTTTATAATTTGATTTGCCAAACACCCAAACACATGCAATTCAAAAATGGGGTAGGGGTGGATATACATATGACTATACATATGACTATATATATATATATATATATATATATATATATATATATATATATGGTGTTGTAATGTAGAATTTTTTCCCATATCAACATCACTCATATCTATTATCTAAAACATTTTGAGGCCGCATGCAATGGTAGTGGCTTGCAGACAGGTCGCATCCAAAACCCTAGCTGTGCACTACTTGCCCTGTCAACATCCTTTTCTAAACCCTATTCAATTCCAATTCTTATACCATCGATCAGGTCGACCTTGCATTATGGATCTGGTCCAAATAATTCAGATCATTTATATATACTTTACATATTATGTATTTTCAGTTAATAAATTATGTACATTTTACAATTAAAATATTATGTACATGTTGTAATTAATAAATTAATAAATTATGTACAATTAACGTTTATGAACATGCAGTTAATTAGCATATTATGTATATTTAGTTAGTAAATTATGTATTTATTGCAATTAACGTATTATTTACTTGCGGGTAACATATTGTGTACATTCAGTTAATAAATTAAGTATCTATTACAATTTACATATATTATGTACCTCCAGTTTATTTACAAGTACATAATATGTTAACTATAAGTAATTTAGGTACAGAACTGAATATCGTTTTAAACCAAGGTCTATAATACGATGTGACTCGATCTATCGTTTTAGCTTCTTTCTGCTTTCTTCCAAACCAACCCTAATTATATGATTGCCATAATTATGAGCCCATGATTTCAACTCTTGCTGCCCACAAATTTTCAGAAATTAAAAAATTTTAAAATAAAAAATGATGGAAATCTAAGATAGGATTTTATAATTTTTTCTTTTTCTGGGGAGGTAGAGAGCAACTGATCATATATTCATATCCTTCCCTCTCAAAGATAGATATGCATGCATGAGTAGTTTAGATAGCTCCTCTTGGAACTTTTAGATTTGGGACACCTAATATCGACAGACAGAATGCAATGGACTTGTATGAGTTGTATCCCTTTCATTTCTGAAAGAAAAAGAAAAAAAAAAGTGTTTTAATTTCTCTATTCAAATTAAATTATCTTGTAATGTTATCCTCTCTAAAATTATTTATAATTTCTGTTTATCTCTTCTGTGTAATTTGTGAGATAGTACATAAGAACGAAATTTACCCCGTGCCATTTTCGAGCTGAGTAGTGACTGTGAATTTTTTTCGTCATCTAAAAAATAATAATGTTTAAGAACTAAATATGAAAATAACCTGGTAGTTATGAGACTAAAAGTGAGAATAATTCTAAAACTAAATATGAGAACTCTTAAATTAATGAGATTAAAAATAATTATATATTTTGTAAATGTATAAGTTAGATATATGTTCCAAGTTAGTAAAACAAAATAAGACCTTGCTATCCAGCTTTTCCCTTTGTCACTCTCCTAATCCAGAAGATGACTTAAAATCAAGAAAGTGACTTCGACCTGGATAAGTTTTTTGGATCAGAGTTTTATTACGGAGTATTATTATTATTATTTTAAAATTTTAATTTAGCCTTCAATCTTTATATCATGGACCATGGTTCCTAGTGCACGGTGGACACTGATTCTATGTCTTATGTTGTTAGTTTTTGTATATTGTGTTATGAAATTCTGTACCTTAAAAGTATGAATTCTGTATCCAAAACAAATTAGTAATTGTGTCTTATGTTATGAATTTATGTGTCTTGTGTTGTAAAATTATGTGCCTATGAACACAAATCTAATTTAAAAAATAAGTAAATATATAACATGTGTATGTGTCTTGTGTTATATATAAAATTCAGTATTTTACGAGTATGAATTATATATCTCGTCGTTATGTGGACCCTTCGCTACTTTAATTGAACGGATATTTGTCAATGTTGGTGGTCCGAAATGCCACTTAGATATGTACCAATGTTGGTCCAAACACTCATGTTGATACAGGACCACTTTAAGATTTATAATCAAGAAAAGTGAACAATATCAACTAAAGCAAAAATTCCTCACCCCCACCCTAATACCATAATTAATTTAATTTAATTCAAAAGTCTACTGATGTTTTAGAACTTTTTGCATGATAATTAATATTCACTGATCTTTTCAAATAAAGTTTATCATATTTTTATGACAAAATAAATAAATAAATAAAGTGTACTTACTTTTATTTGTGAAGAATATATTATTTGTACTCACTACTTTTACACTCATAATTAGACTTTTTTAAGTAGGTCAAGCCTAAAAGATATAAAAAGAAGAATTCTATACTATTCTTACTACACTTTTCAATATAACATTAAAATTATCACATCGAATAATATTTATACTTAATTAAATGCAGAATAAGTCTTCTGTGAGATCGTCTCAGTGAATCGTGTAATATTTTTGGTTAAAATATAATACTCTTTTATGCACTTATACAAAATAAATTATATTTTAACTAAAAAGTAGTATTATATGTCTCATGGTGATATGAATTCAAACAATACTTATTCTTAAATTTAAATATTATTTTCTTTATGAAAAAGGAATGTTGAGCATATATACAAAATAAGGGTGCAACGAGAGCAATCGAACTCAAACTTAGGCAGGCCGGCTCAAGTTTAGAATAAAAATAGTTACAGTCAAGGCTTGAGTTTGAATTCAAGCTCGATTCGATTGGCTCAAATTGAATTCCAAGTTTTATCAATTATACTTTGGCTTAAGTTCAACTATATATGTTCTTGTACGCATACACATGTGTAGTTAGCTCAACGAGTCAACAGTTTTTAAGTTTAAACTCAACTCAATTAGTTAACGAATTGACTTGAGTTTGAATTTGACTGAACGACTTGCAAGGAGCTCGACTCCTTTGCACTTCTAATACAAAATGGTCAATGAATAGTACATTATATGTTACTAGTTAATAATGAACCATAAATTTAACAAATATCATTTTACAAAAATTAAACCTAATATGACCTATGGAGGTAAACAATATAACTAACACAATTTGTTATTCGATATTCATAAATTGTAAAATACCCTTAATCAAAAAAAAAAAATAAATAAATTGTGAAATACCCAACTCCATTTTAATGTTAAGTAACTAAAAGTCTGAACATACAATTTAGAATGTTATTTTATTCATTAAAAGAACTTTTGACTTAAGTCATTATTATTATTATTATTATTTTATTTTACAATAAATTGTACAAAATTGAAAAGAAAGAACTGAAATAATAATTAATCTTTAACATGTATGTGTATGCAGGCACATGTTGGTTAAATCTTTTTTTTTTTTTTTAAATAAAATTGAAATGAGCAATGAGTGATTCAGTGGATTGAGGGGACATGTTGCATCAATCTAATGTGGTATTAATGTGTGAGGCCCACAATGTGCAAATGATGGAGAATCTCCACCATTAAAATATTATTCCCATTGTTGGTTGAAGTTGGGACATTGGATCCCATGGGTGGTGACTTATCAAAGCACTCATTTAATTGCTTGGAATATTCAGCATCTTTTTTGGCCCCCTATTATTTTGCTATATTATTTATAAATTTACCTTTCTAGAAAGAATTTAAAAAAAAATTCAATTCAAGACAAAAGAAAACTTGTTCATACAATTATAGTCAAACAATACCTAAAAGTAGGAATTTCAATCTTAACCCAAAATTGATGAATTGACATGAAAAAAGTAAAAAAATATTAATAATAGGTTTGGACTAATAAAATTGGATCTTTTTTGAATACTACTGACTCTGTTACAATGTAATATCTGCTCATAATTACTTTCTCAACATACTGGAAGCACAAAGAGTCAATAACGCATCCATTGAGGCTCAAACTCACAATCTCCCATATGAGAGTCCAACTTGGGTGTCATTAGACCACAAGGTCCCATATGAGGGGAATAAAATTGGATCTAATAAAAGAAAATTCTGAAATTGATAAAGTCAATACTTTCGATGGGATAAATCAAAAATTTAATGGCTTGACCTAATAGCTCGATTTGTTCAAATCTACCCTTTGTTTAACAAGCAAGGTAGAACAAATATATAAAGGAGATTGTTCATAGGCTCCTCTTTAATAATGTTTTTATTTTTTATTAATTAAATAAAATTTTAAATAAATTTATTACAAAATAAGTTATTTTTATGAAAATAAATAGTGAAAAATAAAAATATTATAATATTATATTATAAATGTAAATGAATTAATTTTTTATTTGTTAAAACTGTAAACAAAAATAAATTAATATAAAATAATTTTGTTTACATATTTTATACAAATGTTCATAATTGTTTCATTATGCTTTTGAGTTGCAATTTGAAATTAGAGATTTAATTTGATTTATCAAATAGTATTTTAAGTTTATATTTATTAATATAAATGTAATTGTGATAATTTGTTAAAATTAAAAATTTATAGTGTTAATTTTAAAAAGTCAAAAATTTTAATTGAACATTGTTAGTGTTTAAATTTTGTAAACCCCAACTTGTAATTGGTAAATTATTATGGCAAAACTAGTTAGGTCAAGTTGTGTCTGTTACAGTCACTGAGTGATGATTTTGCCGAACAGTCACTACGCCAGATGGGTTTTGGAAATTAGCAGTTGATTTTGCAGCCCTTGTGACCAGCAATGCAGTTACCATATTGATGATTTTAGAAACCATTCGTGATGATGTCAGGATTGGCAAAAAGGAAAAATGGCAAGTAATCTTGGTCTACAAGGAAACCCTAGAAGATTACTTGTCATCCAAGTCTCAAAGTATTATATAAACTAGTTGTTTACATGGGAAAAAGGTGAGAGAGAAAAAAAATAGAGAGGAGCTTTACAAGAAATATCTTTCAAGATTTGAATGTCAAAAAATCACTCTCCACGAATTACAAAGAAAATACTTTGAGTTATCATCTTCTCAAGACACCATTGATGATCTGAGTTTAACAAGACTCTTGGGAAGAATTTCTACAGAGCTTAAATTAGTGGACCGTATTCCATACAACTGTGGGAACAGTGGTGAGTGGGTCAACGAGACGGACATCAACAGCACGGATCTCCAAAGGGACTTTGGACGCTGAAGGACGGATCTCCGAGCTCGACAATTCTCTATAGTTTTCAAAAGATTGGATATTACCGCGTGTGGTGTGTAACACACATTGGGTGAGAAGGTTTCTCTTACCGTCTGTTTGATTTGCTGTTGAGATAGTGGATTGGACTCACTGATGGTGGTCCCCCAGACGTAGATACACACTGTATCGAACTGGGTAAACAATATTTTGTGTCTTTTACTTCTGTTTTATTTGATTTCCGCACCAAGACTATTCACTGATCTACTGACTGATCTACGACAGTGCTAAGTCAATCACTCAAACAGAATCATACTGAAATATTATCTAGACACAATATTTAACACAAATACAGAAAATGAAAATCATGATAGTTTGAGGTTTTAGAATTAGGACAAAAATGTTTTAATTCAATAAGAAACCAACATGATTAGTCCAAACAGATAAATCTTGCAAATTATATGGTGGACCCTGTTCAAAACAGTTTTTATATTAAGTCGTTAACGGCGTTGATCAGTACATCATGTTTAATAACGTTCCTTTTGAACTATGTTCATAATATTTATTATATGTTCATAAACTTAAATCGATCTTAATGCACATAAACAATAAACTGCAAGTATATCATGTCTATTTCTATTCACTCTGTAGTAGATACATAAGTTCATTCTGTACGTTTATAAAAATAAGTGCATCATGATTGTAGGTGTGCAGTAAATAGTGCGAATAACTATTAATCACACTATCTTGAATGTTGAAACACGTCGGAATTGTTTAGAACTATGGTTCATCTTTTCCGGCAAATTATGTTTGTGCATCCATGTGCACCATGCATGGTGTGTACAGATGCAAAAACAACGTCGTTTTATTAAAAATGCGCGTCCCACTTAAAAAAAAAATCAGTTTTGATTCCCAGCAACAATATTATGTTGTACATAATTTGAACTATATATCCAGAATCAATGAACTAAAAATTCAGAATCTATGAACTAAAAATACAGAATGAATGAACTAAAATTAAAGAATGAATGAACTAAAAATCCATAATGAATGAACTAACTATCCATAATGAATGAACTAAATATCCAGCATGAATGAAAAAAAAAAAATCAGTTTCGATTTACGTCTAAATATCCAGAATCAATGAACGAACTAAAAATTCAGAATCAATGAACTAAAAATCCAGAATCTATGAACTAAAAATCCAGAATGAATGAACAACATAATGATGTTGAGGGGGATCGAAATTGATTTTTTTTAAGTGTGACGCGCATTTTTAGTCAAAACGACATCGTTTTTGCATCTGTATGCACCTTACATGGTGCACACGGATGCACAGCATAACGAATGTCAAGGTGAATGCTGATCCAATGATCATGATCATTTACAAAATGACCAATTGTTCCAATTAATTAATTATTTAAAGTGGATAGGTATAGTATTAGAGGAATAAGTTGATATTCAGGCTTTTAACTTAGAGATCTAATAATTCTTTGAGAGGGTCCTTTGTTAAGAAGTCTTTACAACTTATCAGTGTCCATTATTTTGAGGTAGATTTCTTACCAAATGTATTTAGATTCGGATATAACTCATATCTTTACGCTAAAAGTTATAATTAGTATAATGAATATTCATTTTTATTTCCTTATACGTGCCTAGCAAGTAGCAATCAATGCTACATTTTGATGTCAGGATATTTGATTCGATCCTCCAAGCCTTTACCCAATATCATATCATTGAGTAAAATTATTTGTGATTTTTTAATTGTTTAAATGTCATTTTCCCCTTTGGAATTAAGGATATTTAATCATTAGTGTAAACTGTAAAGAGAATAGCACTACAAAAAAAAAAAAAAAAAAAAAAATTACGGAAAAAGTGTAGGTAATTAAATTAAGAAATTTGTAGGTATTTAATTACCAAGAGATTGCATTCAAAAAAAAAATTACCAAGAGATTTTTATAGGCAAAACACTGAAATTTATAGGTATTTAAGTTGTAATTATTGATATCTAAATTTGTAGGTATTTTGTTACTTTTTTGTAGTGTAGGAAGCAATTTTAAAATGAAAAACTAATAATTATTTATACTGAAATTAAAATACTAATTACAACAATTTAGTACTAATTATTTAAAAAATCAAATCAATGTTAATTGTTCTCTCTTTCAGGTTATTGCATATTTGCATTGTTATGATGCGGTTTTTTTTTTTTAGGTGAGAAACTTATTTTTGGTGGTTTGTGCTTTGACTTGGGAAACTTTCAATTAAACAAAGGGTACATTTGGAAATCTAGAAAATATTTTTTGAAAAATGATTTTAAAAAATAATTTATTTTTTAAAAAAATATTTTAATTTTTTAGTATTTGACTGAAGGTCAAAAAACAGACTTTTTTTGTTAGATTTAAAGTTAAAAAATTATATATTTTTTTGTTTGGTTCATTTTTCTTGAAAAATAAACATAATTATTTGTTATAATAATAATAATAATAATAATAATAATAATAATAATAATAATAATAATAATAATAATAATAATAATAATAATAATAATAATAATCCGGAAAGTAGCTTGAAGGGAGAGACAACAAAATAAAGAATTCAAAAAATGTATTAGGATTAAAAATTTATGAACATATTTTCTGCCAAATTGAGCATTTTCATTGACCGAAATAAACATTTTTCTTTGATTTTTTTTTGAACATCCAAACACCAAAAAATTTGAAAAATAATTCCTTAAAGTAAAGGGAAAAAATCCAACTTAGGAGGTGGATTCTTTTCTGTCGGTAGCTATAATATGTTACCTAATTATTATTTATTTTCCTTTACAAAAATAAAAATAAAAATACTACCTTATAAATCAAGTACGTACGTTTTTGTTTTTGTTCTTGCCTGTGTAACTCTCTTCCCCTCCAATGCCCCCATCTACTATTGTTAAAATCTATTTTGGCTTTGTTTGGCCTACATAACTTATAAGATAGCTTAAAGTTTAAAAGCAATATCTACTAATTTATTTTGAAACTTATTTACGGTAACATTTTAAAATAAGTTATTGTTTTAAACTTTTCATGTTTTATCATACAGAGGATGCATATAATTTTTTTTGTATAGTAGTTTAAAATAAGTTATAAATTCTAAAATAACCTTTACCAAACATAGCATTTATGGAACCCTCTTTGTTTATTTTTGTGTTCCTTTTATCTGCCACTGTTTGTTTAAGTAGGGCATGTTGAAATTATTATATATATATATATATATATATATATATATATATATATATATATATATATATGTTCTTTGAAAAATTATTCTTGATCAATACATTTTTGAGAATCACATTTTCATAAATTTAATTGAAAAGAAAACACCCTCTTCGAGAATCACATTTCTCTGTTCAACATGTGATCTCAAAGTTAATATGGAAGTCATTGGTGATATGACCAAAAAAGGATTTGGTGTTGATATTTAAGGAAACATGATGAAGATTTTCACTTTCTGTAAATGGACGGGACAATTGAACAGATTAAAGGAATTGTTTAATAAAGAGGCGATGAACCAAAAAGGAGATTGATTTTCAATTCATATCGTATTTTAATGATGAAGGTGACTCTTTTTTCTAATTTTCACCTAATTTAATACAAAGTTATCATTTAATTTATTTATATTTTAGGTGTGGTATTGAGCAATATGGTAATTTGAAATGAACGTTTGAATAAATTTAAGTCAAATTTATGTAGAAATATTTTTTTTTTTAAATTGTATGTAAATGATAAATGTATTTATAGACTTAATTCCATTTTTGGTCCTAGATTTATAAGTGGCAGTTCACTTTTAGTTCCTTTTTATCAGAACATTCCCTTTTGGTCCTAGCATTATTGTGACATGACCAATTTTGGTCCTCTATCAACAAAATTGTTGAAATTTTGTTAAATAGAATGACATTTTGATCTTTTTAATACAAAGTGCTTGACCCGTTATAATTTTTTTTGTTTGTTTGTTTGTTTTTTTTTGTTTTTTTGTTTTTTTGAAAAAATTCATAATTGAAGACAGAAATGTCATTGTATTTAACGAAATTTCAACGATTTTTTGGATAGATGGCCAAAATTAGTCATGTCAAAATAATACTAGGACCAAAAGGGGATGTTCTGTAAAAAAGGATTAAAAGTGAACTGCAACCTATAAATCTAGGACCAAAAATAGAATAAACTCATGTATACATACAGCTATTAGCAAAACATTTATTCTCCAACAACATTCACTATCACCACTCAAAAATAGTATTGAAAGACATTCTTATTGATGATAGATTGATAGTAATGCTCATTTTCTCCTCAATAACTCTTGCATTTATTACTTACCAGCAAGGCAATAAGTAGGTTAAGAGCTTCCAACCACAAGATATTTGCTAAACTTTTTTATAGTTTCAAATAACAATAATGTACATTCATTACACAAATTACATTAAAACCTTCTTTTTTTGAAACAAAGAAGCAGCTTTCATTAACAACGTAAAACATCAACAATACAAGTAGGTGGGATCATATTACACTCCCCGAAGACAGCCTCCGAAACGGTCGCTCGAGCAAGCTCGTGAGCTACACGGTTCGCTGTTCTCTTAGTATGGACCACTTTTACAGAGCCCATATCAGTAGCAATCGATAAGCATTGCTTTACAATAAGACCTACGTAGGAAAGATTAACATTGCAGGAATTAAAAGCATTACAAAAGTTTAAACAGTCCGATTCCAAAAACCAGTTTGCCTGGCCTTGCGTCTTCATCCATGAGAGTGCCTCTTTGGCAGCAAGAACCTCAGCTAGAAACGGATCATCAATCCCCTCCAACCAGCCACTCTTCGCAGCAATGAAAGTGCCACCATGGTCACGTACTACCGCCCCAAAACTGGCGCCGGTGTCGAAAGTAGCCGCGTTAACATTACACTTCATGGCTCCGTGTGGAGGTGGTGTCCATCTCTCGGGTTCAGCAGTGCGGCAAGAAGGACGTTGCACCGGAGCGTAAGTTGCCATCCAGGTTGTCTGGGAGTGCAAAATACGCTTGTAGGCCTCCTCCACGGACACAGCACTGTCATGCCAAACAATTTCGTTCCGGATACACCAGGTGGTCCAGAAAATGGTCGCTAGCTTCACAGCCTCGATCGTACTTGAGGTACCTATTGTTTCGTCCATGAAATCAGACAGCTCCTCCCTTGTAACACGTCATTGGTCCCCCACGCACGACTTGCGATCAGACACTCACATAGCAGATGTTCCATTGTCTCTGTTGTATGACCGCAAATCGGGCAGCCACCACCTATCCATTCATTTTTCCGGTGTAGATTCTCTCGTACGGGTAGTATGTTTCTCACGCAACGCCACAAAATTTTTTTAACTTTAGGTGGGATTGGTAACCCCCATAATTTGTTCCACGAGCGGAAGTCAGTCAGCTCCGTGGCTTCAGGTTCGGCATGCATCAGTAAATCATATCCGTGTCGCACCGTGTACCTTCCCTGAATGTCCCCCAGCCACCGCCAATTGTCGCTAACATGGGTGTTGATCGGTGTTGAGAGAATACGTCTTACGTCCACATCCAGAAATATGTCGCGAACAATATCCACATCCCATCGTCCTTGAGCGTCAAAGAGGCCCCTAACTCTAGCCTCCCAGAGGTGTTCTGCGCATGGTGTGTGTAGCGGTTCATTATTAGTTCCGGCCAACCAATTCCAGCCCCAGATTTTCGTGTCCAGGCCATTTCCGATACGTCGCGCAATGCCCAACTTTAGCACTTGTTGGCCAGCCATGATGCTGCGCCATATATAACTCGGGTTTCTGCCTATTTGTGCACTCATAAAGTCAGTGGTGGGATAGTACTTTGCCTTTAGTATGCGGCTAGTCAAAGAATCTGGATAAATGAACAACCGCCAACCTTGTTTAGCCAATAAAGCTAGATTGAACTCGTGCAATCTCTTGAACCCATACCACCTTCCGCTTTCGATTTGCACATCCGGGCCTAGCTCAACCAGTGTATACCTCAGCTTCCCGTCCCTCCACCTCCCCACCAGAAGCGGTTGAATAATTTTTCTAACGTGTCACAAACGCGTAAGGGGAGTAAGAAGGATGACATGGTAAAGATCGGGAGTGCCTGGGCTATACTTTTGAGAAGGACTTCCTTACCTGCACGGGATAGGAACTTGTACATCCATATGCCAATACGGGTTCGTACATTCTCCTCAATATACTTGAACGTAGGGGTGTCAAAGTGGACTGAAGCCCGCGGGTTAGCCCGCACCCGCCCCGCAATGGGGCGGGTTAGGGCCGCAAGAAATTAGGCTCGCGAAAATGCGGGCCTAACGGGCATGGTCCGCAGAGGGCCAGAGCCCGCGCGGGTTGCGGGCTGGCCCGCGGGCTAGACCATATTTAAAAAAAAAAAAATAATATATATAATATATATATATTTTTAAATCATATATATAAGATCTTAATTCTTAAGTAATGTGTAGATCTAACTATCTAAGAGTACACAGAAAGGGAGAAATCCAATAATTCAATAATCCTTCGTCAATTCTTAATTCAATAATTCTTAGAGTACGTAGTTCTTCGGTTCTCCCGTCTCCATCCGCCTCCAACTCTATCAAATAATTACTAAAACTAAATCATCAATTCATACATATTTATGAATTACTAAATCGCCTCCAAGTCAAGCAAACATACATATTTATATATGTATTATACACAGACGAGAATTGTAGAGGGAAAATCTGAAGCTGAGAGAGAAATCGAGTGTGCTGTTGAACCCTAGCTTTGATCACCCTTCTACAGTTCTGCTGAACGCGCGGTATCGATCAGGGATATTTGGGCGAGGTTTATGAATTTTATGGAAGTTTCCGGTGCCATATTTCAAGCGGTTTTAACATGTTTATATACTATTTAATGTTTTTTTTTTTTTTAAATTAAGTTATGGCCCGCGGGCCAGTCCGTGAGACTCGCAAGCCCGCATGGGGCGGGCTTGGGTTGTATAGTTCCAAGCCCGCGGGCTTCGCGGGCCGGCCCGCCAAATAAAAAGACCGCGGTGGGGCGGGCCTAATGAGGCGGGCCGGCCCGTATTGACACCCCTACTTGAACGTGGCAGTTTTGTTGCGCCCTAGGAAAGAGGGAAGGCCCAAGTAGCGCCCCAGATCGGTAGCTGCACGAACACCCATGTATTCGGAAACTGACGTTCTCACATCGGCTGACGTATTAAGACTGTACACTGCACTGGATTTCTCGTAATTAATAAGTTGACCTGAAGCCTGGCAGTATAAGTCTAAGCACTCCTTAATCCTCGTAGCTTCGTGCTGTGTAGCCCTGAAAAATAATAAGCTGTCATCAGCGAAGAAAAGGTGAGTGATAGCCGGGGCCCCCCGCGCTACCTTCACCCCGTGAATATCACCCCAACTCTCAGCTTGTTGCAATAGGATAGACAAGCCTTCAGCACACAGAATGAACAGATAAGGCGACAGTGGGTCACCTTGGCGTATACCCCGGGTGGGACACACCTGGCCCACAATCTCCCCATTTACAAGAATAGCATAACGCACCGTGGTAACACACAACATTATAAGCTCTGTCCACCTCCTGTCAAACCCCAACGCCCCCATCATACCTTCCAAAAAGGCCCACTCCATTCTTTCGTACGCTTTAGCCATGTCTAGCTTTAGCGCTACCCAACCCATAAGGCCCCCAGTTTTCCTCCGCAGAAAGTGTCCAATCTCGTTGGCTACTATAATATTATCAGTTAGCAAACGCTCGGGCACAAACGCACTCTGCGATTGTGACACCACTCGTTCCAGCCACCCCTTTAAACGATTGGCTAACATTTTAGCCAGCACTTTGTAGACAACGTTACAAAGTGCTATCGGTCTCGAATCAGCAACTTTCTCCGGGACCCTTTTTTTCGGGATGAGTACAATGTTTGACTCGTTTAGGCCCGACGGCAGGCATTTGGTTTCCACACAATTAATAATAAACATTGACAGATCATGCCCTATCACTGGCCAAAAGTGTTGAAAAAACGCCGGGGACAGCCCATCCGGTCCCGGGGCTTTTTTCAGGAGCCATGCCAAAAAGAGCGGTTTTCACATCCGTTATTGTGAACGGCTGTAATAATGAGGAATTCATTTCCTCTGTAACCCGTTGACGGACACTGCCAAATAAGTCCGGGCTATTTGCCCCGAAACAAAATATAGAATCGTAGTACCTGAGGATTTCCGCGTGCATCTCAGGCCCGGTTTGCCAGGCACCTGTTTGATCCTTGAGCCGGGTCAGTGTATTGCGCTTGCGACGCTCCGTTGCGGCTTTATGAAAATATTTCGTGTTAGCGTCCCCGTGGCGTAGCCAGAGCTGCTTGGACCTCTGCTTCCAGAAAATCTCTTCGGCCCGGCACAATGTATCCAACTCACCTTCAGTGGCTAAAAACTCCGCCACCCCCGTATCAGTTCGGTCCTCCTTCACTCTGGCTAATATTTGTCGTAGTTGCCGTATTCTGTTGCCGAAACGTCGATGATGCTCTCCGCCCCACCGCCATAGCCGCTCGCTACATACCGCGAGCCGTTCTTGAAAATTCTGCCCCGACGATATTCTCCAGGCTTCGCCAACTACTTTTGCGCAACCCTCCTCTAGGAGCCATGCTGATTCGAAACGGAACACCCGCAAGGCTGTGCGCACGGCTCTTGTCTCGATATCAACAAATATCGCACAGTGATCCGATTCATGCATATAAGTGTGACTGACCTGTGCATCATCATATATTTCCAGCCAGCTCGTCGTTGCTACCGCTCGGTCCAACCTCTCTTCCACCCATGCATCAGTTCCGCGGCCCTTTACCCAAGTAAAACGGCCTCCTGTCATCCCCATATCATTCAATTGGCAGTCTTTGAGCACATCATTAAAATCCTCCAATAGTGATGTCGGATGTGTATGATGTCCCCTTTTCTCTGATAGACAAGTGATGTCATTAAAGTCACCTACAACCATCCACGGCAGAAGTGAACGGTTCTTTAATTGGCGTAGGAGATTCCATGTAATGTGCCGGCGTGTTCTGTCCGGTTCTCCGTAGAAACACGTAAGCCTCCACACCGGTTTCCCCGGGATGGTGATTTCCGCGTACATTAAAACCTTCTAATTTAACCAAACACACTGAAAATATATTATTTTGTATACTATCAAATAATGTGCATTCAATACACAAATAATGTACTTTTAGTATATTAAAAATGCACATTATATTCAAGAAAAGTACATTATTTGAGTACTAAAATTACATTATTTTGTATAGTGTATATTCACTATACAAATAATGTAGTTTTAGTATATTAAAAAGAGTTAATACCAGTCGGGGTCCTCCGAGTATAGTGGCACTGCTACATTTAGTCTTAAACTTTCAATTTAGCCACCTGTGTTCCTTCAACTTTCAAATTTAATCATTCATGGTCCTTCAACTTTCAAGTTAACCACCCATGATCCTTCAATTTTATTTTTTAATCAACCATGGTCCTAACTTTGCGCTTACGTAAACTAAGGGAAGGACCACAAATTGTTAAATTTGAAGGACCACGTATGGTTAAATTAAAAGTTTAGGACTACACGTGGCGATGTCACTATACTCGGAGGACCCCAGCTAGTATTAACTCATATTAAAAAGGGAAAACTGTCAAATTGGCCCCCTAAGTCGAGTGGATAGTGCAATTGGGTCCTCTAAGTGAAAAAAGCTCCATTCAAGTCCTCTAAACCGGTAAAATTGTTCAATTAAGTTCAATATGACTTGTTTATCAGGTTAAATCGATATGGTGTTGACACGTGTCCTTATTATTTTATTTTTTAAAACAAATATTTTTTATTTATTAAAAAGTAAAAATCTGATTTATTATAAATTAATTAATTAAAATAATAAAAAATTAAAAAACTAAAAAAAAATAAAAAAGAACAGCCACTGGCTGTTTTTTTTTTGGTTTGTTTGTTTATTTTTTTTAATTATTATTATTTTAATTAATTAATTAATAATAAATAATATTTTTAATAAATAAAAAACATTTGTTTAAAAAAATAAAATAAGAACCGGTGGCTTGTGGTCCACTGGTATCGGATTGCTCCCTTATGTGGGAGGTTTAGGTTTCAAGCCTCAGTGTAGGCATAGGTTGTATGGGTATCCCCCTTCCTTTGTAATATAAAAAATAAAAAATAAAATAAGAAAGACACGTGTCAACACCATATCAATTTAACCTGTTAAACAAGTCATATTGGACTTAATTGAACAATTTTACCGGTTTAGGGGATTTGAATGAAGCCTTTTTCACTTAAGGGACTCAATTGCACTATCTACTTGACTTAGGGGACCAATTTGACACTTTCCCCTATTAAAAATATACTTTTTAATTGTCCATATAACACTGTGTGAATCATGGTCCACAATAATTTGCTACTAACTCCATGACGAATTTGCCCAATTTATTTGTGCAAAGGTCCAATAGAATTTGATATTACTCATGGACACCAAGAAACGGCCCAAGTCACTTGCCCAATCAATTAAGGCAGCCTAGACTGAAGGGAGAACTAAAATCGAACTGCTATGCCATGGACCTGTGTAAGGTGGATACGGGTCCAATACAACGTCGTTCTATAATTCGAAAGTAACGGTAATATTAGTGGTATTGTTTTTTCTCCATCAATTAGATTTTTTTTTAAAAAAAGATTGTCAAAAGAATTCAGCGACATCAAAAATTGTAAATACACTGTTATGTAACTGTGATTATAGAGTTCTGCAGTTGTGAATATAGAGTTGTGAAAATATTTTCCAATCCATTGGAACTTGACTTCCCAAAGTGAAGGAAAACAAAATCCTAGCAAAGGATTGGTATTTTGTTTTCCAAAGGATTTGGGAAGAAAGTATAACACAATTGAACTATTTTATCCTCATTAAAGTTTATTAATTACACACATATATATTATTGTTAAGGGCATATTAGTCTTTATATTCATAATTCCTTACGATTCTAAACTCAATCAAATAATGGAATTTATGTTCCCAATAATTTCTTTTCCACCAATCAAACAATGGAATATATTTTTCTGGTAATTTGTTTTCCATGAAATTTAAATTCCATTTCCATTCAAATATTTTTCAGCGAACCAAACGGACTGTAAAATCAGACATGTATTTAACTAAAATCTAGAGTTCAAATCCATGCCTCAATGTTCTCGAAAGAGCTTCTTGACTAGAATATTCAAAATTCTAGAGGTAAGTACAATCGTACTTTGTACAAATAACACTTATTTTTTAGGAACAAAATTGAAAAGTTAGTAACATTTGTTATGTTTTATTAAAACCGTGCAAAAAAAAGAGACGGAGAGAATCATAGGAAGATTAGGATATAAAACCATAATGTGACTTAAATACAAAGGGTTCTAATACTAGTCCTAATACTACCGATTAGTTTTGTAATAAAGCAACATCACTTTCCAAAATTAACATCAAGCACCTAAAATAGAGATTGAAACTTGCACAAATTGTTTGACTTGTAAATCAAGAAAACAGACTCGATCTATAGTTAAGAAAGTGAAATTGGTTTATAAAAGTAAAAAAATAAATAAATAAATAAATAAATAACATATGATCGAATCCCTTTATATTATAAGAACCAAATAATGATGACCACTACTCAAATCTAGAATAAACTTAGTCACTAAAATAAGTTTGGACATAAATAATGGTCCCCAAAGAAAAAAAGAAAGGGAGAAAAACTTGATGGTTGGTAATGCAAAGGCTTTGAATTCAAAATATTTTATTTAATTAAGTTTTTCTCACCCTTTTTTTTTTTCTCTTAGTGGACCACTTCTTTTAGTTGTTATTGCTTGACTTCTACTTTTTAACATATGATAGTATGTAGAATATAATATAGAAGACCAAAGTACACATCTTGCTCTCTCCTTGCATGTTATATATATATATATATATATATATATATATATTCTCAACAGTAGAGTTTGTTCTCTTAGTTTCCTAATAATTTTTTCGAATAGTTTTGTATGAGTAGTTTGTGTAAGTTTTGGTTTGTTGAAGGTGTATAGTTATAGAAGAAATTGATGGGTTAACATTTAAGAGCAACACTACTTTATGAGATTGTCAGAAAATCTTTAATATATGTATGACTAAATTAAAAATTATCTTTTAAAAATAATGAGATAGGATTGCAAATTTGCAACTTCCAAAATACATTTTTAAATTGTGGTTGTGAAATTTTTCGTAAATTAAAGATAGAATTGCTACTCTTATTTCAAATTTCAAATTTTTAATTGCCATATAACTGGGAACAACAAAATCAGTAGACGGCTCGTAATAAAATAAAATAAGTTAATACTTAAATAAATAAATAAGGTTATAGGCCAACCAAATAAGCAATCACAAATTATATCATCAACCATGGTATTGTAGACATTGATCTATATTATGGTTATGTTTGGTAGAGCTTATTTTAAGTTACAAATAAATAAATTATAAGTTTTGTTTGATAAAATATGGAGAACTTAAAATAATAGTTTATTTTGAAACGCTACTTTAAATAGCATTTTAAAATAAGTTAGTAGCTAATAGCTTTTAAACTTTCAACTTTAAGCTAGCTTATAAGTTAGGTATGCCAAATAAAGCCGGTGCGTATATTTAATTAACAAATTATATACTTGTAAATAAACTACAAGTACATAATATGTCAACTGTAACAGGTACATAATATGTTAATTGTATATATATAATCCGAACACGCTCCATAATGTACGGTAAATTATTTTGTGGACCCGGCTCCACCTTGCAAGGTGGACTCGGGTCCAAAGATACACAATTTACATACTAAATGCTTACAATTTACCTTTTAAAAATTCACAATTTATGATAACCTTGTATTGTATTCACAAATTCTCAAAACTTAGAAACACAATTTATATATCTATATTTTTGAAAGCAACACAATTTATCTTTTAAATGTTCACAATTTTAATACTAAAAATACATTAGGACCAGGATCCACCTTGCAAGGTGGACCAGGGATCGTGGTATAACAACTGATAATGTAGATGGTGGACCTTGGTCCGCAATATAAAGATTGATTAGCAATGTCTTGGCGGGCATGGGCCAACCTCTATTATTTAACTTTTACTAAATTTGCACATATGATCTGCCTCTAATTGGGCTTTAATACTCTATTTATTGGTTCAAACAAATTTTTTAAAAATTGGTTTATTTTATTTTGTACCCACAATTATAAAATGTGAAAGAGACCAAATTTAATCTATATCTATATCTATATATCTATATATATATATATATATATATATATATATATATATAAAAGTAAAATCCTCCTATTTCATTTTCCCGCCCAAACTTTTGTAGTAAAACTTATTCAGTAATCAAATGTAAAATAGAAATTAAATAAAATCAATATTGTTTCCATATTTACGTATTAACCTATTTGGTAAATCTATTAATTGGTAATATTTTTTCCTTATATTCATTTATTTATATTGAGTAATTATATATAGAGATATAGATATGTATACTAACATACAATTGTTACGACTCCAATGTTTATCCTTGCCCAGGATATTTCTCCATTGAAGACTTGCAAGCTATTAGACTGCAATTGGTGCGCACCTGACCTATATGATTTCATAAAATCTAGAGAGTGCATGTTTCACGTTCAAGAGGTATTTTTTTTTTTCAATTTTGCTTTTTTCTACGACTCCAATATTTATCCTTGCCCGGGATATTTCTCCATTGAAGACTTTCAAAGCTATTAGATGGTGATTAGTGTGCACCTATATGAAGTCCCATAGAGAAAGGGGAGTGATTCCATAAAATCTAGAGAGTGCATATTTCACGATTAAATGGTATTTTTTCGATTTTGCTTTTTTCTAGAACTCGTGTTGTATATTAAATTGGGACGAAGATGCATTCCAAAGCTGCTTCCAATACTGCAAAAATAAATTGCAAAATAACACTTTTTTTTTTACTCCATTGTAGGGAACTTCGTGCTCATATACCAAGGGAGCATGTTGGTAAGTACTCTAAGCTTTTCAAAGAATAAAATGTTTATGCCATTAAAAAAATTATGGTGATAAGTAATTTCTATATTTACAAAAAATGCACTAATTATTTTATGTTGTAATTCAACTATGCTAATTTGGTTAAAGAATAAAAAAAAATGACAACTTTCCTGGACAAATTTATTTATTGAAATCATTTTCATCTTTGAAGTCTGTAGATGATAAACAGTTCGTTGGTAAGTTTTCATTTACAATTTTAATCTACATCTGAATTTATTTATTTATTTATTTTTTATTAAAATGTTTGACGTTATTGGTAGGATCGTTGAGATATACTCCCCATTGGATAAGATCATTGCATGGAAGCCTTCTTAACTTATTGATTTTATAATTGTACGTTGATACAAAGTAAATTATCTAACTTTGTTATTTTTATTGTATTTTGTATATGTATTTTTTATTAAGTAGTTTATTTGTTTATAGGGATAATTAATTGAAGGCTATAGTGTGAGATCAACATATACCAAGAGTTGAAACTTTTTTTTTTTTTTTTTAAATTCTGGCCTTGCAAATCCTATGGTTGTTCTTATGCAATTGTGTAAAGTTAAGAATGATACAAAGAGTTAATCTAAACACAAGCGTTTTATCTTTTCTTTATATTTGAAAGTGTTTGACTAAGGACAAGTAATGAATGTTCTTTTTTATTAGCCGGTTATATCAAGATATGTAACTCTTGATACACAGCTCCTTTTCAATCAAGATTTTCAGAGTTTTGTGAATTTCTGGAAAAGTAAATTTATTATGTCTTAATCATTATCATAATGTTTTTATCATTTATTTTTGTACTTATTTTGTTTATGATTGTCTTTTTTTTTTTTTTTTTTTTTCAGTCTACGTATTGATTAGACCCCTCTAAGAAACATTATTGTTATTTATGAGATGATTGAGATAAACAGTAGCAATAAAACATTTTTTTTTAAATTGATACAGTGGCATCAAATTTTTTAATAATCTTTTGCCACTTTTTAAAATGATTTATTAGTATAAATTGTCACACTTTAAAATGTATTTTTTTAATGTTAATAAATAAATTAGCTTAAAATAATACATAAAAATCCAAAGGATAAGCAAAGTATAAAATAAAGTCAAAGTTGTACATGTTTTCAAAGTGATGGAGCATTGTAATAGTCTCAGTGCATCCAAATAAAAGCATCATTTAACTAATTATTATTTCTTATCTCACAAGGTTCAATACTACAGATATATATGTGTATATAACTAATTATATACTGATTTATGATCAAAGAGTGCCATATATGATCTTAGACCTCAAATTTTACTTCCAAATATATTATAAATAATCAACCTACATAAGTACTATCTTATGTTCATATGAACAAAACTCATCATCCTTATGTGTGCATGTGCACATACAAAACTATAAACGGTCATTTTTAGATTGAATTCATCTTTCATGCGTAGCTAGCTGTATTTTTACCAACAAATTTACTACAGCTTTTTTTGTAAGCAAATGTAAAATGAATATTAACTAAAATCTTGGTAATATTGTTTCCATATTTACGTATTAACATAATAACAAAATACCATATATAAAAGACATATTATTTATATTCTATAATATAATAATATTTTTGGTAACATTATTGTTTGCAAATTCTCCATATTTTTTTTACTTATTTATAATACTGTGTAGAAAAGATATAATTAATTAGGTAATAACATATTAGCATAATTGGTAATATTATGTATGGTATTACCGTGTAGAATTTTTGGATGTTTATCACCAACTAATTTAATACAACTTATGTTGTAAGCAAATGTAAAATAGAAATTAACTAAAATCTTGGTAATATTGTTTCCATATTCAATGCTCTCACGTACTAACATAATACCCTATATAACCAATTTAAAAAATTTATAATATAACCAATTCATATATATATATATATATATATATATATATATATATATATATATATATATATATATATATATATATATATATATATATATATATATATATATATATATATATATATATATATATATATATATATATATATGCTACAACCTCACGGTCAAATCTATACTATATAATTAAAAACAAAATCCTATTTACTTGACTTCCTACCCAAACAATAATAAATAGTAAAGGTAAATTAAAAAAAAAAAGAATGAAAAATGAACACAAATATTTCACAATAATATTCTACATCATCAATTAAAAATATAATGGAAATTAGGTAAATTGGAAAAAAGAAATGAATATTAATAATTCACTGAAAATTAAAAATGAAAAAAGGAATAAGGTTCAAATTGGCCACTGAACGTAACCTGAAAATGCAATTAGGCCACTGAACGAAAAAAAAGTGCAATTAGGCCATTGAACACTCAAAAAATGTGCAATTAGGCCACTGAACTCTCCAAACGTATGCAATTTTACCGGATAGCAGGTTACCATCAATTTTAGCAGGTTACCTGCTTACGTGGCAGCTTAGTTGGCATTTTTAATAATTTTTAAATAATTTTTAATAATTAATTTTAATAATAAATTTTATTAAAAAAATTGGAAAAAATTAAATAAAAAATAAAATAAAGTCATTTTTATTTTTTTTAAAATTTTTTTAATAAAAAGTTATTATTAAAATTTATTAAAAATTAATTAAAATTTATTAAAAATGCCAACTTAGCTGCCACGTAAGCAGATAACCTGCTAAAATTGAGGGTAACCTACTATCAGGTGAAATTGCACATTTTTTGAGTGGTTCAGTGGCCTAATTGCACTTTTTTTTCGTTCAGTGGCCTAATTGCACTTTCAGGTTACGTTCAGTGGCCAATTTGAACCTTATTCCATGAAAAAAAAAAAAGAGTTAAAGTTAGGTTAATTGGAAAAGTAAATGAATATTAATAATTGACTGAAAATAAAAATGATCCATAATTGACTAGAATGGAAAAGGAAATGGTCAGATCATTGCATTTTAATTTTTCACAATAATATTATACAGTATAATACATCAAATCACAATTATGTCATCAATCTTTCACAATTTTAAACAACGAAATGCAAATTAAAAATAGAACGAAAATATTTTAATAATAATACTCTACATCATCAAGTAAAAGTAAATTAAAAATGAAAAGAAAATATTTAAATAATAATATTCTACATCATCAATAGTAAAGACATATTTTAAACAATAGTAAAGATAAATTAAAAATGCAACAAAAATTAAAAATGAAACAGAAATATTTCAATAATAATATTCTACATCATTGGTTGAAAATGAAACAAAAAAAGAATATTCCAATTGGCTAATTGACTGAAAATAAAAAAGAATAATTGGTTGAAAATGAATATGACATTACAAATTGACTGAAAATATAAAAAGAAATGAATACTAATAGTTGACTGCAAATAAAAAATGATCCATAATTGATTAATATGAAAAAAATGGTTAGATAATTACATTTTAATTAAAAATGGAACGAAAATTAAAATTTGACGGAAATATTTCAATAATAATTCTACATCATAAATAGTAAATGCATATTTTAAACAATATTAAAGATAAATTAAAAATGGAACGGAAATATTTCAATAATAATATTATACATCATCAATTAAAAATGAAACGAAAATTAGGTAAAAATGTCACATTCTAATTAATTAATTGACTAAAAATATAAAAGAATAATATACTGAAAATGAATTTGATATTACTAATTGACTTAAAATATAAAAAGGATCGCTAATTGACTAATACTCTACCATTATATATTTTCACTCGAGTCACCTATCCTGATGGACTGAAGGTGTTAGCTCTATACGATGATGGACAGGATTGCGTTGCTACTACCAATACCAATGTCGTCTACAAAGAGGTTTCAATAATGTCTAAATACAATCGTTGATGTTATTTTTTTTTTTTTTTAATGACAAAATTGTTATATATCTAGACAAAAAATATATATATTCTATACAAATGAATTATAACTAAGTTGCTAGAGAACAAACACATTTGCCTAATTTATATATAAAAAAAAAATACTAAACAATGATAAATAAAATCTCCAAATTACAGCACCGCATGCGTACATCTACACATTAGCTATTAATTTGAGCAATTATTTGCTCAAATTCAAACAATGATAACATCAAAACACATAAATAATCCAAACCATATCTTCAACTGCACTATATAATATTTGATGTTCTAATTTAAATAACTATATATCAATCCAAATATTTTTAATATATTATAACAAACCCATTCCGTGCATCGCACGGGCGCAAATACTAGTTTACTAAAAACAAGCACAATACTCAACTAATAAGAGTAAACTATTTATTTACAATCTACCTAAATAATACATATAAATTGTGCTCATTAACATGCGTGTCCTCATTTGGTAGACATTTTCACAAACATTAAATTTTCCCAGTATTTTAAATGTATTAGACAAAGTAAAATAAGATTGATGTGAAATACAAATTCCATAGGTTGTGGAATTTCAATTTTGGGGATTGTAGAAAATGCAATTCCCTCCAGCAAAATAATGAAATTGTAAATTTCATAAAATTTGGTGCGAATAGAATTATAATTCTATCCTACCAAACACCCATAAAGGTTACTTAAATCATTTCTTTAACGTGTTAGTGCATTAGTTAATAAAGTCCCATACTATGATTTGGTTTGCTAAGGATAAACAAATCCTTGTCACCTTAAAATGAATAAAATCCCATACAATGATTTGGTTTGCTAAGGATAAACAAATTCTTCTTATCCTAATTAGTGTCATAATTAATATGAGTTAATACCATTTGAGTGCTCTGAATATAGTGATTTTGTCAATTGCCACATTTAGTTTTAAACATTCAAATTGACGAACCGTGATCCTTCGACTTTTAAATTATTACTATCAAATTTTAATCAGCCATGGTCCTTCTAGTAGAACCACAACTAGTTAAATTTTGAAAGTTTAAGGGTCATGTGTGATTAACTTGGACTATGGATGATAATAATTTGAAAGTTGAAGAATTACATGTGATCAATTTGAAAGTTTAAAGATTAAACGTGACAAAACGATTATACTCACTATAGTGGACCCATATGACATTAATTCTAATTAATATGGTTTGGAATTAGGGCTATGATAGGGCCTAGTTGAGCAGCTTTGTGGTGGTAGGTGCATGGACGCAGACTCTGGTAAACTCAGCCAGCGCAGCTATCCAGGGCCAATTATTGGGTTAGGGCCGGACCCCATTTTCACCAACCGTTTGGCCATCAACAAACCAGTCCACTGAGCCGGCGTGTGGTCTACTCTCTGTGTTTTGACTCCCCACCAAATATTCAACACACACTTCCTCTTGTTCCCTAGCCATTTATTGGCGTTCTTAGTTTAAGTCGGTCAGTTATATAGGGTTGATTTTTAAATTTTTATGGTCCTATTTTTATAAATAAATGAGGCCTTATTAAAAATATAAGTGTAATATTTAAAACCAATACCGTAAAATTGATGACTCTTCTTTTCAGTTACATAATGGTTTTGTCATGCTCAATTAATTAGGTCCTAATTATTAGGAGAGAGAAGTGATTTGGAAAAAAACTGATGAGTTTTATGATTAATTGTAGATTTTTTTAAAAAAAATTTGTTAAGTAGCTAGGTCAAAAATAAATATTGGGCCCTCTAAAAATTAAGGCTCTGTACTGTTGTCCATTTTGCAGTCTTACACGCCCCAAAATCCGGCCATACAGTTATATATGGGTAATTTAGACTGATTTACATCATTGTGATCCTTTATCAATGTCAGCTAAAATTACAATATAAAGTTTGCCCAGTACACACTTTCGTGTAGTGACTCCAAGCTTCTATCGTCTTTAAAAAAAAATAGGATTAGGTATCCTAGAAATGTCACAGCACCTTATATGATTATCCATTTTGGTAACTGATTGTTTGTTTTTGTAAATTGAATCTTTAATTGTGTCACAATGTTACGTTTTTATCCTTTATCCTAATGTCTTTTAATTTGTTTACTTTTTTCACCGTTTTGGAGTGTGATCTCCAGTGTTAGAATCCATCAAGTATTTACCACTACACTAAAAGTTATAATTAATAACAAAAATACAAATTTAATTGTTTATACTTGTGTAGTAATCTATGTCATGTTTCAATGATAGGATGTTGGACTCAACCCTTTTAAATCATCGCCCAATAATCCCTATTATATTCCAACATTTGCTAGTGACCTGCTCTAATATCAACTGTCAAGATCAAACACTTGTCACTATATCAAAATCTATAGTCAATAGTCAAAGCATAATTTTATTTCCTTATACCTGCATAACAATTAATACCACATTTGATGGTAAGATGCCTGAAGACTAGCAATATAATATGACAAATAATAAAAAGTCTTGACTAGCCTAAAGAATATAATAGGACTTAAACTTTGGGAGAATTAGAATTAAAAACATAACTAACACTATCAACTGTCAAACGATTCTCTTTTAACCGTTTAAACTACAAGTCAATGCCTAATTGGAACCAAAATATTTAAAGATATGGTCGTAAAGGAATATCACAAAATTTGTGGGCACTTTCTTAAATTAATATATAGTGGTCCTCTACAAAAAATGGAATATGATCTAACAAAAGGCTTTCATAATTTATACCCGTGGATTTATGCTAAGAAAAAAGTTTCACGATAACTGAAACACGTTAATTTTGGCAGCAAAAATTTTCACTAAAATCTTTTAGGTAATGTTCGTATTTAATTAATAAGTATATTTAATTTATTAAAAAAAAAAATTATTGACACGTAAAATGATGAAAATTTTGGTGAAATTTTTTTCACTAGGGATATGATTCCACTTGAATAACAATGTTCATTTTTATGTTTTTGGGTCTTTAACCCAGGAGTCCAATACATGAAATGTTGTAACACAGACATGTAATACATATACATGTAAAAAAAATAAAAATTATTGACACGTAAAATGATGAAAATTTTGGTGAAAATTTTTTGTTCCGATAACTTTATACCTAATTTTGTATTTCACTAGGGATATGATTCCACTTGAATAACAATGTTCATTTTTACGTTTTTGGGTCTTGAACCCAGGAGTCCAATACATGAAATGTTGTAACATTTGCCAGTAAAATAGGTTATCCGTAAGAGAGTATCATGTTAGACATTTAATACACATACATATATATGCAGAGGAAGTAAGAGAGATTTTCTTCTTCCAATTGCTGTATATTGAACCAATGAGTTAAAGTAGGGGAGATTCTCATTAGGAGAGCTCGGCGGAGGATGGTGATGCGGGGTGTTAATTAGATGGGTCATCTCGTTGGGTACTTTAAAACTTAACATAGATTATTGGTACTAGGGAATGTTAGTTCGAAATCAATGGGTTAGTCCGATAACAAGACCAAAAAATTTTAAGGTTAAGACAATATAATATTAGTCCAATAAGGTCAAAATTGATAGTTCGATGGCTCGAACAGACTAGTCAGATAGTTTGAACCACTTAAGACTATTATTTATTTCACCAGTGATGTGGAACAAAATATATAGGGAGTTTATGCGTAAGCTCATCTTTAATTTTTTTAAAATTAATTTTGAAATAAATTTTTTATAAATATATTACTAAATTTATTACAAAATAAAATATTTTTATGTAAATAAATAATGAAAAAAAATATATCATTATTATATTATAGTGTAAATATATTAATTATTTTTAGTTAGAATTTGGAAATGGAGGATTAGATTGACTTGAATGATGTATAAGTTTATATTTATTAGTATACTAGTTTTACACGCGCATTGCACGAATGGACTAATGCCCAATGTTTATATTTAAATAAGTATTTTAAAGTATATCAATGCAAGATTATATAAGAGAAGTTCATACATAGGTAATTGAATATCAAATTTGTTATTTAAATATGTAATTCAAAGTATATGAATGCAAGATAATATCGGAGATTCATTATAATTGTCACTAAAATAAATGTTTGCAACTTTTTAAAATCGATAATCTAAATACTTAGTCTAAAAATGATAGTCTAAATGAATACTACTTTTCGCTTGAATTTTTCTAAGTCTTCTTAATTCTTTTTTGAGTAGCATTGTCATTGTCATTGTCATTGTCTTCATCTTCACTATTTGTCCTCTTATTTTTTGTTGGTAGTGTGTTATTTGCGA
This sequence comes from Ipomoea nil, assembly GCF_001879475.1. Taxonomy (NCBI): domain Eukaryota; kingdom Viridiplantae; phylum Streptophyta; class Magnoliopsida; order Solanales; family Convolvulaceae; genus Ipomoea; species Ipomoea nil. The sequence continues at coordinate 2,279,458 of NW_017617116.1, forward strand.
TTGGGTTACTGGTGGTAGCATAGATGTCATCGTCATGCAATAAGATTATGGTGTAGAAAGCTGTGAATTTGCCTTGTTGTGCATATGACTGGATCTTAGTTGTACTATGAACTCTTGATCTTGCAAGCGCCTGTTGATATTTTGCAGTGGTAGTTTTTCACCCTATATGTTTGATGCGGAAGTATTGAATAAAATAGTAATATTTATTATATTTGTATAAGTTTCATGAGTAGTACCTCTTGTTATATTTTCATAACTTGTTTACTTGATAGTAGCAATAAAAACTATACATGTAGTCCAAATACTGATGTTGCAACGTGTCTAGTGTCATCAACAATTTCCACATCCATTTTGCACATGTTCATTTTCAAGTTTATATATTTTTAGAATTAGTAGGAATGAGTGAAGAACTTGATTTTGTGTGCAGTATGTGTTTTTTTAATTTTTTTTTTATTGAATTGATACTACCTTGGAGTTAACTTGTTTTTCACTTTGTGCATAAACCTTTTTAAAATAGTGACTACACATCAGTACATCCTATATATCAAGTATTTTTGTTGTCAATGTTGATATTGATTTTGCCTATAATCTAAACAGGTTGAGTCTAGAAGATTAAATGAATTATAAATTTATATTAGTTCTAATATATTTAATGAATGCACAATAAGTATTTTACATACATGATTAATGAATGCATCAACGATGGCTATTTTTTAATTTTCTTAATTTTCTAGGTTTGCCAAATTGATTGCAGCATTGTTGTAAAAAGAAGACAATGGACAATGTAGTGAATATAATCAATTGATGAATTTGAATGTAAAGAATCTTTGTATTTGAGAAAATAAAGAAATGCATATGTATTATTTTTTGTTGCAGCTACTAATTTATTTAATTTAATAAGAGTAATAGGGTGAGGAACTTAATTATGCCAAACTTTGATTGGGATGACGTCCGAACCTAAGACCTTGCTTATGAAAATCAATGAGTAAGTAAAAGATAAAGTAGGAAAAATAAAATTACTAAAATAAAAATAAGCTAAACCATTATTTCATCAAATAATTTGATAGACATTTTTAGTTCATATTATAGCCATAATTTTATTAGCTCTTATTAGTATAGTAGAAATGTGTCAAGTTATTAAAATTGAAAGTTTAGAATGCTAATTTGAAAATTTCAAAAGTTTTAGTTGAGCTCGCCCGATAAACTCAACAACATGAAATTTTAGTGTTAGCGTCAAGTATTTTAAATCTGACCCAAAAATATATATATATATATATAAAAAAATAAAAAAAAAAAAAAAAAAGAAGAAGAAGAAAAAGAAGCCTGAATCAATAAGTTCGACAACCCTATATATAGTATTAATTCAAAATTGAATGAGCTTACCCGATTGACATCCCTAATTAGCACAGGAAAAGAGATTGAGTGTGAGTAATTAGCTTAGTGTACATGACTCTTAAATATATAAGATGTATATTATGGTTTATGGTGGTGGGTTATGGGTTAATAATAATAACAACAATAATAATAATAATAATAATTTATATATATATATATATATATATATATATATATATATATATATATATATTTTAAAAAGCTGATATAAAGTTTGAACATTGGAATAAGAAGTGCACCAAACCCTACATATATATACATGCCCATTATCATGGCATGTGTTATGCTTGTTGTTGTTGTTGTTGGGAGTGTATGGAGTTCCATATACGCATTTCAAGAAATGATCTGATCGAGTTGGTTCCCTTTCTGGACTACTATACAATACATCTACATGCCTATCCAGCTAGCTTCTATTTGTCACTTTGTCTTGGATAAGGATGATATCATATATATCCTCATATCTTCAAATATAATTTTATTATATTATTATTTAAAATACCCTTCTTAAATGAATCCAATGTACTATGACACATTTTAGTGTGATGCATGGTATCTATTTATATAGATATATATCCACTATTTTATTTGAAGATGTGTATTAGAAATTACACACACAAAAAAAAAAAAAAAAAAAAAAAAATCGCACTATGAAGATGTTCTGCAATGGGTCGACTGAGAATCATACTTCACTTACTCAGTCACTCCTCTGAGTCCTGACAATGTTTTAACTTTTTTGTTTGGATGACAAAGGAAACCTACCACCATACCACTACTACTTTAACTTATTGATCTTATGTTGAGAAGAGATATATAATTAAATATAGAGAAGATATCACTTTTTATCCGTCATTCCCAAATTATAAGAAATTTAAATAGCATTTTTGTCTCTCAATTATAAAATGGTCACGATTATCAACAAAGTGATTTGTTTAACACAATCCTAGCAAAATTCATTATGAAAACAAAAAAAAAAAACAAAAAAACAAAAAAACACTTCACACATATTTGAGCGATAAAAACTAAAAAGTGATGATATGTGTATAAACAAATGCAAATAATGTATGCATAGAATTTATACCTTCTAGGCTTCTAAAGTGGCTTTATTTGATTAATAGATCGATAACAGCAGGTTAATTAATTTATAAATATTAACAAAATATAAATTATTTTAAAATTATGTGAGCGTGTGTAGAATTATATTACAAATTTTGTGAGTAATGAGTATTTTTCTAACACGTACGTATTTTATATATATTACTTGTAAAGTGGTCTCACCGACCTGCAAGAAATGGGCATGAAGCATGATGATTTGTGTTATGGGGCCTATTGTCTCAATTTTACAGCCTGCCATTATATTCTTGGGACACCAATTGTGTATCCTTGATTGTGTTCCTTTTTGCAAAGACATGACTAGTCCTTAGAGAGAGAGAAAAAAGAGAAAGGATTAAATCATAGATTATATTAGTATTAGTGTCGTATTGTAATTTGTAATATATTTGTACAATTATATAGATATATGTAATTGTACTAGATACTATTGGTATATAGTATTAAAATTAATATTATTGATATTGGCATTTGGTAATAAGATTAGGTCAAGTTAGAGTAATTGTGATAAAAAGCCTTAATAATTTTGGAGTATTTTACGAATGGTCAGCGTGTTGATTCATCCTCACTTGAGATACCTGATTGACCTACCTACTAATTTTGAGGACATGTAGATCAGAGTCTATTACAACAATCTTGTGTTTACGTTGACAACTATATTCTCGAGGAAAATTATCTTAGACTCGTGCCATCGTCCCACAAAATCTATTATAACGACTATGTGACATCTTAACTTATAAATATAATTGAAATGTAATAAGAAAAGGGTCAATACTCTTCTCAATTGGATACATACAGTTCTTTGGATCATCTCAAGTGACCAAACACCTTTTCTTTCTCCCATTGCGTTGTCATTTATATTCTCTGGCTATAATCGTGTACTTAGGGTTTATGTTGGGATTATAAGTGAATAAATATTAACAGATAGTAATATGTCGCGTACCAAGTACGAAAGGGATAACAAATCTGTTCGTGGTACTCTGTTACATCATATGTCCGATGGTCTATTAGACATATACGCGTAGTACAGGTCTGCAAAGGAAATATGAGATTTGTTGAAAAAGAAGTACGGGGCAGATGACGCAGGCCGAAGGAAGTATGCAGTCGGGCGTTGGCTCAACTTCAAGATGGTGGATTCAAAGCCAATCATAGAGCAGGTACACGAGTACGAAAACCTGGTGTCTGATCTAGAGGCCGAAGGTATTCCGGTAAGTATCATGTTGCAAACATATGCTTTACCTGAAAAGCTACCTGAATCTTGGGGAGAAAATGTCGTAGCGCGAACTGCTATTTATGTATGATGGAATTATGAGAGGAAAGGGAGAGGAAATCTATGTCGTGTATAGAACACTACATTAAAAGCGATTTTCAAAGACTTGTGCAATCTTTATACACGGTACACTTCCGACTGGTTGCACACAAATATGCTACGGCTAACCGGCACAATTAATACAACTTTAATTTCCAAAGAGAACTTTGCAACAAAAAAAAAAAAAAAAAAGTAAATTAAAGTACTAAAAAGGAAGAAGCTAAGTTGGGTTCACTCCAAAAGAAATGAGACTCGAAAACTTTTTTAAAAAATTAGAGTATCAAATAATAATTTTAATAGCATTCAAAAAAAAAATAATAATTTTAATAAATAATAAAAGCAGCAGTAGGCAAAAGGAGAAAAAGAATGAGGCAAAACAAGAACATGTATAATAATGTCTTAGAAAGGGTGAGAAAAGTTAAAGGACTAATTCAAAGGAAATGCTTTATCTATTGGCTACATTGAAAATGAGCCTCAAATGTATATATAAATATTATTGTATATTATATTAATTACAACATCAATTAGTATGTTATATTCTTTCTGTCTCATTTGATATATCTTATTTACTATTTATTAGTCAAATCAATTATTCATTTTTTGTTTACTTTCTAATATTTTCTTATAATTTCTAAATTTGACTTTTTGTATTTAACAGTAATTTTTATATAGTTATTTTAAATTAAATATGCAAATTAGATATTACGAAAAATAAATTTGTAAATAATTTGAGTCAACAATGGATGTGAATTGCATGTTGATATGTTTATTTGCACATCATTCTTAAAAAAATAAAAAAAAAAAAAAAAAAAAAAAGCATATTGTAAGGATTGTAAATTTTGCAATCTTTGAAATTTTGATATCATCACTCTTGTGGGGACTATTTTTTTTTTTTAATAAATTTAAATGTTTTTTTTGGTATCTTATTATATTTTGAGTGTTCATTGTAAATGCAAACATATAAAGAAAATATTAGTGAATGATAAATAAATGTGTTAATATGACAATGAGACAGAGATCATAGGAGGTATTTTAGGGGTGTATATATATATAGTCCTAGTAAGGTAGATTTGCTTTCTTAATTATTTGCGGTATAAATTAGTCTCTATTGATTTTGACCGATTAAAAAAAAAAAAAAAAAAAAACTATATTGCCAAGTGAAAATGTGAAATTAAATTAGCCAGTTAGCCACCCTTTAAGAACCTATATATTGAATAATGAATATACTATTAGGGGCCAAGCCAGATATACGATTAACTATGGACGAAAATTGAAGAACTTCAAAATGTGATAAAAATATAATATTCATTATAATCATAATAATATTATAAGATTAATACTGTGTAACTCTCCATGAAGGGCCGTTACCTCAAGTTAAAGTAGCCCCACACGACGACACACACGTACAAATGACTGGACGGTAATGCAAGAAATCTGTTTGAACTTTCAAGCATTAATTATATTGTGACTATCATGTATTCATGTTTGCAATATAATGGGAAATAAAAATAAAAATTTTGTGGAAATTAAATCCAAAACTGTACAGCCCACGGACAGCCAAACACGTCGCAGTTTTCGTACTAATTAAAGTTTTGTTTTTGTTCCTTAAAGCATTGTCTTGCCGGCAAGTTCGTAATAAATGGCAAAAGCCATCCAGGAACCCTCCTTTCCCCAACTTGCTTGCCTTTCACTTTCACTTTATCTTTAATTTGTGCACTACATACGTGATCATCATGATGTTTAGTGTCTCTTTTCTCTCTCTCTCTCTATACACAACAAACACACATGCACTTACATTGCCATGTCTAAACTAATTTATTTAGGAGTGTTTGGTAAATAGTTATTGGTCCTGTTTGATAAATGACGGTTAGTTGTTAGTTGATTGGATTAATTAGAGAGTATAACTAGTTGATAACATTAGTTTATTGTAGGAAGGTGTTTGGTAAATTAGCTGTTAACTGATAACTGTTTGGTATAATTTTCTTTTTCAAAAAGTCAATTGAAAAAGTTGCTTTGAGCAGCTTTTTAGATTTTAACATTTTAGAGTTACAAAAAGCTAATTAATTAAACATTTGTATTGATTTTTTAACCAAATCAAAAAACTAATAGTGGTCAAATAAGTCAAGATTTGCCTATAGGCTAACTGTTTTACCAAACAGGGTCTTTAATTTAGTTGATTGAATTAGTGAATTTGACTAGTTAATAACATTAGATGATTGTAAAAGATGTTTGGTAATTTAGTTATTAGTTAATAGTTAATTACATACTAGAAACTAACATAATTAAATTGACAATAATTATTTTATTGTTTAACATTTTAATTGGGAATATTAGATAACTACTATGCAGTTAATGTGCCCAAATAATATAAATATAGAATGGGTGTCATATCCAAAGCATCTTGACATTGCTTAGCTCACAGAAGTTATCAATTGAATTCTGCATCTAGTCCATTATATTCCCCCTATACATTCTTATACTTTATTAGGGATTTTATGTTGGACCATCCTAGCTTTATAAAATTAATGTGTGTTATTTTAAATTGAATTGCTATTAATTACATGGAGAAGCTAACAATTTCAATACTTCATACTCCACTCATAACAATTACATTCTAAAAAAAGAATTACTTAAAGAGAAATTATATTCTTTAATTTCCACTTGAATCAAAGAGTATTATATTAGTAGCGTACATTATCCACTATATATAAAAAAATGAATTTAGTTGATAAAAACATGCAATGTTGGATGAAATAAAATAAATAAAATATTGATTAACTAAAGATAATGAATTAGAAGGCCATCATATTCAACTATATTATTCAATGACGAACATGATAATAAAACTGCATTATGTTCTTTATTACGTACAAAGTAAGCTCAAAATTATTGTCCCGTAAACTAAACAATGATCACTTTGGTAACACTATTTAAGCGAATTAATTGGATTAATCAAATTGATTACTTGGTAAAGTAAACTATCAGTTTCTAAAAGAACTTTCGATACGTATTTGATCAAGTATTACTGAAATCCTTTTAACACAGAATTACGATGTACAAAAACTCTCAAGAGAGTATTTTTACTTATTGAACACATTTCCATTCCAAGAAAACACAAAAATTTTGATTTACGAGAATGTTCACAGGTATTACTCAAATGAATGTTTTGGATGAATGAAGCCCGCATTGTAACCTTAACGGACAAAGGAACACAAGTAAATAATCTTAGATTGTTTATAGTTGATTAGTTCAAATCAAGAAGGCCAATAGATGCAGTTCTAGGAAGTCACAAAAACTTTGATTTATGGGAATGCTCGCAAATCAGATGTTACTCTAATGAGCGCTCTAGGTGAAGCCCGTATTGCAAAATGATCAAAAGTAGGTAAATCATCTTAGATTGTCTTTTTTTTTTTTTTGGTATACCCAGAGTTTCCACCGTCGGACACATTGACTAATCCCCTTGCCAAATTGTAAGTACCTCTTTTGGGTGGAACAGCTGACCTGGAAATTTTAGGCTGCTCCATTCTTGTACATATAAATTATTATTTTAGATTATGATTATATTATTACACATTAGGATTTGATTTAGATAATCATTTAACATTATTTGTATGTTTTTTTTCGATGGAAACTTGCAGCTACTACCTCAAGGTGTGCACATGTTAACCACAGAAGAATGATAAAATCATATGCGCAAGAAGATTTTGACAAAAATCAAACTCATCACATTATGATACGAGAACATGCTCAACCTACCCGATCACTCATTTCGATGCAACAAATTCTACTTTATTAATAAGGAATGAAGTAAATATGTACATATATAAACATTTACATGTGTCATTGGCTATAAATTTGGGAGTTTATGTACGGTCAAATTATTTACTATGACTTTAAATTACTTAATATTGGTAATCGAATTCATCTTGACTGACATCATTAAGGTGCGATGCAATCAAAGATTTCTTCTACCATGTGAAAAACACAAGTTAAGTTTACTATGTATCGTATCCTAAGGAACAAAGGAGAAGATATGTTTTTTTCTCTTTTTTTTTTTTTTAAATAAAAAATTTCTTTAATTAATAATAATACCAATATAATGTTGCAAAAGGCGCTAGACGCTACTCGATCGCCCGGGGGTGGCTGCCTAGGCAGTCAAGTAATTCGAGTATATCGTCTCCACTTTTCCCACTCAGGGCTAGGAGTTGTTATAATCCTCAAACTAGTTAACTGCATATGTTAAATGGTTAGTTGAGTACATGGCTGAATAAATAATGTAAAAGAGGAGTAGTCGAGCAGGTAAAAAAAATCACTCGGCCGTGTTGAACGTCAACTCCGCCGAGTTAGGCGCTCAACTCAACCAAATCGGCGCCTAATCGGTCAGCCAACTAAAAGTCACCTAAGGCTGAAACCGTCTCGGTCGATTTTTACAACACTGATAAATACACGTCATTCCGGTAAAGTAAAAAAATATATATTGAAAAGAAAAAGAATGGGACGGCGTGTGCGCCCGTGGGGGGTAGGAAGGAATCAAAATAAATTTCGTAGCTTTCATATACATTATATATTCTATACGCGGTGCAATGATTATTGGCAGGCAGTCCAATTCGTAGAAATTTCCTTAACATATTTCCATCAGACAAATGGTAGTAAGGTTGGTCGACGAAAAAGGTGTTCGGTTTTTGACTGATTGATTACAACAACACAATATGGGCCCATGGTATAAGACCAAAAGTTAGGGAGTTGTCTTGGGTTATATATGTTTGATTATTAACGTTAACACGTGAACAAGGTGGCCCTAACCAGGTATAATTTGTGTAACATAAGTGAGTGTAACGTAACTCCTAGCCTCCTCATTGTTTGCCAACTGTTTTACATCAAAAAACACCCCACATTTTCGTATTCAACATCTTTATGTTTACCTAATTTCCTGTTATATGGTTTGCCACTTTGCCAACTGCTTTCCGAGCTTGCTAGGAATAAGATGGTAGTTAGTAACGCAACCGATAAGGTAATGCCAAATATTTGATTGTCGCAAAAATTTAATTTTGAATCAAGTTGGAATAGGCCAATAGTAGTGAAGATATATATAGTACCAAATACATGATAGTATTCGAGATGAATTAATAAGTGTTAAATGGGTTGCTGATGATGCTTGTGGCTTGGGGTGGGAGGGAGACTTGGAAGAAAATCATATACATTTCGAGTGTGATTGACCGTGTTATTAGAGAAGATTCCATGGATGTTACGCGCGTTAGGAGGGTTCTCAAGAGATCGAGATCAATAAGTGCTTCTGGAGTTACTCTCCTCTCGGATCAAAAAAATGGGTTTCGAACAAAAACAGATAATATTTGTTCAAGTTTGTGTACGACAATTTTAAATGTATTCGAGTTCAAGTTAAAAATTACTAAGCAGGAAATCAGTTTGGTTGGCGTGAGTGGTCGTGTACTCTCTTTCCTTAAGAGAGGTCGATAGTTCGAATCCCCTCTCATATGGAAAAATCAATCTGAACAGCACTTTGTCCCTTGATTGAATCGGCCCAGTGCTGAGTCTGAGTATAGCAGTTACCATCTTTAATAGTAATTATTATTAGGGCAAGAGCTTTTATTGATGCTCAGTTATTATATATTTATCTATTAATGGGTTAGGGCAAGAGCTTTTATTGATGTTCAATTATTATATATTTATCTATTAATGGATTGTATATGTTGTAATTAATCTTTTAATTTTAGAAAGCTTCAATTCTTAGATTAGTGATATGCCCATAAGAATGAGAATAATTATTTATAGGAGTTATTGTATAATTAGAATTAGAGAACATTATTAACTTTATTTTTTTTTGGATACTCAAACAATTCATTATAGTTAATAAATACGAAGAATAACTATGTGGTCCAATGGTACCCGGGTTGGACTTCCATTTGGAAGATTATGAGTTCGAGCCTCAGTGGAGGCATTATTGGTTCTTTGTGTTTCAGTAGGTTGAGAAAGTATATGAACAGATACTACAATGTAATAGAGCCAGTAACTTTCAAAGAAGAATTAGAGAACATTACAATAGGAGTTCTTAATTACGGAGTATTATATTATTAGATTGGGTGGAACGTTCAAATTACTTAGACTTTACTTAAATAATAAGCTCTTCTCACCAAAAAAAAAAAAAAAAAAAAAAAAAAAAAAAAAAAAACCTCCAGTGAAGAACAACTAGAATAATATATAATCTTTATATGCTTTTTCCTATAGTTTACAACTTTATATCTACGCATGCTTTAATTTGGTATCAAAGCAAACCTCATGCAATAGGTTATGGACAGTCCAGTTATCAGTTTAGACTTTTAGTTGGAATGATGATTGTTTTACATTTATACTTTAGATAATGTTACTTAGATTGTTTTACGTTACAGTTGGTTAACTTGGTTTAACATTTTCCTTAGATAATATAATATAATGTTACTTAGATTAAACATGTATCATCTTTTATAAAAAACAAAATTATTAACTCGGGGCACAACGACATGAATTATACCAAGATTTGTTTGGAGTTTGATCGTCGTAATGTGTGGTTGAGGCCATCCTTAGATATAACATTTCATATATTGGTCCTATTCTTGAGCAATGTAATAGGTTACTTAGTTTCTTTCATAATTTTATTTCACGTTTTATCCCTCGTTCAGCGAATTAGCTAGCTCATGCCCTAGCTAAGAACACTAGCTCTCAATCTTATCGACATACTTGGGTTGATATCCCTCCGTTTTGTATTCCGCATTTATTAAGTTAATAATACATGTTTTTCCTTTCAAACAACTCATAATGAGATAAATTGAACAATTCATTATAGTTAATAAATACGAAGAATAATAATATGCATTATAAAGCACTTATTAAGATAGTATATATAAGACTCTATTTGAAAACTTGAAAAATATTGTTTGGAAGTCATTTTTTGAATTTTTCAGTGTTTGAGTATCCAAAAAAAAATAAAGTTAAAGGAAAATACACATTTTGATCAAAGGAAAAAAAGATTTAATTTGACAAATATGACTTCTTAATTTTCAATTGAAAGACATTTGCTGGATCATTTATTTTAGTATCACTCCACTCTATCTTTTCTCTCATCTCTCCTCTCTCAGGCTTGGCTCTCTCAAACTCTCCTTCTTAACAGGAAAATGCTTAGTGCCCTTATATTTATCGCTCACAAGCTTACACTTCATAATGTGACAAGTTTTAATTGGTTTGTTTTTATTTTTTATTTTTATTTTTTATTTTTTTATTTTTTATTTTTATCTCATAACTTAACCAATTAAAACTTGTAACATTAGATAGTAATAACTGTAAGGGCACTAAGTATTGTTGTTCTTCATTTGCCTTACTCTTCACCAAAACCAACCTCAGTCAAAGTCTAATATAAAAAATGAAAATATTTCTTCTAAAAATGGTCATTTTTCAAAAATTATTTGCTAAAAAATATTTTCTGAATGTCTAAATGAACCCTTAATGTAATATTATTTTCTATTTACATCTATGACCTTTTTTATGCTCTCAAGGGGATGACGGCCTAAATTTGAAGGAGAACGACAAGGGGACAAAGGAGTTGAATAATATGGCAATAAAGGTAAAGAAAAAGAAAATGCACGTTACTTGTCTCAAGCATTTGACATCAAATCATATTTTAAATAATGTACGTAAGTTATGATAAGTTTATTGGTTAATTCAAAATTTTAAATACAAGTGAATAATAATAATAATAATAATAATAATAATAATAATAATAATAATAATAATAATAATAATAATAATAATAATAATAATAATAATAATATTATTATTATTATTATTATTATTATTATTATTATTATTATTATTGAATAGATACTACATTGTAAAGAATCATATCAAAAAAATAATTTAATAAATTTTAAAAACCATTGGCGATAATAAGTTATGACAAACATAATTTTACATCTTGATTGTAGTTGTCTATGTTAGAGGGGTCATCGAGTTAAAAAGTCAAATTTAAATTCTGTTTTCTTGCATTGATGTAAAGGAAGGTTCTTTGACCTTATGTCATGGATTTAAATTCTATATAAAACGTGTTAAGTTTTAATTCAATTTGTATCATATTATAATTAAATAATTTGCGGCTAGTCAGTATAACCATACGAATAGCTGTAATTGAAATAGTGTTTTTCACCGTCATAATTTAATAATTCTATTTGTACTCAATTTCTTCTTCTTTTTTTTGGTTAAACCAGGAAATGTCCTGAGCAGGTCATAACTATAAGAGACACTTTTAAGCTCGTATTATACTTAGACTAATCTTTATTTGCACAGAATCGGTTCAATTAAGAGACAAAATGCTGGCCAGAATGAATTATTCCAAGCTTTAAAATATAAAACTGTCCCATCTTTCTAAACCTCTATAGGGGACAATATATATGAAAATGAGTTATATTATCGTTTGCATAAGATTATGTAAGAAATTCATTTATATAATTAACAGTCATCAGTGTTAGAAATAACTCCAACTCCTTTTTTTGTCAATTTAAGAAAATTATGTAAAAATTTCACTTACATAATTAATGATCATTATTGTTAGAAATAGTTTTTTTGCCCCTCATTCTCATTCCGAATAATAATATAGTCTAATAGTCTTTTAAATATACAAATATTATTTTCCTAAAATATGTGATATCCACAAAAAAAAAAAAAAAAAAAAAAAAAAAAAAAAAAAAAACTGAGTTCCAAAAAGCCCCGCCATGCTTTGCCCATTCCCAACGCCCATTCATCCGGACCCCCGTTCACATGGCAGGTCTCCCCCAATCTTCAAACCCAAACCTCAGATTTCATAACCATTAGAAAAAACAAAAAGATAAAAATAAATCAATAAAAAAACTCTCAAATCAATTTGTACATCAAATTAGTGGCCGAAAAGGTGACTGCGTAAAATATGATTTTTATATTTAAAAATTACAAATTAAATTCTAGCTAATTAATACTCTCCTAGTTGAACATGGTTTACGTACTTTACTTATGTGGTTTGCGAGTTATTATAAAAGAGTAAAGTTTCGCGTAACTTTTAGTACTAAAATTATATCATAAATGATATACTATCACGCAGATAAAATTTTAAATAAATAAGTATTTTATTAATTTTGAGGTAATGGTTTTATCCTTTTCTTTTTTGAGATATTAAAAAAATGTGATGGGTGGATAATTTATAGAATTATAATACACTATTATTGTATTAAATTTTCATTAATAAAATTGTAGCATTGGATTCTGTGAATATTTAACTTTCCATTGGCTTTAGTAAATGTATGGAGTCAAATGTTGGCATGCTTGCTTAAAGAGTAGTGATATGATTAAAGATGAATATTTGCTAGTACTTTAAACTTTTAATGAGACAATTAAATTTTTGAAATAAAGGAAATAACTTTTTTAGAGTTGTATTTTTCTTATTTTATTTTTCTGACAAAATTACAAATATAACTATACCACAATATAATTACTCTATTTTTTTTTTCTTAAATACCATAAAATTCTATTTTCTAAAACTTCTTTGCTCAATATTGTTATTTCTAAATGACCGAGGGAAACCTTCAACTACTATCCGAGAATATGCACCGAGTAAACCCCGCATTACGACCCTATTCGACAAAAAATCACAATAAACTAAACTACCCTAGGTTATCCAAGTTGCCAGATTAATATTTTTATTTTAATCACATTGTATTCTAGGCATCTAGCGCACAAATTTCTTTTTAAGTTGTCTACTAGTTTCACACAAGCAGCAACAACAACAACAATAATAATAATTTTAAAACTTAAATTATTATGATAACATTTATACCTAAAATTAAAAAAAAAATTAAAAAAATAAAATAATATATTCATGTGCTTATAAATCATTTTTACATTTTATGCTAAAACTAAACAATTAATTTACCAAATATACTTATATAAACCATTAATACTACCACATAATCAAAATAGCTAACACACTTTGTGCTATCTATCATCTGCTAATTGTCAAACACCTATGTATATCTATTTCCCTATTGAACACTACTAGATATTATGAAAAGAACTTACTAGTTTTTGTATAATGCCCATTTGTGTGTTGTATACATATTACATAGTAATAAATTAATAATTTTAATATGGTTTAAAGTAATAGTTGAACATTATATTGATAGGTGAATTTTGTGAGCCAATCTAATAAAATAATTACATGAAATTATGTTACTTTTTCTTCGTAAATTTATCTCCTAACGTTTACCTTCTTACATGGTTAGTTGATGTTTATGAATTAACAATATTCTACTTAGTAATAAAATATAATAAAGAACTACTAAGTTATTATTACATTAGAAAATAACATTAAGATATCTGGAAAAAAAAATAACATTACTTTTATAAGAATCTATAATTCTCATGCTACAAATTTGAATTTGTGTATTAGCCAGTCTTTCCATATTAGTATCTTTTATTATGACCGCTCAATGGTTTCATGATAAGTTGCTACCTAATGCCTCAATAGAATGGTATAATTATAGACCCATCGGATTGGATTAGGACAATAACGTTTGAGTTACTAGGAGATAATAACTTTCAACTTAAGGTCTCACAATTCATGAAAATAAGATGAAATTGATACGATAAACTAAATTTAGAATTGTTAATTTGTTATCAAAGTTAGAAAAATTATTACATTAAATAAATAAATAACCCACTCTTCTTTTTTATCATTTGGTGATTTTGCTATCACGACAACAACATTGATGCTGATAATATCAAAATACAGTGTGACAATCTCAACCAAGTTGATCGGACCGTTGTCTTTGTAATCACAAGATTCTAAATTTGATTTTTCATGAGAGTGATCAATTAGTCTTCTTAATTTGAACCAACTAGATATGAGCAACTTAGGTTACTTTACTCCTTTATGGTCTTTTACCAGTTAGGGTCAAAAGACAGACTTCACCCAAAGCACACATTTAGATAATGACTGTGTTTTTTTTTTTTTTTTTTTTTTTCACAAATCAAAATATCATGTACAACGAAATATGATATACTTATTATTTTTTTTATTTTTTATTTTTTTTGTATCGAATACTTAACACTAGTACTAACAATATGTCAATACTTGTTACAACTAAATATGATATAAATGATTGTATTTATTTGATACTATTAGAAAATCGCATTCATTTGATATTAAAAACAATAATAAAATAAGTGCACCACCATTGATTGCCGTGCGATCGGTGTAAATTCATCATTAAGTTTGCAAAAATATATGACACATTGTTCGAAAATACACAACAATGAAATGTGGCAATGCATCATAAAATGCACTATACCTAATGATACATTTCCGAACAATTTGTAGTGCATTTATGCAATTATGCATAATGGTGAGTGATCGCATGGCCACACAAGAAGCATTGTCCACACGGAAACCTAACTATATATATATATATATATATATATATATATATATATATATATATATATATATATATATATATATATATATATATATATATATATATATATATACACACACTAATAAGAGCCCAAGAGAGTTAGGCCTATAATGGGTAGAAAAAATGGCGGTCAAATTTTTTAATCAAATGAATGGCTCAGATTGATCAGATTTTAATTTTTCCTTAAGATTTTCTAATTTATCCTTAATGAATATGATTATCCGTTAACTTTTCCGTTAAATATTATCTTTTCCGTTAATTTCTGTTAGTTCACCGTTAACTAACTCATTGATTTCAATAAGGTCTTAGGTTCGAACCCCATCTCAATCAAAGTTGGCATAATTAGTACTCTATTTTACTCTTATTAAATTAAATAATAATTTAGTAGCTACAACAAAAAATAATACATATGCATTTCTTTAATTTAAAATTATGTGTCTACAATGTCTTTATTCAAAAAAAAATTATTCATTATCAATAAATTAAATAAGAGAAATAATTTCATTAGTTATATTGTCTTTATTTTCTCTAATATAAAAATTCTTTACATTCAAATTCATCAATTAATTATATTCGCTACATTGTCCCTACAATGTCTTTATTAAAAATAAATAAATTACTCATTATAAATAAATTAATTAAGAGAAATAATTTTATTAGTTATATTGTCTTTATTTTTTTCTAATGAAAAAATTCTTTACATTCAAATTCATCAATTGATAATATTTACCACATTGTCTATTATCTTTTTTTTTTGCACTATTTTTTAATTAAATATTAAAATTATAATACAACATAATGCTATATATTTATTTACCAAGTATTTTATTAATACCATGAAAAAATTAAAAAAATATAATTAATAAAGCCAATCATATTAACTATTTGAGTGATTTGTTGTCAAAGAGAGTATTCAAATCACACAACAAATTGAAGTGAGAACTATCTTGCAATGTCTTTGTTTGACAATCAGCATTAGCGGTTAGCGGCATTGACCAGCGAATTATATCAACGGTTGGTAAAAAGATATTTGAAAAAATTAGCTATTTAGATTAACATGTAAAAGGGATAAGGGTATACATAATAATAATAATAATAATAATAATAATAATAATAATAATAATAATAATAATAATAATAATAATAATAATAATAATAATAATAATAATAATTGTTTTAAAAAAATAAAAAATATATAATTAAGCCAATCATATTAACTACTTGGAGGATTTATTGACAAAAAGAGTATTCAAATCACACAACAAATTGAAGTAGGAAACTACCTCGCAATGTCCTTGTTTGGCAATCGGCAGTTAGCTCTTCAATATTAGTAATATTTAATATTTTATGCACTAATTTTTATTTGCTCTCCCTTATGTCTCGTATTTGGTTTCAACCATACCTATACAATTATTTTATTGACAATTATAATCAATCTTGACTATATTATCTTGCATTTGTAAACTTAGAATTACCTATTTAAATACGCAAATTCAATATTCAATTATCTATGCATGAGCAATTTCAATATAATCTTGCCTTGATATACTTTAAAGTACTTATTAAAAAAACATTAGGCATTATCTCAATCGCGCAATGCGCGTAAAAAACTAGTATATATATATATATATATATATATATATATATATATATATATATATATATATATATATATATATATATATAAGGTTCATATGCGGCAGTGGCTTTAGGTGCGGCGGTGCAGCCATATCAGCATCGTCCATTCTGCTTAATCTAACGGCATCAACTAATTTATGAAGATTTAAAGATTTAAGCGCGTCCTGGTAAGTGGGGGGTGTTATGGTAATTGTAGTGGTCATTTATATCGGTCGCTTGTTAGTATACACCAACACTGTTAACAAAAGACACCAATAGTGTTAGGAAAAAGCACCACAATGAAATGCATAAATACACAAAAAAACACACAACACACCCAAAAAATACACCATATAACTCACCACCCCAATGGTGTATTTCTGAACACAGTGTGATGCTTTTATTCATACCTAGTGGTGCGTTCTGGTGATGCGTATATAATTTGTGCATGTTTTTTTGGTGTGCATTTTCTAACATGAATGGTGTATATTTGTATAACTATTAGTGCGGAAAAAACTAGTATATATATATATATATATATATATATATATATATATATATATATATATATAAAAGGAAGGGTTCAGGTGCAGGTGATGCTTCCTGTGCGGTTGACGCACCTTAAGTACACAACTCACGCACATTACGCAATAAACAAAACACCTTACGAACACAAATCATGCACACAAATCACGCACCTTAAACACATAACAAAGCACCTTAAGAACACAAACCACACTCCTAAGGTTTTAAAAATGGTTCACTTTAAGTTTCACACAACTGACGCACTTAAGCATACAAATCACGCACCTTAAGAAGGGAAACAACGCACATTAAGAAAAAAACTCACGCACATAAGTTTCAGCAACTACTCACATTAAGCACAAACACACGCACCTTAAGCACAAAACTCACGCACCTTAAGCACAAAACTCACGCACCTTAAGCACAAAACTCACGCACCTTAAGTTTCAACACTACTTACATTAAATACAAAACTCACGCATCTTAAGCACAAAACTCACGCATCTTAAGCACAAAACTCACGCATCTTAAGCACAAAACTCACACACCTTAAGCACAAGACTCACGCACCTTATATACATAACTCACGCACCTTACCTACCACACAACCGCACGGGAAACACACAACCGCACCTGAACCTATTTATATATATATATATATATATATATATATATATATATATATATATATATATATATATATATATATATATATATATAATGAGATCCTGTATCCATCAGCCATTTCGTCAGCAAGAGGCAAGAGGTAGCTTGGTAATTGGTATGAGGATGAACACAATAATCCAACGATCCAGATTTTGGTCCCAAACGCATCTTCCCCGTTGAGTTCCCACAAGGCTTTTCCATCTGGGCGGCTGGGCCTTGTCCCACTCTTGTCCCCTAACTGTTAAAGCACTTGCCTCAATCCTGCTGCTTATTCTGCCGACAACTTAGCTTGACTTTGTCACAATTTTATGCAACTTTTTTATATTATTATTATTATTAAACCCCTCTTCTCTTCTATTCATCCCCTCTAATCCTTTATATATCTATCACCATTCCCACCTTCCATCATACTCATCATATTTTCTTCAATAACCAGAAACACCAACAATTCATCTTTCAAGTTCAAGTTCATCACAAGAGCTTTTTGGAGTTTGTGGCTTTTGGGTTTTACCTGAATTCAAGAATCATTTTGTTGGGGAAAATGGAAGTTTGTGTTGCACATGAAGATGGTCTCAATCTCAAGGCTACTGAGCTTAGACTGGGTTTGCCTGGAACAGAAGAAATGGTATCAAGTGCCAAGAACAACAATAACAACAAGAGGGCCTTACCAGAGCCAGCTGAAGAAGATTGTGAATCCAAATCTGAGTCTGATGCCAGATCTTCACCTGTTTCCAAGTAAGTCACATGGGCATCAATTCTTCATGTTTCTGGTTGAATCAAGCCATCCAAAATGTGGGGATTAACTCACTGTAATTTTGCAGGGCACAGATAGTTGGGTGGCCACCTGTGAGATCTTACAGGAAAAACACTGTCCAGCCAAAGAAAGCTGCAGAGACAGGTGATGGTGGAATGTATGTCAAAGTGAGCATGGATGGAGCTCCTTATCTCAGAAAAATTGACCTCAAAATGTACAAATGCTACCCAGAACTCCTAGGAGCTTTGGAGAACATGTTCAAACTCACCATAGGTGACTACTCTGAGAGAGAAGGCTACAAAGGATCAGAATATGCCCCTGCTTATGAAGATAAAGATGGTGACTTGATGCTTGTTGGAGACGTTCCTTGGGAGTAAGTTCTCTCCTCTTTCTCTAATCCCTCCAAACCCAAAACTTCTACCCTTAATTGTCTTCTAATTTGCTTCTGTTATGCCTGCTGCAGAATGTTCTTGTCATCATGCAAAAGGCTAAGAATAATGAAAGGACAAGAAGCAAGAGGCTTGGGTTGTGGAGTTTGAGAAAAATGAAAATCCATATCCCAAACTCAGCAAAACTATCAATCTGTCAGGACAGGAGTGGAAAAAAGAAGGTTATCTCTCTCTCTGCAGGGAAGAAGAGAGAATTTGGAAATCTGGGTTCTCATCCATATCAGAAGAACCTCGGCCTAGTTGTTTCAAACATCCTTTTGTATCATCAAAAACAGTTTTCTATTGGACTTCCATTCAGAAGTGCAAACAGCAGAAACCTTAATTAGTCATATAATGCTTTCTTTTATTTGTTTCATGTATAAGTATTAGCAGGAGAACCATGGTGGTTTCAACATCCTGTCATGTTCTTGTTATTGATTTTGGAATAATCCCATCAGTTACATATATATAATATATATACACACACAGAGTATTCACTTTTGAAGAAATTGTAAAAAGAAACACATACATAGTATCAATTTGTTCATTGGGAATTTTGTTTTTTTTTTTCTCAATTATGCCTTGTACAAACTGTCTCAATCTGAATACATGTTTGAATGGGACTTTTTTCTCAAATATGATTTGGAAAATCCTAAACAGCAATATCATACTCACTTAAAAATCAGATCTTTAAGATAATACTCACAGATATGCCTTCTGGTTCTGCAGCCAAATTTAGACATAGATATCCCCATCCAGAAGATTAAATCTGATGAGAGTAAACAAACAATCATTCTAATACAATATGAAAGGAAGATCAGAGCACATCTGTGCAAGATTGTATCCATACCAAAAAAGTATCATGTTTGCAGAGCATTACTAGGGGTTGGGAAGGGTTCAAACAACATCCATAGCATTTGTTAACAGAAGCAAACATACATTTTTTCTGATGCTACATTCATTAGAAACATCTATACTCGTAATTGTAGCTGTAGAAGTTTTGGGTTGAATTTCACTCCCAAATCCCCTTTGATCAAAGTTTACTCCAACCCACCACCCCTACTCCCAAAAAAAATGTTAAACCCGCAACTCAATTGGTAATCAGGTGGTAGATTATGGACGGGGACACATGATCACGACCTGATAACTGCAATATAGGAGTTACACCCAAGTGTCGGCAGAGCCACCGTGATTTACCACCCCACCATCTTGTCAGACCGAGGTGTGAAGTCCTTGGGGTGAGGAAACTTCGCCGTTTGTGAGCGTTAATTGAGAGAATTACATGTTTACTTTAATTCTCTAACTTTTGATTCCCTATTCTCTATCTTTTTGTTTTTAAAAAAAAAAAGAATTTGAAGAGACGTATAAGTAAATGTATTCTCTATTTTCTTTTCTGTTCTTCGAGAAAATTGAAGAATTTCTACAATAATAAACAGACTAGGTCTTCTAGTGACTTAGATTTGATTTTCCTCCGGACCAAGTTTCTGACTAGTAAAATACATTCACCAGCACATGCCACATGATTATGGTCAAAGTCAGAATCAGGAAACAGAAGCAAGCCCCTGTTTTGAACCTCCATGAATTGGTCAAAAGTTTCACCATTAATGAACATGCTATTCCTGCACAATTGCCTTGCCCTACTAAACACACAAATAATATAATTGAGACACAGACTTCCACTCCTAATGATTCATGTGGTTGGCTCTTAATATACCATTATTTTGATCCCTTTAGCTATTATTTGACCTTTAAAAAAAAAAAAAAAAAGCATCCAAAGTTCTCCTAACCAAACTGTAACCTAATGGATCGACAACAGGCATTATTGAATAACTACACCTTTCTCAAGAATCTTTTGAGCGATGAAACAAATATTTCTTGTGCTTGCAAACATTGTACTTCATTCATTTTTCCAAAAAATAAAAGTTTTGGTTATTAAGAAAATTTTCCTGGAGCCCTGTGCTTTATAAAATGACCAAAGTTTACTTAAAAGGCTAAAAAGTTAACCGATTTTATAATATTAAGGGATTTTTTTTTACATAAAGTATCTAGTATCTCTTAGACTAATCTGGATTCGGTTCATGTCAGAATTGCAAAGTCTAATTCTTACTCAAGAAAAGGCTAACCCAAAGCCCCTTTAACATGACACACTTTTATAAAAGTGGACCCTCAAATCTTGCAGTTGCATTAGCAGTTCGCTTACCAACTATCTCAAAATGCTAGGTTATATTAAAAGAATCTTAAGGTATCGATTATCACTAATGTTTTATTACACTAAATACAACCAAGAGTTGATAGTACCAAGTACAATCCAAAAAGTATACATAATTGTATCAGATATAAAAGATACTAATTAACATTGTTAAATTTCTTATAACCAACAAGTTGTGGTTTAAGTGAAAAGAGCTTGTGTTTCTCAAGCATAGTCTAAGGTTTGATAGTTTTGAATTAGATGAAACTTAATATAGCTACTAATTATAGTGCGTTTGTAACTAGATTAAAGAAAGCGCTACATTTTAAAATATAAGTCTCCACTCCCCAGTTCAAAGTAATAACCTGACATGCAATGAACTTACACACGCAATTTCACAAACACATGGCGGGGATGAGAATTACGAAGCAATAACGTAATGGTCAGAGCTGGGCAAAGATGAGACAGGATGCGACGAATAATCTATTTAAGAATTGGAGTTTTAACCTTACTCATGATGATGCAATGCACTGAACTGCTTTTAGAAAATGGAGATCTCTCATGTGCAGACCAATTCGTTGGAGTCAGAACGCTTCCAGGAGCAAGATTTAGCATGATTTCTTGGGTCGATGAACTCCTCAGTCTGCACACTGCAAAGCCTTTGGAATATTTAGGAGCCTGCCTGCCTGGATGCATGTAATCTAATCTCTCTATTGTTAGCAATTCTGTCAGATAATGGTTGATGGGTTGGGATAGGATATGTTTTTTCTTGAGCAAAGAGTTAATGCAGTTGGTATCCAAGGCAGATTTGAGCATTTAGTTAGAACAGTGAGAAAGATGAAGAGAAACTCAGGAAGATCATGGACTGGTTAGGCCAAAATGGCATAGTTCCCACAGAAGCAGAATCAATGTTGAAATCGCTAGGCGCCTGGGCCCGCCTAGAACGCCTAGGCGGGCGCCTATGGCGCCTAGGAGGCCGACCGCTTAGTGCCTAGGCGCCGATTAGGCGCGATTTTTGCAACACTGAACAGAACCAAAAGATCAGACTAAAGCTACTAATTGTTGGACTTAGCCCGACCTCCACCCAACAATAATAGAACATGATTTTTCGCCCTATATTGTACCCGATCATGTATCGAGTGGCAACTAACTGAAAGGCTACTCATGCGACTCGAATTTACACCCTCTAGTAACTTTTGGAACGGGAAACTAGAGGCTAGGATTAGTCTGGCGTAAGTGAAAGAAAAAAGAAAAAAAAAAACAAAAAAAAAAAAAAACAAAAAAAAAAAAACAAAAAAGAGGAAGCTAACAAACATTATTTTGAAAATTTGTTTTGATTTCTGTTTCTAGCACTGCTGTGAAAGCCAACAAAATGTTCTAATTTTCCTCAAATCAAAATCACAACTATGAAAGATGACATCCAGCTTGCTATCTATTTGAGATAAATTGTACATTGAACACCAGAGACCCAATAATCAACTTATCAGTACCTAAACTTGATAATTTAAAACTCACTATGGTACAAAAATCCATCAAGGAAATCAAAGAATCGGGTGACTAGTCGCGTGTTTTTCCTTTTGACGAGAATAAGTCTATTCTCAGCCTCTGAGTCCAATGATGTCCTATAGCAGGGATTAGCAGCACCAGCTCTACAATCCAGTATTTGAAGCTGGAAAAATGCGTGTATCTGTCACTTGAACAGTCTGCATCGCGCTTACTAGTTTCAGAAAGCTAAGCTCCATTCTGATGTAGCCTTGTGCTGGGCTTCTTCCAAACGCTTAACAGCTACCCAGATGATCTTTCTTCATTCTCGGGAAGAGGCGTTCTCTGGTTCTCTGTAGGTATCTTTTCATTTTCATTATCGGGATCATTTTGAGCACTTGTTTGGGAGTGGTCGATATCAGGGTTAGTAACCAGTACTAATGAATGTCCCGAAGTTGCTGGAGCCTCGCTTTGGCTTGATTGCTTATCCTCCTTTACACTAGGACTTGTAGAGGCCACATACGATATGCCAAATCTTTGCCCGTGAGTAAGCCCCTGACACAGTCCCTATCAATGAAACAGTAAGATCCATATGATGAGTCCTAATTTGGGAAAGATAACATATTTTCTTTTTGCCAGACCACGAGGTGTCCTGAGCAGGTCCTAACTGTAGGAGACACCTTTAAGCCCATACCATACTCAGACTAATCCCCGTTCGCACCGGGCCGACCCAATTAAGGGGCAAAGTGCTGGCCGGATTGGTTTTTCCATACGAGAGGGGGTTTAAACTCTCGACCTCTCTTAAGGGACAAGAGTCCACGGCCACTCACGCCAACCAAGCTAGTTGGGAAGATAACATATTGATAAATAAATCTTTATGCAACGAGTTTCTGACCTTAATCAAGCCAGACATGGGCGGGGATTTTTGATAACTGGGGTGTGACAAGAAACTGGAAGCGGTGGAAACCGTGGAATGGGGATAGGATCCACTAGAATTGATTTCTGCAATGTGTGAGGCATGAATTGTCGGTTCAAGATCACTGGTCCTACAGTACGCTCCAAGATATGAACAATGCTCATGTACTAGAGATATTTGAGGACTCGCAGGCAACAAGTGGCCTTCAGTGCTGAAGATGTACCTTGAAAAGCAAAAGAAATTCCCCCAAAATACCATTAGTAAAGACAGAAGAGTGAGGGTAGAAGATAATAAAAGGATTTTCTAATAAATACAAGGGCACTATATATAAGAGTTTACTTGTATGGGCCATTTTCAACTAGGTTATCTGGACCGGCAGCCAAATCAAAAAGCAGCCACAAATATTTGACCTGCAAAGTTTATAGAGATTTAGAAACATAAGAGGATGGTGAAATAATGAAATCATTCATTGCCATAACCCAGCCCATTTTTCCCTTTCTTTTCATATTCTTTTTAGAGTATACTCCATGAGGTCTTGGTCTCAAAAGTGCAAGTCCAAAGATAAATAGAGACTTTTTACAAATTCCTTCTTTAAACAACCTTGTAAGGCAAAACAAAATCACTAATGTTTAAAGTCTGGTTAAATATGATATGAATTTCTTACAGTCTCTGCCAAGAAGAAACTCTCCATGTGATCTTCTTGTTTGTGAAACTCAACATCAGATATATGACAATATCCACAAGTGCATCGTGCACCATATTGCAAGCTCGCTAGCATGTCCCTTCCAGCATCAAGATATCTACATCGAGGGGTTAGATAAAGGTTTCAGATTGGAAGAATATCAAGATTCTCTAACCATGAAAGTTGAGACATCTTTTAAGAGGAGCTGAAATAAATATCTGAATTCTGATTCTGACAAGATATTAGTGCATAAATAATGACCTACTCTCCAAAAAGAGCAATAAGAGAAGTGCAGTAAATGTTTGCCAATAATTGATTTTTATTAAAAATATAATATGCTTGTAGGAGAGAAAGCTTTTCTCAATTATTATAAGTGAGGCAAATCAGAATTTAACATAGAAGAACAAACCTGGGATCCCTGGTAGCTTTGTAGAGCCAATATGTGCTCTCAATTAATTCTGGACGCAAAGGGTAGCTTTTCTGGCCTGGCTGAGACAAAAAATCATACGTCACTATATAAAGAAAACTACAAGATAATGATGATACAGAAAGCATCTATCTAAAAAAATATCAAAGAAAATATAGTACCTTCCAGGATCCTACATAGAGATAGAGACAGAAGGAGGAACAAAAATCAAGGAACGGAAATGACAAATTGCTTAACTTGGATTTTCATAGTCTCACAATAATCACATTTAGAAAACAAACTATGAACCTACACTCCCTTAGGTATCTCATAGCATATAAAAACTAGACTATCATAATTGAGTTAATCAAGCAGTCCAGTCTCATATCTTCACTATCTCATATTATTCAACTACTTGCTTCAAGCATATAGCTTCCACCTTACTGGCCAGTGGTGACTCTTAGAGACCGACCTTACCTAAAACCTCTATATTCTTAACACTCATAACTCAAAGGAAAGAGAATATGTAATCACCATCAGGTTACTGTCCAATTTCCTCTAAGGTAATTTAGATCTGTGTACTTAACAAATGTCTTAAACCCAAAAAAAAAAAAAAACTTTCCTTTCTATCAGAAGCTACGGGGAGCATGTTTCCTTTTGTCTAATTCAGTATTCAAAAGGCCTGAGACTCCATATAAGAGGTCTCATGACCTATCCAAATTCCTCTCTTCTGTACCCAAAATAAATAAATAAATCAGTGTGGCAGATTCCATTAATCTAAATTTTGTGTGCCCAAGCTCTTGGATTAAAGGAGAACCTGTAAACAAAATAACTAGAGATTATAAGAGCAAAGAAGATACTTGAACATTGAGTGTTGCAAGGTTGAAGCCCTCTGGAGTAAAACCATATTTTTTCCACACACTAAAGAAGGCAGCATGTGTTCGAATGGCAGGTTCAATGTCCCCAGCTAAAACCTTTCAAATACCAAGTATTGTCAATTCTTCGGGCGTGTAATGAACAAAAGACATTTTCCTTATTTAGGTAAGCAACAGCAGTTGTAAATTTTTAATAGAGTTACCTGAAGACCCGGCCAGAATGCTTGTAGACTGTTGAATAGTGGCCACACAAGAGCAGCAGAATTCATATTTACCTCTACATACCTACAAATATAATTAAAAAATCAAAATAAATAAATAAACTCTGATTTTATAACTTCAAATAATAAAATGAGCTCAGCTTCAAACAGGATTAGGAGCTTATCCCAGATTGGATGTATCTATAATATGCAAAAAATTCAATGATTCTGCATAGAGCCTACCCTCCTAACACTAGCAACTCAAAATGGATAAATGACCTTACATACACCTCGTAACCTCAATTATTTACCAGGGATCACTATATAGATAGTTCATTGCAGCTTTGTATGCTTCTTGGAATATGAATAGATACTCTTCATCTCCAAATAACAAATGAGCCTAAAAGTCAATTAGAAAATCAAGGAACCATTAGAATGCATTTTGACAAACCATAACAACTACTTTTTCTGGATTATGAAATATGACTACTGACTAGGGAAATTCCAACATTGGCAGTGTTTCACTTCTATAGTAACAAAAAATGTGCAGAAGGATTGCTTTGGAGATTCAGTAACAGGGGAAAAAATATAAAATAAAATAAAATTAAATTAAATTAAAAAATAAATAAATAAATATATATATATATATATATATATATATGTGTGTGTGTGTGTGTGTGTGTGTGTGTGTGTGTGTGTGTGTGTGTGTATTAGAAGCTTTTTCTGAATTTCAAATGCAAACCAAATTTTTTAGTGATAGCAAACAAAATTTGATTATCCACAATTGGAATAAATAAAATGTTGCGAACTGTATTCCATTCCAGTACAAACAAGGCCATGAAATCATAGCTTTATTATCACTGGAAAAGCTATCTGATTCTTACCATCCACAAATAATAAGAGAATGATGCTAGAGCCCAACCTGCCAACTCACTTCAAAATTTTAACAATTTGCAATGTGTTGTCTTTATTCATACATATTTATCAATACTCTCTAGGTTAAGACGTTAAGTTGAAGGACTAGATCTGACTAATTCAAAAATTATCCTTAAGTAGACCTTAACTGCTAGCTTGCTAAGATATGAGATATCCAGACTAGTACTTCTCTAGTATAGAGAAATCACCTTCAAAAGGTACTCATAGAAAGAGTCTATACTTGTACCAATTCCAGCATCCTGCAAAGCAAGAAAGCAGGTTTAAGAATAATAAGAATATGTCAAAAGGAAGATATAAAAAATAAAAAATAAAAAAACAAAACAAAGGATGAAAGCTAAAAGAAATAATAATAAATAAAATAAAATAAAAACAAATGCTAGCTAGTTCTCAAGATAACAAACAGGAAAAAATAAAGTCTTGAATACAGCAAGTAAACTTCTTAATAGTAAACTTTAATCCTGTTGTTGCATGGTAGGCTTCAGTAATCAGTTGCTTTTCTTTAGCTTGGGCTACCCCCCTTGAGTGCTTAGTAAACATATTTATCAAAATATTAAAGAACAAAATAAAGCCAATCTAAATAGCCAACCAACTCCTATACGAAAAAACTTCATTTACATATTTGTCACCTTGACTTTCACCAATTGGAAATTCAAATCTAGATTCTTATCTTTGATGGATGGAAGTGGCATTACAGATCAAGCATAACTAAATTTTCTATAAAAATTACAGAAATTGAAAGTACTATAACAAGGTTGTTAGTCTAAGAAAATATGACCTTTTGTGTCCATTCACCAGTAAAAACATCAATATGAGCACCAACCAGATTAATCTTTGATCGGCGAGCCCATAGCCCCCGAACTGCATTCTTTGCAACTTGTTCAAAAACTGGATATTCATTGAGAAAGTTATA
The DNA here is from genome assembly GCF_001879475.1 of Ipomoea nil. NCBI lineage: Eukaryota > Viridiplantae > Streptophyta > Magnoliopsida > Solanales > Convolvulaceae > Ipomoea > Ipomoea nil. The sequence goes on from NW_017617116.1 coordinate 2,307,343, forward strand.
AGCAAAACTTCAAAATGATTCGAAGGGAGATAGAGACAAGTAGCATAGAAGGGATGAGTAACAAAAATGTTCACTGGGCAAATTTATGCAAACAATATTACCGACCAATTTGACTCTTTCTAAAAGATGTCTCGTCACTTCGGCATGCATCAGAAGTAACCTTATTCTTTTAAACATTTATCACAAAAAGATACTAAGAGGATAGTATTTATTCTTTCGGCTACATACCATTGGTTCTAAATACCATATTTAGATTTGAGATTGTAGTTCATTTTTTTCATCATTAAAGCAGTATTTTTAAGCCATTTGTTCCAGTTTTCCAACTCCAAGGTCTGTTGCCTTATAGTACATAGTATATGCATATTCTCTTCATAAAGCTACCCGACATCACCTGCTTATCTATATCCCTAACCTTCTAACCAGAAATCACATGCTTATCAATGCCAAGCTCAAAGGTCTGTTACCTTATAGTACATAATCCATGGCCGCAATGTCATTATTATCCTCTTAAAGCTACCCTATTTACATGCATAAGTGCATAACAATGTCCTTAACCTACTAACCAGAAATCTAATGTTCAACTTATATTATATGATATATAAATATATTCATGCCCAGAATCTGGCAGTCAAAATTTAAAATGAAAGCTCACAGCATACTTTGCACTGGAATGTGGTAGAATAATATAATAACTTCAGTACCAAAATTGTCAGATAATAATCAAATTGCAGATATACTTACCTGGATTATTTGTCAAGCGGCTAAGCACACCAAATTCTAGTGTAAGAGTCCCACCACCAGCTGTGGATGTTACCTAGACCCCAAGAAATCTAGTTATAGGATTATGTATATATCAATCCTGGGAGCAACACACATACATACAAAGAATAGAAACAAATAAAAGCATCAACTTGTTGCAATTTACATTCACAACACTTGACTCTCATAATTCAAAATTTGCTGCATATATAAGTTGTCTGTTCCATATGCAATTGGAAGTTGGACAAATGGAAACATCAAATCTGAAGACCTAGAGATTGAGAGCTTTTAAGGTTTCTTCTTATGAGACTTAAATTTTGAACAATTACATCTGTTCATATCAAAGTCTTCAGTTTACATGTTTTGCATATTGCTAGAGTAATCTATATCACAAACAAATGCAACACTTCAATAAGTAAAGAACAACACAAAGTGTTTTGCCTTTGCAATATTATCTATTTGTGCCAACCTATCCATCCTAAATCAAATAAGGTCAAGCATTCAAAAATATAAATAAATAAAGAGAATAAAGATAATATTTGCCTTGCTTTCATTTTCATCAACTCCATGCAACAGATTTACAGAACCAAATGGTATTCCTGCATCACAAATATTACAAGCATGTCAGCAGTCAGATAGGAGGGCAAAATTCTAAGACATAGTATACTCCCACAGTCCCAAGGGGTTCATTATTGGCATGTTTGGAGAGGGCATGTATTTCTAAATGTAGGCCTTCATTGGTTTGCATATAGTTGAACAGTTAAATTAGCTCTTTACTACTTACATGTTCGCTGAAGTAACTGTTTCCATTAAAGAAGGAAATCAAGCCTTAAAAGTATTTACAATTAGAGATTGATTGGTTTCTAGGGATAGTCACAGTTAAGAAGCGCTTTTGTCTAGAAAAGAATAGCAACTAAAAAGGAAAATAATAAAACAACCAATTAAAATAAAAATTGGCAAAAAAATAAAACAAGAGCAGAAGAATATTCCCAGAAATTGTAGTCAAACAATATATTAATGTGGCCACCAAACAACTTTGTAACACTACCTGTAGGAGTTTCAAATGCAGGCAAGATTCTCTGTGCTAAATCCGCAGCCAAATAAAGCAATTCATCATCATAGGAGGAAACCTTCATGCCCTGCAGTGTAAATATTTTGGCTAAAGTTTCAAAGCTACTAACATCAAAGCATATTAATACACAAAATTAAAATTGACAGGAAAAAAGAGCAAGAGAACAACTACATTGATAGCTGGTATGCTTGTAATACCGTATTGTAATCACTTGCAATGAGATGAGCAGAAAGCAGGCCTCCAAGAATCCGGATTGTAGTCTCAAAAACTGATACTGTCTTGTTCTGTCAAATACCATGTAAACATGCATCAGTCAGAAATGTAATTTTTGGGAAAAAGCAAAAGGGACATCATTCTGGGCACAACTTGCTCAACTTCTCAGCTCATACAAGAAAACCTAGAATACAACATTGAAGTAATCAACAAATAACTAGACTTTTAATGGAAGTTAATAAGCAAAATCGTATCATCAACGTTATGTTATATCTATGTGAGAATGGGAAAAGCTTAATAACCCACCACCAGATGTTGTGGGCTCATTTAACAGGCTTCCAATTTTAGTAATAAAAATAAGGATAACATAGTAGAGGAAATTATAAATTTAACTTCATTAGTTAATTAAATTGATCTTTCTTCATTAGCTTTGAAATTGGGGGATCCCAAGGTCATAGAAAATTGATCTTTCCTAATTTTGTTTTTTTTTTTTTAACAAGCTTCACACTACATTACATCCTTTAGCAAAGTCCATACTCACAATATCAAACCGAAGATTTTTACCAATCCATTCAACAGAAGTAGAGAAGCGCTCCTGATCACCAAGTAAAGCTAACGTGTCCAATGAGTCAATCTGCAACAGTGCATATATAGCAACATTAGTTATGACTTCACTAAGCCTGTATGCATGTCTTTACACACAACATTAGATTAACCACAGCAGTTCTCTTACAAGTGTCAGGGCATAGCCACCAAGTGTATCTTCTCCTTCACATGATAAAGGCTTTAACTCATCACGTGGAAAAGCATGCTCCATGTACCCGTCAAAGGCATGAAAAAACATTTCGCGCACCTAAACGATGAACAAACTTTTTCAGTTCAAATTGACCACTTGACATCTAATTACAATTTACAAAGGGAAAATAAACAATGTTGTAAATGATTTTTTTCAGGAAAGAATGATGCTAAAAGTCTCTCAAATACTCTGCAGCCAAAAAACCACATTAAGAAAGAGAATAACTGAACCCAATGTCGAAAAAGTTAAGATCTAACTATTGGTTCTTTCTACCTACTCTACATTATACCAGTAAATATAAATAAATAATAATTCCCAATACCTAATTTATTGTTTTGGTTATCTATATGAATTTTCTTCTACACTCCCCATGTTCCCACGCAAACCTCAGACAGTTCAGTCAAATGCAAAATAACTCTAACCAAAAAGATCATCTTGAAACCTCAGACAACTAATGATTATCAAAACAATACATTTTCTTCAGAGATTAAACATAAACAAAAGGGAACTAAAGTTGGGTATTTGTTGCCAAAAGTAACGTAAACTAATTTCTTAGAAATCCAAGGTTAAAATTAATTGGGGTAAACTGAAATTGAAGAAATAGTTTGATCTGAGTTAGAGTGAGGCAGTGAAGTCGATGGAGAAGTACCTCATCTCGGAGCTCTCTAGCCTCCTGAGGAGTGACAACCTCGGAGAGGGTCTGGCCTACGAAAATGTCGGAAAAGGTCAGCAGACAAATGAGGAGAATCGGGAGCTGTGACTTCGGAGCTTCCATAGATCACTCGCACGTTCTCGTCGTCCGCTGTAATTTTCAATGATAATTCCCAACTTTTTCGTGCCAATATGCTATGTATTGTTCGATATGTAACGATGTTCTCATGTTCTACACTCTACTTCTGTTGCCCAATTAATGTAAATTATGAGCTAAATCTCAATTTCCCTTTATATTTTCGTGCATTTAGTTAATTTTATCAAAATTTGACAATTGGTTTTCTTTTGCGAAAATAAAATTTTTAATTCATTAATTATATATATATATATATATATATATATATATATATATATATATATATATATATATATATATATATTGTAGACTCAAACTCGGTCTATTAATTATTACTATACACAACTTTTTCATTTTAATTGTGTAAAGTGACAATTTTAGTCCACCACTAACAAATTATATTAATATTAATAATTCATTTAAATTTTCAATTTATTGAGGGATAGCTGAGTTATTTTTTATTTATATTATTTTTTTATAGGGAAAATAGCACTTTTTACCCCTGAGTTATATACTTATAGTAGTTTTTCCCCCTCAATTATTTAGGTAAGCACATTAGTCCCCTCAATTATTTTAAAAGTGGTGCCTTTTCTCCCTGATATATAAAATTGACATTTATACCCTTAAAGTAAACATTTTATTTATTTTACTACTCTAACAAATTATTACGTATACGTAGGGATGACCACGGTTCGGTTTGAATTGAACCGGATACTAAAGCAATCGAATTAATAGTTTCCGGTTATAATTCAGATCTAAAACTCAATATTTAAATGTCAATTTATTAAAATTATGTATCAAAAAAATTGAATCTTGAACCGTGAACCGGCGATTCTGGATCCGATTCGCGATTTTGAACCGTCTTTATTTTAAAATTTTATTCTTTATTTTAAAATAGTTTAAATTCAACAATAAATGTATTTTATTTTTCAGTTCGGAACATGAACTGTCCGTTCCGGTTCACGATTTTAATAAACTCTAAATATCGAATTTCGATTCTAAATTGTAATTGGAATATTTCGGTTGGTTGCTATATTGTTTGTTTGGTTTGAACCAAATTATGGGTATAATTTGTTGGAGAAAAAAAATAAATTAAATATTTAGTTTAAGGGTAAATATGTCTATTTAACATTTCAGGGGGAAAAACAACCACTTCAATAATTTAGGGGGGAAATATGCTATAGGTATATAACTCAAGGGGAAAAAGTGTCATTTTCTCTTTTTTATATTAAATAATTAATTAATCATTAAGTTTGACATATATATTTTTTTGCCATTGAAGTGTAGTTAAAAATTAACATTGCATTTCAAATTTTCAAATTATTGAAAAACATTAGTTAGGGTTTTCTTAAATTCGATTCGCCCAACTAAATCTTCATATATACCGATTCTCTACATTTATAATGAAAAATTACTAGTGTTCTAATATTTCTAAACATGTACCTTCGTATCTCTACCTTCAAAGTTAAATGTTAATTTACTTGTCAAAAAATGAATTTATCTTTCTAAATAAGTAAGGTGATATTTATGTTTGGTTTTGTAACTGTATATTAGTGTAATATATGACCAGTATGTATTATTATTATTATTATTATTATTATTATTATTATTATTATTATTATTATTATTATTATTATTCTTATTCTTATTCTTATTCTTATTCTTATTCTTATTCTAAAGAGTCAATATCACCCTCTACTGAAGTTCAAACCCGCAATCTCTCATATGGGAGAGCAACTTGATGCCACTAGACCACAAGTTCCTTAGATGTATTAAACATTCAGCATCAACTACAAGAAGAAAATGAGTAAAATGTAGAATAACTCCAAACATGAGCTTTCAAAAAAAAAAAAAAAAAAAAAAAAAGTGGGGGGGGGGGGGGGGGGGAGGGGAAGGGGGGGGTGTGTGAAGATGAGATTCGTTATCATCATCAGATAGAGGAATTGCGTAAAACAATGAATACTTTGGTTAGGAGTTGAGCTCTCAAAATCTTGTACAGACATCCTGCAGCCTTGTACTTGCTGCAAATGTGAACTTGGTTCATGTCTGTATACAACAAAAAAAAGAAGCAAATCTAAGGAGATGTACCACAAACTGAAAACTGGAATCCAAAACCAGCATGATGATCTTATGTACAGAAATACACATTCAAGCTTTAGTATAAGCTATTTGCATTAACTCAAGAACATGCATTCACCAAACATGTTTTGAATGGGACATGTTTCCTTGACAAATCAGAGATAGAGATGATCAGATTCATATATACAAATGGGACATGTGAACAGCAGATTTAAAAATGCTTGCAGCAGGCTAATGCCAAAACAGTTGTCCATTAAACCAGAAAAGGTGTTTTAGATATCATCTAACATCCTAAACATTTCTCTAAAGACCTGGACTAGTTAAGCACCAAAATCACAATATTGTAAAGAGCATGTTATACCTGTTGCTTTTTCTTTTTTGGCCTCCTCTTTCTTCGCGGTTTGTGTGCATCAGAATTTGAACTTTGATTTCCACTGTTGCCTGCAAGTGAATCCAAGGAATGCCCTTTTCTGAAGGAAGACCTATTGATGCTATCTGATGTGTTGCTGGATGATGACACTTCACGCCCTCGGTAGGATGATTTCTTACTTGAAGATCCTCCAAACCTCGATTTGTTATGGAGTGAACTAGAGAAGGATTTGCTAGATGGCCGAGGAGGAGGCATTAGAGCACGAGCAGAAATCTGCTTCTGCATGAATGCATTACAGAAAAGATTAATATATGTAAAACTGTCTGGGCATATTGTTTTAGCAGCAAAATAGTATAGTTCAATGGATGACCTGATTCCTTTCATCACTTGACATGCCCGACGCAGCTTTACCTGAGGCACTAGAAGCCTGCTCCCTTTGATAACATCAAGAATGTAATAAAAACTTATAAGTTCAAGATCAAAAAGCAAGTGAATTACTATCCAGCTATTGAATGAAGGGTTCTCTAACTATTCTATTCTTCTTTTATTTTCCTTTTTTTTTCAAAAAAAAAAAGGAACGAATAAAAGCTTCATTGATAAAAGCAAAGTGTCAGAACTGATTGACTAGGCAAAAAATTCGAAGATTTGCACAGTATTTGCTGCATTACAGCACAATGACCAAAGAAACTTGAAAAGTTAGAAGAAACTAAATTTTACGTGCCAATGATCTCCATTGACTCTAATTCATTAAAACACAAATCAAACAGTAATGCAATGACATAATACTAAGCCTCATTCTCAATCATGACTATTGACCCTTGGCAGGAAAATGTAGTTTCTATATGAAGCAACTATAAGCAAACTGTAAATTCTTCAAACTAAGTATCTAACCTTGTACTTTTATCAGTCCATTCATCATCAGCATCAGCTTCATCACTTGAGCTTCCACTCACAAAGAAATCATCATCACTTAGATCTAGAAGCCCATCATCTTCACTCCCTGTCTCTGATAGCAGCAGCACAAGATAACACATTAGTTCCACAAATACAAAAACCTCAAGCAATATCAGTTGTCATTTACATAAGTCAGAACTCAGTTTACAAAGGTGAGCTGCAGATTTAAGCACTTCAAGGGCCTACCTTCCAAATCCTTTCCACTAGCAGCGGCAGCAACTAAGTTGGCCTTAATCTGTTTGCGCAATTCAGTTCGTTTTTCAATAATCCCTTCCTCATCACCTCCAGTGAACAAGGATACATATTTCTCAGTTTTAGGAAAGAACTGCAATTAAAGTTAAAGATTTCAATGTAGATATGGCCAGCTAATAAATCAAAAGGATATACACCTTGAGCAAATAAACTGATTCTACCAACTATAGTATGATAAACCACACTTCTAAGAGTTCTATGCTATCAATGTGGAATTGTAATCATGGATGTAACACACCACATGCTGGCACATTGTTAGACTACTTTCTGGACTATGCAAATTAGAATAAAGTCTGAAAACCCAAAAAAAAAACAAAAAAAAAAAACAAAGTAACTGCAAAGAAAAACTTGCTTCTACCAGCTCAGGAACAGTGTAAGAAGGCAAACTTCATAGAACACCAGAAAGAAATTGATAAACAGCATACCCTAACATATTCAAGGTCTTCCTTCAGTTTAGCAAGTTGCTCAGCAATCTGCGTTTCCTGAGCCTGACCAGAAGAAGTGCGCTGCTGTCTTTCCAACCTTCTTATTTGTCTTTCAATCTTTCTTCTCTCTGACCACAGAAATTTGAAGCTCACATTCATTCAGAACCTTTAGACATAATATTCAATGTGTGCAACAACAAGAGAAAAATATCAAATGCAAAAAGCAGCAATGAAACTGGTTATTACCAAAAAACTTGATCTTTCTGTTTCTAAGGAATATTTTGCGCTCCACAGCAAGACGATTGTGAATCTCTTGCTGTTTCTTGAATTCTTCTAACTTTTTTTCTTGAGCCTCTCTAACTTCCGGTGGCAGATCCTAGAAAAAAAGATTATGTTTAAATGCATTATAACGCAACTGAACCAACCATTAGGCAAGACCAATATATCCAGAGAAGTCATTTAAGATATGTTCAAGATTTCTCATGGCATAGAAAATCTTTTAACAAAGGTAGGCACTTAGGCATTGGCATATTTTAATATGTGCATTTTATTGAAATCACTTAACAAGTGCAGCAGCATAAAAAAGAACTTCCACTAGAAGGAACTTAACAATCCAATAGTTCCTCAATAGTAGTCACAAGTTCCTTAATATCTACCTATATGAGCTCAGTTTTCAAACCCTTCAAAACATCTGGTGTCGATTTCTTTCCAAAATGACAACATCATTCAGTGTGAAATTGTTACCAAGAATTTGTAACTCAGCAAGCTCTCCAAAAAAAAAAGAGACCCCTTCATGCATACTCCATTGGTATATAAAACTGTAATCTTTCATTTCAAGTATCATGCATTGAGATTTTGGTACCTCACTTCCCAATTTCACTGTGTTTATACCCCTTTTCTCCTTCTATCAATTTCAATCTGTCCATACTGATGCACTTATCAGCTTAAACCTAATTAACAGCTAGAGTTCCTTTTTCCTATAGCAAAAACGGGGCAGGAGGGGAGGGGATTGCAAAAACAGCAATGTTTTTCAGACGAATTCTTACTCTACACTCTACAGTCTACCCTCAAATTCCTTATCCAGTAAGCTGCCAGGACATGAATAAACTCAAAATGAAAAACGAATACAACACTACTATATACAGACAATAACATATACATAAACACAAACACACACTACATAGAGAGAGAGAGAGAGAGAGAGAGAGAGAGAGAGAGAGAGAGAGAGAGAGAGAGAGAGAGAGAGAGGAGAGAGAGAGAGAGAGAGAGAGAGAGAGAGAGAGAGAGAGAGAGAGAGAGTACTTTGCGGAGCATGCGCTCGACGGATCGAATTTGGTTCTTGAGAGAGACGGCCTTGGACTTAGGTTTGGACTTCTTCTCCGCGCGGACTGCGCCCAGTGATTTCGGTCGGCGGCTGCTCCTCTCGGAGACTCTCCGCTTACCGTACCCACCATGCACCATTCTTCTGTAAAGTATATTAACAAATTATATATCTATATATATATTTATAGAGAGAGAGAGAGAGAGAGAGAGAGAGAGAGAGAGAGTCGACAACTCCGACACTAAAGTGCCAAAGGAACGGTGACAGCCTTCCATAGGTTTTCGGATATCCAGTTTTGATCGAGGAGCGGGCACCGGGCAGCGGGTAGCTCCAAGTTTTAAAATTGCATAATAAGGACATACCTTTTGAGATATTACTAAAAGAGAGTTTGAGAATTCAAATATTAGAAAGTTCTCACTTTTTTTTTATTACGGAGTACAGTCTAACCTATCTATAGTATTTGATCAACATTATGCCAACATCTTTTGGAATGGTAATAGTGATACCATCACACCACAAGATACTTGATAAAATTTGTTCACTTCTTAAAATGTATTAGTTGATGACTTTATGTAGCTCATAGAGTTGTAGGCGTAAGTATACCAATAAACAATTATGTGGTGTTGGCATTGTCACGAGTTAAATTATTATTTTTTTAAACCAATGGAAGTGTTTGGTTATTGGCTTATCAGCCAAAAAGTAACTGATTGACTAGTTAATAAGTTGTTTTTTAGTATTTGGTAAATGATTGATTGGCTCAATCAGCCAAAATACAAAACGTTGATCACCCTAACTTTTCTAAATAAATGATTGGGTAAATGGCAATGTTAACCCTTAATCCCTAATCCTTCAGCAGCATACCTTCACATCATCCCTCTTCAATTTGCAGTAAAAATTAGTGTTTTCTCTTCAATTTGCAATTTAGAGATTATGATGATGGTGGCAGCAACAGCAAGAAGAAGAAGAAGAAGAAGAAGAAGAAGAAGAAGAAGAAGAAGAAGAAGAAGAAGAAGAACCTTGCGGTTCAATGGCAACAAGTTGCTCCTTTATATGGGAGGTTGTGGGTTTGAGCTTAGGCGATATTATCTTTTTGTGCTTCATTTGATTGAGAAAGTAGCTATGAACAAATGCTACATTGTAATAGAGTCAGTAGTATAAACACCCCAGTAAGTAAATCAATATCTATTTGATTAATTATTTAAATTTGTAATATTATAAACTCATTTTTCTCTCATTTTTAATGTGAAACACTTTAATAAAATAAGAAAATATCATTTTTAGTCCCTCAACTATAATACATGTATCAATTTTAGTCATTGACTATTAAAATGTTCAAATTAGGTGCATGAATATTTAATTTATATCACATTTAGTTCTTGACCATTAACATTTTCAAATTATGTGCATGAATATTCAATTTGTAGCACACTGTTAAGGTTGTGTTTGAAAACCCGGAAAATGACTTATGGAAATCATTTTATGGGTTTTTGGTGTTTGGATGCAATTGAAAAATCTAGTCAACGAAAAACATTTTCTGTTGACTGGGAAAAATGTGGTCATTTCCCGCCAACATTCAAAGCATGATTTTCGGCGGAAACTATATCACTGGTTTCCACCGGAAACTCCTGTGATTTTTTTTTTTAAGGTTTTTGGCAGAAACCCTAGTGATTTTTTATTTATTTTTTATTTTTTTGTTATTAGATTTCTAGCGAAAAATACAAACTGCATAGCAATAATGTAGTCAAACATGCAAATTTTACATTTTCTCAAGAGTCAAAATGCACTGTAAGCTCTAACACAAAAGATGAAATTGAATTATTCAAGGAATAAGGACTCGATGACTAGTCGGCGTCGATAGAGTTGCAACCTATTTTCAGTGAATGACAGAAGTGTCAAATAGGTCCATCTACTACTGCAAAGTGTTCAATTCCCACTACGAATTTAATTAAAGTCTAATCAGCCTTTACCAGCTAAATTTGTTTGATTTATTTTTATTTTTTTTGCAGGTTGCCTATTCAATTATTAAAAAATAAAATAAAATAAATTTTTTAAAAAATATATATATATTTTTTGTTTGATTTGGTTTGGATGAATGGGGGAGTTGAGGCAACCATGTTGTTGATCTAAATGTATCTCATATCATTGATCTTTGAGGGTCAAAGACTGAAATGAGAAGTTTTTCCCATGAATTGACAAAAATGGGACGATTTTGAAAGCCGAACTGAAATGGAAAAAGATCATTTGGAACTTGCGTTTAGTAATTTCTTTTATTTTTTCGAAATGTTGACCTCAGACGCTCACTTGCGTCTAATGTATTATGTGAGTTGGAACTGGCGATTTCTGGGACATGCGTTTCTAACACCAAACACAAATCCCAAATGATCTTTTCCCATTTCAGTTAAGCTTTCAAAATCGTCTCATTTTTGTCAATTCATAGAAAAAGCTTTCTATTTCAGTCTTTGACCCGATCTTTGAGTGGGGGAGCGAGGGGAGGAACTACCATGATTGCTTCTCCCTTGTCAATCTCTTAGAGAAACCCCATTAGTGAGGTTTTCACAATTTTTGAGGCAAATATGACTGAGTTGGAAGAGAGAAGGTGCGGAGAGAGAAATGCAAAGTTCTCCCTGCAAGTACCTTAGTTTTTTTAGAATGTGGGACCCACCTGAAATAAAGGAAAGTCACGACACAACGCTAGCCTAGCGCGTGCAGTGCACGCGCTGGTTGGCATGTCCTGTAGTGTTGTTTTTATTTTTGTTTTTTTTTTCTTTTTACTTTGCGTCTGAAATTTATTTTTCTTATTTTTTTTCATTTTTTTCTTCTTTTCTTTTCTACTTGGCACCTCAAAAATCACACCAAAACCTTCACTATTGAGGATGCCCTCAAGACAAAACAATTATAACATTTTTTTTTTTTTTTTACAAACAAAAAGTAACATTGCATTTAATATAAGTTTTTTTAAAAAAAAAATTATTATTAAATTTTGGAAGAAGGGGATACAATCATGTTAAGCATCCCTCTAATTGATTTGGTCCCCTAAGTTGATTAGAGTGTAAACACTTCTACAATGAGTTACCTTTCATTACATTTGTGTATTTTTTTTGTTAATTATTTTGTTGTTGTTGTTATCATTACATTTGTGTATTTTTTTTGTTAATTATTTTGTTGTTGTTGTTATTGTTATTGAAAGTGAGTTGCAATTGTAAAGAGAATAAAAAAAATTATGAGTTAATTACAAATACAATGATATGACAATAATGTCAAATTTTGAAAGTGAAAATGTTGTAGACTAAATATAAATTTAGTCTTAACTCTCATTATTGTTACATCATCATTTACTTAAACAAGAAATTTGATTTTACTTACAAAATAGAACGATTGGTAGATTTTTACAACTTCAATATGTGAATCACATAATATAATGTTATAAATAGTAAATCACATAATATTATAAAATAGAGTAAATACCCAAAATGGTCCCTTGACTATAGCTAAATTTATAAATTGGTCCTCGACTTTTAAATTCAACCAATTAAGTCCTTAACTTTGCAATTTTAACACAATTTGGTCCTTTGTCTATTTGACCGTTTGTTGACTGTACTTTTTTAGGATATATATGTAATTTCATGGTCCATCGTCGGTTTTTTAAGGTTCCGGTTGCATTTCTAGATCGCACTGTTACATTTGAATCCATTGCTGGCGCTGCACCCCATGCCGGAGAGATTATAGCTTTTGATAGATAGATCGCCGAAGTCCCTGGAGTGGCTCTTCGAGAAAGCTGTGACTCCAAGCGGTGTAGGCAAGCTGAACCGGCTCAGGATCCCCAAGCAGCAAGCGGAGAAGCACTTCCCCCCTCCGAAACGGCGTTGTCACCTCCAAGAGCGTTCTCTAAGCTGAACCAGCTCGTGATCCCCAAGCAGCAAGCGGAGAAGCACTTCCCCCTCCGAAACAACGATGTCACCTCCAAGAGCGTTCTCTTGAGCTTTGCACGTGAAACTACATATATATCTTCAAAGATCGCGGTCAACAAACGGTCAAATAGATGGAGGACCAAATCGTGTCAAAATTGCAAAGTTAAGGACTTAATTGGTTGAAATTGAAAGTCGATGATCAATTTATGAATTTAGCTATAGTTGAGGGACCATTTTAGGTATTTACTCTATAAAATAGAATGTAGAAAGACTTATTTGATCTTCATCGTTTTATCATTAAAACTTTCTTTCATATTATTTAGAAGAAAAGAGACCCACATTTTGTATCTTCCTTCTTCCTTGTGCCCTCTTTATTCCCACATATAATGATAGCAAGAGGAAAAAAACATATAATAAGAAACCAAAAATATTATTACTAACTTTTCTTTTTCAAAAGCTACAGATGAATTGTATACCAAAGTGGTTGGATTTTGCCAAGTGAACTTTTCTACTTAGAATCAGACTTAAATTTACTATAAAAATATTGACAAAATTTAAATTAAGGGCAAAATGTATTAGAAATTAAGGGGAAAATAATCAATAAAATGGATGAGAATAATTCAAGAAACAAGGGCAGTTTCCTGGGATTACATGAATCTATGTGAAGTTGTTTAAAACTTTAAGACTCTGCTTCAATGACCACAGGCTGTTCTCCTTCAAGCTCAGATATGACTATCAGGGAGTCACCAAGTTGAAGATTAAGGGGCTCTGACTTGGGAATTGGGTTCAGAACCTGCAATGATCAGATCAAGATATGAGTTTCAGATCTAAAGAGTAAGTATCCTCCTCCAAACAAGCATATATATATATATATATATATATATATATATATATATATATATATATATATATATTTTTTTTTTTTTTTTTTTTGGTTCCTGTGAGAACAGGTCTTCCCGTGCGGTTAGTGCGGCATACACCATTAGGTATGCATAAATGCACCACACAGTGTTCGAAAATACACCAGAATGAAATGCCAAAAAATGCACCAAAAAAAAAAAAAAAAAAAAAAAAAAAAACGATGTGTGTGTGTGTGTATGTGGGTGCAAACTTTACGTTTTTGTTGTTCTTGACATAACCAATGGCAACTTCTCTTCGCAAATATGCTCTTTCACTGAGCTCGGCAAATGAAGGATTCTCCCCTTCCTTCATGTAGAGGCGGATATCCTAGAAGGGGAAGAAAAGCAGCATAAGTCAGTCAATAAAGGATCCGGGAATGATATGATTTTTTGGAAAGTTGTAATGATCGGATCAAGATATGAGTTTGAGGTCTATACTTTAGGAATCTTGATGAAACTATTTATGATGTTAAGAATTCACGATGGTTCATATTGAGATCCAGTTCTTTCACTGTCACGAAAGATATCTAGAACAACGACAAAGCTTTATTACCTTAATGTATATTTCATCCCCATCGGCATCTAAAATGTCTTTCCAGACCTCATCCAACTCACAGTTTTCTGCAACTGTCAACACAAGCAATTCAATCATTAATGTCAGACACACTACAAGAAGAGATGTGATAAAGAAATGGTTTTGAACCTTGAGCTGTCACGAGGCTCATTACTTCCTCCGCCGCAATGTAAGTTAAGGACGGCCTGATTCTTGTAATCTATCACGCATCAGATAAAGTAAATCAACCCCGCTTGATAACAAGGAAAAGAGAAGCATAAGTTAGCAGCATGAAATAAGAAAAAACAATACCTGTTTCCCAAACTTGGAATCAACAATTTCTGCAACTAGGTTTTGCACCTGCAATGCTCCAAAAGCAAAGTTTTCAACCATTTAGTAGCATAATTAACATGAAAACACATAAAAATAAGAGTTTTATGTAAACTAGGCTGTGTTTTGGATGCTGGAATAGAATATACTGAACTACAATTTCATTCTATGCTATAGAACCAGGCCACAATCTTTATTAAGTACAGAGATTAAATAATATGGTAAAGGTTATGGCATAAAATATAAAGTTTCAACCAAAAATCCTGAAAACTAGCAAATGACACTATCAAATCTATAGAAACCTAAAACAAATGCACATGGGAAAATGAAACGTGAATTATCCCAATTTACAAAGCCAATTACCTAGCAACTGGAAGTAATCCAATAGCCTATGTAGGTCACTAACATCTTTATTCTTTAAAAACAAGATTATGTCCCAATTGTCACCAAATAGTCAAATACACAAGAAAAATTACATAAAATTCCATATCTTCTGTTACCCTAACTCTTTTCTAGTAAAAGATTGAGAGGAGGTTTTGAAAAAGTAGCATAGACTTTTTTTAAAAAAAATATATATAAAAAGTGGGACTCTGAAAGGTAAAATGATAACAGCTTATTGTAGATACCTTCACCCCAAGTTTATTGCAAATGTTTTCAGCAAGGAGAAGAGAGTATGCAGATTGCTTGTCTCCCTTGGATGGATCTGAACAGATGAAATATATAAGATAAATGTATAGTACTGTTATGGACCTGTTAAAACTTTAGGATAAAACCTCATTTTGTTACCTCCAAGGAGCCATTCTCGATCAGATATCACAACAATGGAGAATGTAATATCTTCATCTTTCTTTAAAGATTTTTGAATGCTTACAATTGTGTCGTTCAGAGTGTCATAGTCCATCGGGTTTCCAATCTGCAGCAGAATGTTGAAGATTTAAGAAACTGTTGAACTATTCGAATATATGATTGGACAAGTAGTGTTAATTTATTACATTGAATCAGGAAATACCCTGTGAGAAATTTGCACATTCCTTAGCTTCCCATGACCAGTAAGTCTGCTAGCTTTATTTCTGTCATCCAAGGGAACATAGGACAAGACTTCCTACAAATTTTGCAAAAAGATGACATAGGACTTGATTATATTAGTAGTAATAAAATGATTAACAATATGCATTCCTAGAGTCTCACTAATTTTGGCTAGAAAGTAATTCAATCATGCCATTTGATTGTAACAAAGACTACTAGAAGAAGAATGGATCCTACCAATACACTGCCAGGACCCAGGTAATTGTCATATTCTTCAATCATTTCCACAACATCTGGCCGCCATCCCAGCATTAGTATGCACTCTTTTGGTCCCAAAGACAAATCTGATGCCTGCGTTCAATAAGAAAATTTAGACAAAAAACCTGTTATGCGTGTTGACAGATGTAGACTGTTACTCAGGCATTGACCTTAGAACCAAATCTTGTTCGTTTCACGATGTTCTCAAGCCTTGCTTTTCTAATGTCCATAGTTTGATTTGTAAATCTACCATCCTTCTCCACATTTTCAGAATCATCCTTACCGTAATCGCATTCTTCTCTATTCAAATAATCAAGTGGTAGATGCTTCTTCCCATGTATGGGTGCAATAAACAGAATCTGTATGAGTCAAGTATTAGTAGGTTATGTCAGATATGAATAGATGACACAATTCACATTTTCCTTGACATTCACTGATAAAGCTTATGATAGTAATCCTGAGGTCCATAAAAGAACTATGCAGAAATAAAGGTACCAGTTTCAGATTTGGTATTAATTGAAGCATGTGCTCCATCTCAACTAAAAGCCTAAGCTGATAGTTGGATTGCACATTAATGGTAACACGTGGACCGTAGTCGCTTATCGGGTGACGTAGAGATTCGAACCCATGACCTTTGGTCTGGCTCTGATATCAAATTGAAGCATGTGCTCCATCTCAACTAAAAGCCTAAGCTGATAGTTGGATTACACATTAATGGTTATATGCTCAACAGTATTAACTGCTGTAGTTTCTCTGCTTAACTTGAGAGATCAGTTTTGTCATATTAAGATCCAAATATCTCAACTAAGATAATTGCAGACCTATAAGAAATAGATTGTTTCTTCTCAAAAGAGTAATTGCTAACCAATCGGTCAGATACAGTCAGAAAATTCAAAAGGTGTAGGGATCTACATCAGAACGGCCTATGAATTATTTTTGTGTTGGTTGACAGAAAAATAAAGCAGTAATATGCAGCAAATAGGTACATACCTTATCGCTTTGTTCTAATACTTCATCATCATTTGGGTGGAAATATATCTTCCCTCCTCGATACAGACCACAAACAACTGCCTAAACAATGTTCATCAATTGTTAAAAAAGAAAACATTAGGGCCTGAAACATGCAGGAAGAACATGCAGAAAGGTTCTTAGGAGAATAACTACCTCTTGAAAGCCACGTCTCAATTGCTTATATCTCAATCCTGCTAGGTCAGGGAAACTGCATAGATTAAACACATTCTCTGCAATATGAAGCACACTTTATTAGAACTTCTAGATAATAATTAATAAAACCTGAATTGTGAATAATACACTAATATAATAACATAAATAGTGGTGATGCATCATTGAACATAACATTATAGCAGTCAAAGTTAGAACCAGAGTGAAATTTGGCTTCAAATTCAAGTGCGAAAGCACCACATTTTCCAGTTGTGAACTTTGAAATAATGATCTACCACCAAGCATTTTATATGGAATATTAAATCACACTTCAATTCAGACACATAAATGGTTGAATTCTTTAGGAGCTCATGGTCTGGTCCATGAAACCTCCATAAATGCCTTCAGTAACTCATACATTTACTTCACTAGGAACTATAGACAGCTAAATCTGAACTCCAACATTGCTGATGGGTTTACAAACCAGCAAAGCCTTAAAAAGTTAGCTTGAGAAATAAACTTAATTAGTGAACACAAATGAAGTATAGAAAAAGCTAAGTGCAGTGTATGTACTGTGCTCTTTAGTCTTATTTTCATACAGTTGATTACAAAATCAGTATAGTCTTGAAACTTAAGGAGGAATTCATGAAACTTTAACCAGCATGCTTAGTCTCACAGCAAACATGCAGGGGGTTCTCTATGAAGTTAGAATGTATTATATATTGACAAACTTTATTGAAATATGAAGGAATGTTCATATTATTAATATTTTTCACAGTACTTCGATAGTTAAGCAAATGTTTGTATATTTTTATAAGTCCCTTCTGCCGAGAACACTGGACAAATAACTTGGATGTAACATTCTGCACAGGATGTACATTCAATCCTGAAATTGATTTTAAAAGCTCACAAGTGTTGGAACTTGAAACCTGCATGCAATAAAGGCAGCAACAAGTGAGCTGTTTGCTAATGATAAGGGATATATGGGATAAACAAAGTAGTCATTTACCAATGGCATACCTCAACTATAGTGGGCACAGAGGCCATTTCTGGAAGAGGTTGAAGAGCCAGTACGGATAGAAATGCATCAGTATCAATTTCGTACCTAGGCCAATCAAGAGCATTCAAATAATTAAACTGAAAATCAGTGAACTTTAATTTAAATATAAAAGTTGCTATTACTTGATAGGAAGGGGTGTGTTGATCAGATGCATCACTTCTGATGCATTACTTGATAGGAAGGGATCTGATTTTTTATTTTTTTTTATTTTTTCCAAGCATACTTGTATTCTTGTATCTCAGGTTGGCAGCTAGTTTTATGAATTATTCTACAGCTATACCCTAGTTGCATTTATCTGTCAGTTTTTTCAACCCAAAAAAATAAACCTCAATTGACCTTTTTGAATATTCAAGTAGCGACACGAGAATTTCTAATTGAGTGCAAATAACAAGCAATCTCTGATATGAACATAAGAAAGGAAGAAATGTTAACCTCAGGTATCTGAAGTCTATAAGATTCTTACCGATCTCCTTTAGTTGGCAATATAACAATTGCGCGCGCCTTATTAGCTGCTGCTCTTTCAAATGATCTTGTCAAACTTAGACTGCAACTGTAACAGCAGAAAGTCACAAAGTAAGACTCAAATTGGACATAGTAAAGGAACAAGTATTTGGGCTCAGAATTAGGATCACTGTCTTAGCATCCAAATTCATTGGCACACAAGTGATGAGCGGGTTCTAGTGGCTTGTGGAGATAATAAAGGCTCCTCTTAGCAGGATCATGCATTGGGTTAAACCCAATACCTTCCTTTTCTCACTTCCCCTCCTCATGCCCTCTTCCCATAAAGAAGAAGGTTAGAAAAATGCAACTGAGCTGGGAATAATAAAAAGAAGCGTCTTTTTCATTTATACATGGAGAAAGACATGTGGAAAGCAAGCTTGAAATGAGCATTAGAAACTGACAGGACAAATAAACTTTGATCAGGTTCTGATACTATTTTACAGCATAATTTGTGTTTGTATGATTTATTTTTACATGTTTAGGATTGGATGAGAGTGAACAAGTCAAAACTATCTTAGTAAATTTTCTTTAAGGCCACTCAGTGAACAAAATAATTAGCCCGTCAATTATAATTTAATGGGCAAATCAGTCCTCGAGTGGTGTGTGTGTGTGTGTGTGTGTGTGGGGGGGGGGGGGGGGGGGGGGGGGGGGTTTTGCAAATCTACTCCCCAATATTTGCCCAAAGTGGCAATTTCAGTCTATAGCCATTAGTAGCCATTAAAAACCCTAATATTTGCGGTTATTTTGGTAACCCCTAAAAGACACACATCATTGGCCATATTTTCTGAAAATTTTAGACATGCCCTAAATATTTTCAAGATTTTTGGACACTGGTCATCCTCTTTCTCCATGATTAGGTTGAAATTCTAACTTATAGATCTTCTCATAAAACCACCAACTTGACCAGGAAAAAAATGATATTTTGAGATCAAAAGTCTAAAAAGATTAAGAACTTTGGATATTGTTAGAGATGATGGAACATACTCCTAGGTCAAAATGCAGTTCTGATCAGCTGTAAGCATTGGCCATCGCCAAAAGGCCATGAATGAATGTTAAAAATACACATAATACAAGTTTTATGAAGTATGTAAGCCAAATAAATTATTCAATGTTTTGTATTTACAATAATATTTTTTCAGACTTAAGTAGTTGATATATTTTTTAGTAAAAAATAAATGAGGTATTTAGTAGCCACAGATGGGTATT
This sequence comes from Ipomoea nil, assembly GCF_001879475.1. Classification (NCBI taxonomy): domain Eukaryota; kingdom Viridiplantae; phylum Streptophyta; class Magnoliopsida; order Solanales; family Convolvulaceae; genus Ipomoea; species Ipomoea nil. Next base: position 2,327,273 of record NW_017617116.1, read on the forward strand.
TTCCCCAAAATTAGGTTTTCAACAGTTGGCAGCAACCATTTAACAGCTATGGCTTAAAATTGCCGCTTTGGGTGAAAATTGGGCAGTAGATTTGCAACCACATATACTTGGTGGAGTGGTTTGGCTATTCAGCTCTAGGCCTCTAGTTGATGGAATAAAAGTACTTATCAACAAAAGTTTATAAATTACCTTTTTGAAAGAACATCAATATGTTTGAGATCTTTTGCCATGGTGTCAGCCATTTTGTCCATCTGCCTTCTAGGAAGATCAGACAAAAGAAGGATCCTCTGTCGTCTGCAAGAAAATATAATCCACAGTCACACATGGCACTGTTAAAACTTGTCATAGTATGAAAATATATGCAAAATTATTACCTAGCTGTAGCTGTACCTAAGCGAACAGCGAACTCATGATACTTATTTAGCTGTTTTAGTACGAACATCAGACGACTATTAACTCCACAAACAATAATATGATCAGTTTCCAAAACTTGCATCTGTGCCCCCTCTCTAAGTCTGTGCATGTTATCCTGTCCAAAAAGGCTTGTCAGGGGAATGCTGCGTAATATTTACTTCAGCAAAATATAGCATCTTTCAAGACCTAACCCTGAACTGTTCTGTCATGGTGCTTAGCAGGCGAGAATAGAACAAAATGCCCCATATAGCGAGCACAAAGCCAATCACACGTTCAATCCGTGTTCTTTGCTGCAGTAAATGGGGAGATTGTTTAGTAATAATAATTGACTTGAACATTGTTTTGGCATTAAGAAGATTACATTCTATCAAGTAAAAACATGAAATGACAATGATGTGTCATACTTTTAGATGAGTAGATGATGAACACAGGCATGCCCAGGCCTCCCAAAAGCAATCCTCAAGAGAATGTGCATTGGTCCTGCATTTCTCCATGGGCAAATTTTGAAGTCAACAAAGACATGCATTGAAAGTAGCTGCTTAAATATTCAATGTAACAAGTTAACAACCAGCTAAGTTACTGTGGAAAGGGTTTGATGGGTTCTGTGTAGGACACTTAAGCCACTTAGAAGTTAGAACCCTTCAAAACTTTACACATACATAGCATATACATACAAGTAGGGGTGTCAAGGTGGGTCGAAGCCCGCGGGTTAGGGCCTAGAAATTTTGGCCCGCGAAAATGTGGGCCTCACGGGCTTTGGCCTGCACAGGTTGGCTGGCTACACGGGTTAGCCCACACGGGCCGCAGGTCAACCCACGGGCTTCTCAAGAATATATATATATTCTAAACATTAAAAACATAAAAAAATTAAAATAGTTTAATTTATAAACACGAAAAAATTCTAATATTATTTAGGTTAAATTATTAGAATATATATATATATAGAATAATAGCATAATAATTTTTTTTTTAAATTTGGAAGTTGGCCCCCGGACTGACCCGCAAGCCCGCATGAGGCGGGCTAGGGTTGCATAATCCTAGCCCGCAAAGGCCCGTGAATAAAAAAACCCACGGTGGGCGGGACGGTCCGCATTGACACCCACACATACAAGTTAATAACCTATATCCATGACTACTAAGGTTTGACTGAAATTGCATACCTGAACTTAAAGAAGAGGAAGCCACCAATCAGAACAAATACAAAGCATGAAACAAGAAGCACAACAAAAAACCTGCATAAATCCACAGCAGATCATTCACCTTATTATTAAAAACAAGAATAGCAAGATGGTACTTAGTTTAAAGCATGCAAAAGCAAATAGAAAGATTATAAATCATGTTACGTGTGAAAGAGGAAAGGTGATGGAATTAGACATTTTCTCACTTACATGGCAACATTTTTCTCAAGTTGTATGTTGAATAAATATATTAGCCGTGAAAAACTCCATTTGATATCTTTCAATGAAGGCAAGGACACTTCCAATCCAAGAGGTGTTGGTTTGTTCAAGGAATTAGATATACAAGCAAAAGGCAAACTCTGTGCACCAAATGCTTTAATCGCATAGAAGAATAGTTCTCGGAATACGGTTGTCTTCATATTCATAGAATCTAGTTGTATCAATCTACAGGCGAAATATGATGGCAATGCTGCTACTATGTGTCTTACGGGGGAGCCCTGTGCTTTTGGAATACAAATATATATCAATAGTCATCCCAATAGATACTAATAATAATATATATCAAAATTTCACAATACAACAGAATTTTCTTAGTAAGGAGAGTTGGAATACGAGCAGATAGAATTTTAAGTCTTAAAACCCTAAGCCAGAGAGTGGATGACTTAACTAAACTAGTTTCTATAGAGAAACACAACTGGCATGCAAAATTGCAAACCTGAGAATTACTATTAAGATCCATTTTCCGTAGCAAAGAATTGAAATATCCCAAGGCATTCTTAGTCAGCAAGCAATCCAACTTTCTGCATTTCATCTGATAATTGATATTGGTCCCTAGTAAAACATAATTACAAAGACTAAGTAGAAATAAAATAGATGATAAAAAGGCAATGCAGTGAGTCTGTCCAACACACATATGCATGTAAAAAATGGTAAATTTGGATCTATGTAACCAAAGACAGTTAGAGAAAATAGAAAATTCTTTCCAAATGATATTCGTTGTAGCAAATAGGATGCTCCGGAAATGAGCACATTAAGAAAAGCAAGGATCTAAATACATTAATTCAAAAGAGGTTCCATATGAATGAAATACGATACATGTTTGCAAGGATCTCAGCTTCTAAACATCCTTTGTAAAACTATTCACAAAACTGAGCATCTTGAGGAAGTATGAAAATAGTGCCAATAATAAATACAATTTGAATCATAGGCAATTAATGACATACTGACCATGGATCAGTTAACACTAACTCACCATTGTTGCTTATTGGTGAGAAAGACTTCCGTAAAGCTGAAGGTGGGAAGCACCGGCAGGGGCATTGCAACGACTTTCTGAAAAATATATATGGCTATCAGGATAGAACACTCCTTATCCCAATCCTTTTCAATTAATATGGCAGGAAAAAAAAAAAAAAAAAAAAAAAAAAAGAGATAACGCTTTCTAAAATTTTACAACTGAGAGTCTGAGGCAACACTTGGGAGTATAGCCAAAATACAAATCAATAGGAACTCGTATTTTCAGCATAACCATATAAAGGAAGATAATAATCTTGGGATTTATGAGCTAGCAAAGCTGAAAATATTCACAGTATTTCTTCCCAATTAAAATATGCAATGAAAAATACATCTAAATTTCTATGGTACTGATAACATAAAGTGGCAAGGGAGTGGGGGTGGCTTGTCTCCATGTATACAGGGGAAGAAACCTACCAATAAAACTCACAAAGTCAAAAAACAGAACTTTTGACTAATCCATATTTCAAAACTCAATTTTAATGTACACACATAAACACAAACACATATCCTACATACGAATGCATTAACAAATTACAACCTCAACAACAGAACACAATTCAAAATCTCAAATATCTATCCATCCAGTCAAGCAGCATACTTAAATACCTACATAAACAACAATAAGATACAAATACATATATACATACATATGATCATAATTAAGCATGCATTGATCATTTAATTAAATGCTCGACACTGATTTGAAGAGTGGGATTGGGTAACCTCATAGAAGGAGATATCTGATAGAATCTTGGAGTGGGTGGTGTGGGCATCCATGTCGTGGGCGGGCAATGCAATTGAATCATTCCTCTGTTTCACCTTTTTCCCCCCTTCCTCAGAAATTAATTGAAAATACCCATTCACTAGGGGCGAAGATTTCGAGGTTTCAGTCTATATATACACAATTGTTCCATATTAAAAACATTTTTTTAAAAAATAAATAAAGAAAACTGTATACAAAGAGTGTTCTTTCTTGTTAAACCAAAACAAACAAACAAACAAACAAAAGTTTAAAATTTTTTAATCGCAGTACTTCTCTGAACAGAAGATTCCAAGATTGTTGTTTCATTCGTGAGAAAAGGATGCTGGGGTTAGGGGTTGGGACAGACGTGGAATAGGATGCTGGGGCTGAGATGCAGAGCTACTGGAATACAGATCAGCGATGGTGATACTGATGTGCCATTAGAGCATCACAATGGTCAATCGTTATGCTATGCATCCGTGGTGCATACGGATGCCAAAACGACGTCGTTTTATTAAAAAACGCGCGTCTCCCTTTTAAAAAAGTTCAGGTTCGATTCTCAGGAACAACATTATATTGTTTATTCATTCTGGAATTTTAGTTCATAGATTATGGAATTATAGTTCATTGATTATGGAATTATAGTTCATCGATTCTGGAATTGTAGTTCATCGATTCTGAAATTTTAGTTTATAGATTATGGAATTTTAGTTCATTCATTCTGGAATTTTTAGCTCATAGATTAGATTATGGAATTATAGTTCATCGATTATGGAATTATAGTTCATCAATTATGGAATTTTAATTCATATGTTGTTGCTGGGAATCGAACCTGATTTTTTTTTTTTAAGGGGAGACGCGCGTTTTATTAAAACGACGTCGTTTTTGCATCCGAATGCACCATGCATGGTGCATACGGATGCACAACATAATTTGCCCACAATGGTTGAGTGTTTTTTTTTTTAAGTTTTTGATTTTGTAAGTTTTATTAGAAAAGAGAATATGGGAGGGGATTGAAAATAAATAAATAAAACTGATTTTATTAAAAGAATAATTAAAAAAAATCAACTGTCAGGCCTGATGCACCTGCCGGGCACACTGGTGATCATCACGCATGGCTTGTGAGGCTCTGTATTTTCTTTTGTGGGCTCATATGTCTGCAAATAACTCCATCCTTGTACACTGTTGAAAATTATAGAATGTTTGACCACTTAAAAGTGATCTTAAATTAAGTCGAAAGCCTTGTTCTGATATCCGAAAAAATATTTGTTGCTAAAATAGGAATTAATGGTGTTAACTCCTTACTTTATAAAAATATATACCCAAAATAATATACATACATATTTATGTGTATGCATGTACATATGTATGTATATACTCAATACACTCAAGACATATTCATAAACAAAAATTATTTATATTATAAGGGAACAAGTCATTTTTCAAACAAATAGATAATGAAATATTTTGAATTAAGACTTGAATACTTTTTAAAATTGAGAACTAATAAAAATAAAATAACTTATAGTTGAGAATAAAATTTGACATTAAAATTACATGTCTCACATAAAATGGTCTCATCACACAAGACCTATTCATAAAAAGAATTATTTCCATAAGGGAATAACTCATTTTTCAAACAAATAGATAATGTAATATTTTGAATTAAGAGTTGAATAGTTAAAAAAAAATGAGAACTAATAAAAATAAAATAACTTATAGTTGAGAATAAAAATTGAAATTCTTTTTTAATACATGCACCTTAACCTATATTATAAAATGTTCAACTCTGACTCTCATTGTTTTTCACGCTCCAAATTTTGAATAATTTCATGAATTTATCTATGTGAAAGGGGGCTATCACTCTCAGGGGAGAGAACAAAGAAACCCAAATGACTCAATGTATTTGATAAGTCGCACTATATATCAATCAATGACGCATCTTCATCTCCAGGATTTTGGGTGAATGTGCTTTGGAACACCAATAGACATGCTAATAGGCATAAAACGAAAAGATCCCTACATTAAGTTTAAAATTTCACTTTGATGGGAAATGAAAGAAAAAAAAAAAAGAAAAAAAAAAGAGAAGTATTTTTTTTGAAGAGAAAAACTTAATGAATTAACTCAGAAGAAATACAATCGATGAGAAATTGATGAGGATTGTCGAACCACTCCCCGCAACCTGACGCAGAAACGACTTCCCGAGCAATAATGTGGGCAGCACGATTCGCAGATCGCCTAGCAAAACAGAAGTGTACATCATGCATAGAAGAAGCAACTTCTTTTATATCATCAATTATTAAAGAAAAAACATAATTGAAAGAGTCTGAACATAAAGCATGGTAAACCAATTGCGAGTCAGTCTCAACATCGACCACCCCATGGCTCCTTTTAGCCAGCTCAAAGCTTCACGCACACAAAAGAGAAGTATTATTGGCTTTATATTATTGAGTATTGGTTTTTATCTTTTTTTTTTAAAAAAAAAAATTATACATAGATTCTATAGACTATAAAAATGTCTAAAATCTTATCTTACTATATATAATAGCAAAATGTTTTTGCCATGTCATTTTCCTGCCTAAATATTACAGCTTCGTTTCAGCTATTAGATTAATAATATTGTGTCTTTCCATATGTGTATTAATTGTTTTAACATTTCTTTGAATTCTTTATTATTTTTGATTATACTCTTTAGAATCTGGTCGTTTCAGCTATTAGATTACTAATATTGCGTCTTTCCATATGTGTATTAATTGTTTTAACATTTCTTTGAATTCTTTATTTTTTATTATACTCCTTAGAATCCGCACAGCTGCAGTTATTTTGTATCAGTGTGATTATTTCCACCGTTTCAGCTGTTTTAGGAATCTTAGTTATAAAGTCATTAGATTACTAATAATATTATATTACTAATATTGCGTCTTTCCATGTGTATTAATACATTTCTTTGAATTTTTTCATTTTCCAGCCCTGATTATACGTTGCATTGATGGAGAGGCATACTTGCTACTCAAAAAATTAGTATAAATATGCACTAATCCAGTAGTGTTCTTCACCAACGTAACTTTCTAAGGAAACAAACTCTGCAAAAAAAAAAAATCTGTGAAAATTATTTCTCAATACATTCTTGCATCTCAAGTTAGTCCTATACACACCCGGAGAGCTATCCGGGTGCGCTTGGTGAGAACCTATAAAGTCCATCAATTACATGGGGGAGCAACGGCCAGCAAGAGCAAGGAATTACTCTTCCATGATTAAGAGGTAAGTTTAATACGGTAATTTTTGCAGGTGCTTCAACTAGGACAATGCACAAGTTAGCAGACATAAAGCAGGAAATGACAGATTAACAAGTACCAAATGCAGCATGTTAAGAGATCATTGAAGTTTTGGGACAATGTCTTATATATGTTCTTTATTACTTTTAGACAAGTGTTTATACTATGTTTCTAGAATTCTTACTACAGTCTTTTCTAAAAAAATATAAATACACAAATTTGCAGGATACACAATTTGAATGTCCAAATGCATATAAACTACTTGCGATGAAAATTAATATATCTAGAACGCCCAACATAACGCTCAATATATTGAAATAACACTGTAAACTAACTATGACCATAAAAGTTTTTCAAATTATATGTAGAACTGACCAGCACACTTTTAAAATTAAAAACACTAAAAATGTAATTAAATTACAAGAAAACTAATTTAGAGGAATCTGTATTGTAAATGCATTTAATACACAATTACAACATGTCTTACTCACTATTTAAAAATCAAAGCGCATCAGAATTGAACTATCATCATCTGCATGAACCTTTAAAATGATTTTTAGTCAAAATCTATGAAAAAACTGCAGTGGAAACATACAGATACGAGAAATTTTACTAAGGGACACATTTTGTTTACCCTAAAATAAGTTGAACAGAGAGTTCATGTGTATGAAACTGAAAAGAAAGTGCATATCTAAGTAATTAACGCTATAATCAAGGTTATATATACAACATGGACTATTAAAAACTAATCACCATCTAGAACAGATATATGGATCTACAACTATCCTAACAGCAAAATAGGAAAATTTTGGCATAAAAAATTATCGGGGGGCAAACGTAAACAAACCAGACCATTAACAGGTATTAACACATTATCGGGGGCAATCAAGACTAATGTTTAATGAAATTAAAAACAATTACAAAAAATAAGTAAATCGGGAGAATGGAGAGTTATCTATTTGTAATGTAAAGAAATTTTCAACAATTTGTAATGTATTTATCTATTTGTTATTGAATAATTTATAATTTATAATTTGCTTTTATCTTTTTTTAGTACTATTATACGACGATAATCTTGAATTACTAATAGGCCATATTTAATGACCGTGCATCGCACGGGTAAGTTACTAGTCATAAAAATAATGCATAATAAATATAGTAAAGTTATTATGAATAAGGCCTTCTAGTGATGGTTAAATGGGGCCTTTTCGCTTAAACATAAAAATTTTTCTTATGAAAAGTAAAAGTAATAATCACATTAAATCATAAAGTACTTGATAGAAAATATTTTTATAATTGAAAATTAAAAATGAAAAAGAAATCTGCATAGATTCATAGCCAAATTAAAGCTTAACATTCACATGGGTTTCTTGTGATGTAACTGAAAGCTAAGCCACTCACACCACTATACTTAAGAATGCGGCCTCACCACTCACCACTATTTGACAAGTGACCTTATTATGCCACTTATAATGTGTTAAAAGAGAGAGGAAAACTCTTTTACTTAACCAAGTATTGAGAAAAAAAAAAAAAAAAGTGACGTGTAAAAAGGGAAATCGAGTTATTGTAACGTCATTGTATGCTCTATAGTGTAAAAAAAAAAATGCATTTTGAATACATGTATGCACCAACGATGTTGGCATAAGAAATGGTGTCCGGCCAACTACCTTTTTGTGAGTGCAACTATTTTTGTATTTTTTTATTGTATTTAATATATATGAGAAAGATTACACGATTGATTGATACATGTATCTTTTGCATATGATACAAATTCTAAAACTTTATGAATTTATTTTTGGTTTTACTTTGTAAGCCGTATAATCGACACCTTAGAATATACTTCATGTGTGTGTGTATCAAGGTTGCAAAACTCGGCCGCCTAGCCGCCCGCCTAGGCGCTAGGCGGCCCCGAGCCTTGGAGTTTTGGCCAAAACTCGGCTGGCCGCTAGGCGGCCTGGGCGGCCAAACTCAGCCAACTCGGTCGAGTCGACCAATTTTGTCCGATTTTGACCCTTTTTGACCGATTTTGACCGATTTTGTTCGATTTTGACCGATGTCGTCTTTCATTAATTATTGATTTTAATATTATTATGACATTATGACTTATAAATTATCATTATTTCATTTATTTAGATGTGTTATTTGAGTGAACGTTGAAAACAACATCATTAAAATTGTCGAACTACAAGTCTGTTACTATTTTTTTTAATTTTTTTGGTGCCCGCCTAGAATCCGCCTAGGCGCCGCCTAGACCGCCTAGGCGCTAGGCGCTGCTCGGCCGCCCGACTAGCGCCTAGCGCCTACTGCAACCATGGTGTGTATATATTAGTAATGCCATGGAATTATAAAAAAAAAATTAAAAAGAAAAAAAAAAAAAACTTGGGCCGAGCAGCGCCTAGCGCCTACTGCAACCATGGTGTGTATATATTAGTAATGCCATGGAATTATAAAAAAAAAATTTAAAAAGAAAAAAAAAAAAAAACTTGGATCCAATGTATATTGTACTGTAGATGCCCTTAGGAAAATATACACGCCATCCCATCCATTATTACACCTTATTGACATCTTATGTTTATCATGTCTAGACGTGATGAATATTTTGACAAAATCGCACTTTTGGTCCCTCAATTAGTGCCCAATCTGCAATGTCATCCTTAGTTCCCAATTTGAACACAATTGGTCCCTCAATTATTTGACTATTAAGCAGATTTGATCTTTCTGTGAGACCATCAGTTTAACTCCGTTTAAATCAGGGATATAATTGAAATTTCACATGAGTAAGAATTGAAAGTAGTCTAGCCATCAACATAGCTGTGATTTTCGGTGATGATGGTCTGGTTAATGCCGTCGCCGATCATCATCAAGTATTTCTTGTTCTTGGCAATGGAGACGTATTCTTCGTACACGTCGGCAGTCACATATACGAGGAAGTAGCCGCCATCGGACAAAGTGTTGTTGGGAGCAGCGGCAACGTCGTCATTAATGGTGGTAAAATTTCCACTCCCATCTTGACTCACAACCACAATGTCAGTCACCAGAACCTGGTCATCTTCCTGAGTTTGCAGGAGTTTTCTCCGGCTAACTCGCTCGAAAATCGCATTCGTCCGTTCCGACATCTTCAGAGGCAAACGCCCATTTCGGAACAAGCTGTTTCTTGGTCGGACGACAAGCTCCGGCGCCGGCGGCCTTCTTCTTCCTCGGCACCCACCCTTTAGTGAACAGAGCCAGAGAAACACTAAACAGCCGCGTGTCGTTCTCCAGCGGCACCACGATCACATTCCTAACGCTCCAAGCCGATGACATCGCTTGCAGGCTGTATATACACATTTGCGTGTTGGTGAGAATGGCGCTGAGCAATGTTTGCACGTCATCGGCTTCCAACACCAGGAGATACCGAGAAGTCCCGTTGACAGTCTTGAAAGAACTGGAGAGATAATCCATGTTTAAACCGGCGAGGAATTGAACTCGCAATCCTTGAGAGCTCGAACGGCGGTGGTGGTTAACGACTTGGAATTGCGGCGAAGGTACTTTTGGATCAATGTCAGAAACTTGCGCGCAGCGGATAAGGATTTGTAGACGGAGAATCGGCCATAGGCGTAGACATTGGAAGAAGAGTTGTTGTTGGGGAGAACAGTTAGGCAGTAAGATGGGTAGGGAGTGGACTTGCAAATGGTGGATGCCGAGACATTTCTCGACGGTGGCGGAGCATCTGCGACGGCGAAAATAACAACCGGGCAGAGAAAGGGGAAAAAATTAGCTTATTATATTCAAGGCTATGTGAAATTTCAATTATACCCCTGATTTAAACGGAGTTAAACTGATGATCTCACAGAAGGACCAAATCTGCTTAATGGTCAAATAATTGAAGGACCAATTGTGTTCAAATTAGGAACTAAGGATGACATTGCAGATTGGGGACTAATTGAGGGACCAAAAGTGCGATTTACCCTACTTATTATAAACAATGCTATGTGAAATTCCACTTTTAATTTACCTATGCTTTAAACGGTGTTAAACGGTCATATAGATAGAAGGACCAAATCTGCTTAATGGTCGAATAATTGAGGGACCAAATGTGTTCAAATTGGGAACTAAGGATGACATTGCAGAATGAGCACTAATTGAGGGACCAAAAGTGCCATTACCCCTTTGACAAATTTTTCATGGGTTAAATACACAATTTGGTCCAATAATAATAAATTTCATAGAAAAATGAGATATATATATATATATATACAACACTCAAAAGTCAAAACTATAATTAAATTACAAGTACTACATGCTTGCTCTCATTAAAATGTATTACGAGTAGGAATTAAAAGCATATATTGTAAAAACATTTCGATAAGGTATGAAATACTGTATTCTAAGTAGGAATTACTTGCTACAGTATATTTCAGGTAACAAAATCGCAAACTGCTCAACAAAACATGATGGGCTCTGATCTCAAGGCCAGACATGAAATTAATGGAAACTTTGGCATATATATATCATCGATCAATGGTCAGTGTCATGACCTTTGGACGGAGCCAAAGAGGATAGGGGGCAACTGTCTCTCACCCCACTCTCACCCCATATATAATTTTGTATGTATATATATATATATATATAGTACAAGTTTTAGTATTAGTATAAAACAAACTATTAAATGTTAATAAGAAATGAATTGAATTAGTTAACAGAACACATGTTTAGTAATAATAAAAGTTAAGTGTTTGAATTCTAGTATTAACATATATAGTTTTACAGTTTCTTATAATGTGTTTTCTATTCAAATTATTTTATCAAATAAATTGTGTTTCATAATTTGTTATGAATATTTTTATAAAGTTTCGATGTGTCTTATTTTTCGCTCATATCCAATAATATTTACAACTATATTTCTTAGGTAATTTTTTTTTTTAAAATTATCTCTTTTGCTTTAATGTTTCGTCTTTACTAAAAAAAATTCTGAATCTGTCTGTACTTCTTCACCCCCCTCAACTGAATTTATTTCTAGCTCCGTCCCTTGTCACGACTCATGAGAAAGGGAGCAGCTGACCAGATAAGACGTTGAAAGGTAGGTAGTTGATCTAGTAGGGATTCGAATCTGAGTAGAAACAAACAATTAAGTTCCAATGAAAACAATGTGGGAAGTGCTTGCAACTTCAGTAGGGTTCTTGGTCATATCTGCTCTTCTCACTTCTATGGAGGGTAATCAACCAATTTGTGGTCCATATGGAAAGATGATTGATATATGACATGCATGCAGCTTTCTGGGTTTTTTCTTTCTTTGTTTTTTTTTTTTAATCTCATTTTCATCTGTCATCTCCAGCATGGGATGATGGCCATATAATTGACCAAAATCTTGGTACTTTTTGGAGAAACTTGCTTACGAAAATGACAGTATATATGAGCTGAGAGGAAGCTAGAATGCCATAATTATTGAGAATGAAATGGGGACCAACGAACATTAGGTACTTTACAAGATGACAAAATACCCTAAACTAGAAACCCTACTTATCGTTTTTAAGTGGTGTAATGTACTACTACATACATTTATCAGTAGGTTTCTTGGTCATATCTGCTCTTCTGAGAAAGCAAAGCTTATGTGGAGAAGAGAGAAAAAAAAATATTTTCTTGTGTGCAAAGCATTTGTTTTTATCATAATTGTGGGATCCACCAAGAAAAACAGGTTTTCGCACCCTGATCGCGTAAAGTGCAACACAGCTCCCGGCTGGGCGCGTGCACTACACGTGCCCGCTGGGCGCGTTAATGAAGCTTTTCTCTTATTTATTTATTTATTTTGGTTTTCAGCTTTGTTTTGCTTCTTTTTTCTCTTCCTTCCCATCTGTGAGGGTTTTTATCAAGTTTATGTCAAAAATTTAAAATAAAATAAAAGAGCCCTCAACATGCCCAGTGGGCAGGTGTAATACACGACTACACGCGTCCACTAAGCACTGTTGGTGCGCTAGTAACTTTCTTTATTCATTTTATGGGGCGATCCACCTTTGAGACAAAAAATAATCACTCTTTCTGCAACATTTTTTTTCCTTCTCTTCCCCTTTTCTCTTTCTTCAACATCAGTCACTAACTCTGAAAAAAATCAAGTAAAATCTACAATTGGGGATGCCCTTAACAGAGAGACTATCCTAAGCTCCTAGCTATGATTAGGAATGCATATATGCAACTTAATTCCATTGTTATTCCCAGTTTAGATGAAGCTAAGCTAGCTAGCTAGCTGGAACTTAAAAAACCAAAACATTAAAGGCTTGTAGTAGTGGAAGAAAGACAAATGATTCTTTGTTGCAGCTATTAATTTCATTCAATTCTGCAGATAATTCAGTTGATAAAGAATCAATGCCCAAATCTTCGAAGTTCGATCATGTAACCACCCACTTAGAATGATAATAAATGTGTTATCACACTACATAGTAGTTGACGTTGATGCTACAGTCTAATTTGTTGAATATGGATGTTTAGAGGCTAGGATATATATATATATATATATATATATATATATATATATATATAAAAGCATGCATGCACGCACATGTTGGTGTTTGATCTATCTTACAATATAATAGCTAGTTTACTTTCTGGAAGCTTTTGCATCTGACTTGAGTTGGTCAGGTTACTAATTTAGTAATCACAAAGTTTCAAGTTTAATTATTAATGGGAGCAGTCTATTGACTTTCTCGGTTTGAGACGATCAATTATGACTTATAGATGGGCAACTTGAACTGATTTACGTTATTACGGTCCTTTGCAAGCTATGATCACAAAGTCAATTTTCTTCATAGATATGATGCATATTCGGATAACAACTGCAATCTTTCTTATAAATCAAAGTTTGTTTCAATATCAATATTTTAATAACTTAATCTTAACTTTCACAAAAATAACTTAATCTTAACATTAGCATTGAAATGTGATTAATTAGAGTGATCTTTAATCACACCGCTTAGCTTTTATATATATCTTCTTAATTGAAATTAATTTTTACAATTAGAAACATAATTAAATTACCCTATACTAATCGATTCAAAGATAATTAATCCAAACCACCTTCAGTTCTTGAGGCCCCCCTTATCATCAATTTTCATCGAATCCATGTTTAAGCAATTTTCCATGTTTAACCACAATTGTGAAAATCATGTATATAAACAATTAACCACATATATGGTGTGGTTTAGTGGGTCCCCCAAAAATTTTGTAGCATATATGTACATGCATGTGCAATGACACATATATGTGTATGTGTACTATTATATGACCCCCTTAATTATATACTGTTTGATAGTGAACTTTTCTAATAATTTTAAAAATCGTACAATTATTAAGGTGTATGTTTTTATTTGAAAAAGTCCAGGTCAATTAGAAATATAATTATTCTTGAAAAAGTTATAAAGTTATTCCAAATTAAGGATAACCTAATTATTTTTCTTAGTTGTTTACCTGTGATAATCGTATATTGAGTCTTTAAAATTTTTCTTTTTACTGTAGCATTTTTTTAACTACTAGAGTAATATTTTATAATTTGCATGGGGCTGGTCAATTATGACTAATATAAGTTTAAATTCCGAACTTAAATACTCCTCATCACTCTTGTCTAAAGACTGGTGGATGCATGAAGTAAATCCAGAGATGCACTTCAACTGGCCTATATGTTCCTAAATAATATTTGTATATTAATACTCACAGCAAAACTAAATTCATATCCTTTTTTTGGTAGGATTCAAACCCTTTCCCTATAGCTACTGACAGAGCTATTATGAGTTATGACACACACATGCATTATGCATATGCTTGTTATTCTTTTTCATAATTTTTAGTTAAAAAAAAAAAAATCATTCTTCATTCTTTTAAAAAAAAAAAAAAAAAAAAAAAAACTAGAGAAATGTTTACATAAACATTTTATTTATTTTCCATTCTCCAAACTTTTATTTTTCTAAAAAATAGAGAATTTATTATCTCGTTAATAAACATAATCAATGTTTCTTGCTCCAGGCCAGTGCCATCATACCAAACAAAGGAATTGAAATATGGGATAGTTTTGAAAATAATCACTTCTTTTTGTTCTATTTTTTTTCAACCACTTGATCGATATGACTAAAGTATTCCACCATTTTCATCATTTAATTTTTGTAGGAGACATATGAGTAAGAAATACCCCAAAAAAATTATAGAAAAAAGAGGGAAAAATAAAAATGGTGGAATATTGAGGGTCACCTTATTACATTTTTATGTTTTTCATTTCTCTATTTTCTTTTTTCATAGTTTTCTCGTTTTCTTTTTTCATCAGAAAAATAATAGAAAACAAAAAACAAAAAAAAAAACAAAAAAAAAGAAGAAAAAAACATGCATATTTATCAATATCTTTTTTTTTTTTTTTGAAAATGCATATTTATCAATATCTAATTTTCATATTATTTTTCAAATGAAAAGAAAATGCAAAGTTATTTGAAATTTAATTGTTTGTCTTCATTTTAACTTACAATATTATTAGTGATAAATAACGATACTATTGAGTAGTGCAGGCATGTATGCGCGATAGATTGAGTTGGTCATATTTAAATGTTATTTCTAATATTTAAAAATTCAAGTGTTATTTTTTTTAGTTTTAATTCGGATAATATGAATAATATTCATGGATGACAACGCGTAAAATAATATTAGGTATCTGACCTCCCATACCCTTATAGTATGACATGTTCAAATAATTGATAATTAAATTTGAAACAAGTTCGGGTAGTAGTAAAATCCTCATACACGATATTGTGTGCATGTGTGAGTAAATATATTAAACGGGTTCATGATGATGATTTTGAGTACTATTGGATAGTGCCAAACGGGTTAGGAATAGATACATATAATATTCATTCGTGTTCGAGTTGTTCTAAATGTATTCAGGTTCGGATTTAGAAATAGCTAATTAAGCAGATGAGTACATATCTATTGTCATCCCTAATAACACGAGTAGATCGAGTAATTAAAAAAATTAATATTATATATAGTCATAGTAGTATATATATATATATATATATATATATATATATATATATATATATATATATATATATAAATAATGATGGTGTTGTCGTAAGACTGTTAACAAATCGTACATAAACGATGATTGTTTGTGTTTGTTTGTTAAGATTTTTGGAATGTTTGTGTTCGTGTTGGTTAGTTAAGATGAATTGTTTACAATAGTTTTTGTTATTAGATGGTAACCCCTACCCTACAACTAACTATATTGGGAGTTGAGACGACACTCCACAATGAATTGAAGTGGCGGCCAAAATGGGTAGGGATGAATGCAACTTCAATTCAGTATTTGTGGAAGGGATTAATAATATATATATATATATATATATATATATATATATATATATATATATATATAGAGAGAGAGAGAGAGAGAGGGGTTGGACCAATGAATGTGCACTAATGGAAATTATGAAATTTCTGACCACCTGAAAGTGATCTTAAATCAAGTCGAAAGCCTTATTCCGACCACTGTTGGTATCCGGAAAAAACCTTTGTTGCTATTTCCGACCATTTTTTGCTTTTAACTTGATTTAAGATCACTTTCAGGTGGTCCAAAATTCCATAATTTCCAGTACGTAGTGGGTGAGTATATGTTAGTGGGTGGAGATTAGGAAAAGGAAAAGTTATAATCATAAAATGTAGAGTTTGTTGTCATTAAATTGAGGACCACTGTGGAGATGATGATGATGATTCTAGGACGGATGAATATTACAAAAATTGAATGGAATTATATTGATGCCATGATGGAGCAAGCACTAAGCTAAGGCTCCACTGTACAGGGAAATAAGGTTAAGTAGATTTCATGCATGGGCCACTACTCTGATAAGTTAATTTATGTGTGTGACAGTGTGAGTTGTTAAATATTTGTCATGTACTATATATACATACGAATCTCAAGCTATGAATAAATGACACTCGATTTTTATTGATTTGTCATGTGTACAAAGAGATTATAAATTGTGGCACGTCCAAAAAAGTAGAAGTGGTCGATGGAAGAAATACGGATATGAAAATGGAAAGTAGATGTGGTATGCACAGCGACACCTAATTATGAAAAGCAATCTACAGTGCATAATAAAAGAAAAAAAAAACGAGGAAAAATAAAACTTTGCAATGATCAAAGCATAGAATCATGGTGACATCACCAGTGTAGTAAGACAGAACTTATTACGCTATTAAAATTGCGTTAAAATTAAATTACATAAATGTAAAGAAAATAATGAGTGAATTACAATTTACAAATATGATAATATAGTAATATAACTCACTTTTAAAAAGTGTTATATTTTTGTCCATCACATTTCATTATGGAATATTTCAGTCAAAAATAACATGGATAAATTTAGCGTAAAACTAAAGAGATACAAATAATATACAAAGTATATGTCAAGGACTTTGTGATCTAGTGGCACCAGTTTGTGCTTCAGTAATTTGAGAAAGTAGCTATAAACAGAAACTGCATCGTAACAGAGTAAGTAGTGCTTAAAAGAAAAATATATACAAAGTGATAGCAAAATGCATATCACATATCCTCCTAGAGATCAAATAGCTAGCTAACTACCCTGGAGGATCAATATATATATATATATATATATATATATATATATATATATATAGAAAAACGCTTATATGTGGTCATGTCATTAGGTGTGGTCGTATTTGTGTCGTTGAATCAGTTTAATCTAAAGGTTGTAGTAATTCTGAGGATTTTCGCGCGTTTTAGTAAGTGGGGGTGTTATGGTAATTACAGTGACCATTTATAGCGGGCGGCCAACAGTGTTGACAACATACACCAATAGTGTAATAAAACACACCACAGTGGAACACACCAATGATGTATTCCTGTGTTATGGTAATTACAGTGGCCATTTATAGCGGTCGAGTTCCAGAATACACCAATAGTGTTGACAACATGCACCAATAGTGTAATAAAACACACAACAATGTGATTTTCCTTATTCCGGTGTTTTATGACAAGTTTACCCTTACAGTTCGCTGGGTAGAAGAATGTGCGCGAAAATACTGAAAAAATCTTGATTAATATGATTCATTAGATCTATCTAATCTAATGGTCTATAATTGACCATATAACCACACCTAACAAATGGCCACATGTGATCACTCCTCTATATATATATATATATATATATATATATATATATATATATATATATATATATATATATATATATATATATATAGTTACAAATCTAAACAAAGGAACATCCATAATGTTGTTATTGTGAGACTAGTTGGCTGGGAGTCCCACCCCATAATTGGCCCCTCGCACAGTTGCACTTCACACTTGTGGTTTATCAATGAAATGTTAAAAACAACCTTATTTACACATTTCTGCTATAAACAAACTTCCAATTAATTAAATCTGAAAACTTAGAAACAACCATATACATATACATTTTTGGGTCTCCAAGGATTAAGAAAAGTTGACAAACAAACTTATATACATCTTTTTGTGTGATATGAAATATATTTCCAACAATAATGAAAAGAACCATATACACATTTTTCAATTCATCTGCTGTCGAGATCATTGGTATGACACTGTCAAATCATCTTGGGGTGGATCTTTGATTTCAAGCAGCTTAAAAACCAATCACCCACTGTTGTCATAAGAAATGTACTGGAAACAGCTGCAAGCTCATGACCATATACATACAATCCCACTCTTATCGGCGGTCGCCAAAGGTTTGCCAAGACCACTCCAGGAACAACATAGAACCGGGGCTGTGTGTTCTTTCAAAGTGCTCACTATTTGACCGTTCAATATTGACCATATATGGACAGATCCATCAGCAGATCCAGCGGCTACATAACTGTCATCTGCACTGATGCATGATCGGCTCCAATTAGATGCGATCCGGTTACCGTTCGCTCTGAATGTGCCACAGATTTCGAGAGTGCGGATATCAAACAGATTATGCAAGTTGTCTCTCCCGCTTGTCAATATCACGTTTCCATTCCGGGACAAGGACATTGACGTCACAGCCTGTGAATGTGCAGCGACTTCGCTCAGAAGTTTTCCTGTTTGAAAATCCCAGAGTCGAAGATTCCCATCTACATGCCCAGAACAAATGGTCTGTCCATCCAGACTGAAACAAAGGCTGTTGCAGTTGCTGTGAAAAAGAATTGTATTGGCACAGTATCCTTTCATTAGATCCCAGACTTTTATAGTACGATCATAAGCTGCACTTGCAACATGCCGAGTTGAAAATTTGCCCACATCTACAGCACATACTTTATCTTTGTGGCCAGTGAGAGTATGCCGTATTCTACCAGTACCAACATCCCACACATACAAGTTGTTTGAGCTACTAGCTGCAATGATTGATCGGTTATCATGTGTTATAGAAAGATCAAGAACAGAGCCCAGACAACCATGAAGTGTGTTGCTTAATGACCCAGTGTTAGTATCCCACATTTTAATTGTATGGTCCTGCCCTCCACTAATCAATTTGCTGGAATTATACTCAAATATGGTAGAAGCACAGCCTCCTTCATGAGCCGTGATCCTTTGCTTGCAAGAAGAGGGGATAGTTGACTCCATGTAGTATTCTGCACCATCTTCACTTCGTCGGACAACACCATCTACTTGCTGACGAGCAAGTTGCTCTATACTACTGGCCTTGAGTTTATCCAGCATCTCTTCGTATAGGGAATTAGCCTAACATAAAAAAAATATAGAGATTTGATATTAAAGTGGAAACCATACGGTCATCAGGTCATGTTCATTAGGCACAAGCATCAAAGTGGAAACCATACAAAGAATGAAGAGAAAGACCAAGGACACAAAACTGATGTCGTATCCAACAGATACATTTCTACAACGATTTATTAAAATGAAAGATACATGTCTAGAATGGCATGATTGTATGAACCCAGAACTTTAAATTATTGAAAGCCAACGTAAAGTGCAGACAGAAAGAAGTTTCAACAATCAGAATACCTCATTAAGGCGTTCAGCATCCTGCATTTTCTGCAGCATCCAACGATCAATCAACATCTTATTTTCTGCTTCAGCTTTGTTAGCCTTCTCAGTCATTTCATCAAGATTAGCTTTAAGGTCCTGGTGCTCAATAATCATTAGTTCAAGAGCTTGAGTCTTTTCTTCAAGAAGTGCAGTTAGGCTAGAACATTCATCCCTGCAATTAACAAAAATTTCAAATGATTGACATGAAAGTTATTTGCAACTTAACCTACATCATCACTAAAGTTTGATATTAAAAAAAAAAAACAAAAAAAACAAAAAAAGAAGGGAAAAAGGCCAAATAAACCCCCAAACTATTTGGAAAAGTTCAATTGCACCCTCAAAGTAGAAAATACTTCATATAAAACCCAAACTTGGGAAAAAAAGAGCAATTAGCCCTTTATTCCTGTAAATTACCCGTTGTAGTAGGTTACCAATTAGTTGGCTGTTGGCATGGCCTTTTTTTTGGCTGATGTGTCATTTTTTTTGCTTAGTTGGTGATTTCCATTTATAATTTATATAATTATTTATGTATTTATTTATTTTCCTTTAATTACTGATTTAATAATAATAATAATAATGATAATAATAATAATAATAATAATAATAATAATAATATAACTAGGGTCTAGGGTGCCTCATATGCCACCGGCAACAATGGCTGCCCATGCTACATACAACTGATACAAGGGACTGAACAATCTGGACGATGAGGAATTCCTCATCCAGATCTGACGAAGATGAAGAAATTCCTCTGTCAGATCTTGAAGAGGAATTTCTTCATCTTCGTCAGGAAAGATTATGAAGAGGAAGAAGAATTCTTCTTCCTAGGATCTGACAAAGAAGAGTTTTTGGCCTGAAATAATGATGAGAAGCATTTTGGCCAGAAATAATTGTGAAAATTTCAAAGAACAAAGCAATAATAATGGGCAAAACTTCATCTCCAGCTGAAAATAATGGTGAATTGAAGCAGCTGATCAGATGCAGCTTCCCCTCTGTCCCCAGCAGCTGCTGATCGAAAGAAGAAAAGGCGGGTGACACTAGGTTTCCAATTTTTATGTTTATTCATTGAAGAAGAGAATAATAATAATATTATTATTATTAAGAAACCACCTCACAATAAGATTTATTTTTTCCAATTAAGCAAAAAAAAAAATGACATATCAGCAAAAAATGGCCAACTAAATGGTAACTTGCTACAACAGGTAATTTATAGGGGAAAAGAGCTAAATGCTCTCTTTTTTCAACATTGGAGTGTATAACTTTATTTGAAACGTATCTTAGTTCGAGGGTATAATTGAACTTTCTTAAATAGTTTGAGCCCTTATTTGGTCCTTTTCCCTAAACAATACTCCGTAATACTGAAGAGTGCAACTGCAGTCTATGAAAACCTTTAGCAAGGTGAAATCTGTTATTTTTCTTTGCATCAATGACTGGCAACTTCATTTTGTATTAAAATGCATTAGTTATACCCCCATTTCATTCTAAACATCCATTTTCCTTCAATGGAAATGTCAGTATTATTGCCCATTGTCCTAAACAAGCAAATTACTATTGCCCAAACTGTAATTCAGTCATTTATTCAATTTTTGAAACATTGAATTATATATTTTGAAATTAATTAAAGGGCATATGTGGATAGAGAAAATATTTTATCAACTTTCTTAATAGTCATGCAAAGCTGAATGGGACAGTATATTGAAAAGGAATTAGTGTTACACATGTTGTTAACTTGTTATAATGCATCTCAGCACCTTTTGCATCAGTAAATATAGATTGTTTGCTTCATTGAGCTCATTTTGATAGTTGAAAAATATAATTAATATTAATAATTAATAATAAAGCGGAGATCAAAGGAGAAACCTTGCTTGATTAAGCTCATTTTGCAGGTCAGTAATCATGGCTTCCTTTTCTTGAACTAGAGCTTTTAAAGCTCTGGACTCGGCCACTTCAACTACTAGCTGCTCTGACAACCGAGATTGAGCTTTATAACATTGTTGAAGCTCTGTTTCAAGATTTTCAGCTTTCTCTTTCCATTCTGAGCCCTGTTGTAGAAGTATAGAACAGATAAAGTCAATCATAATCCAATTAAACATTGACAACTAGGAAACAAATCCTTCAGTATTTTACTAATAACAAAAAATCAGCACATACATCTGATGAAGACCATGTTTCTCTAACATCAGAAACAAAATGTTTAGTACTATTCCTTATAATATAGTATGAAATTGTCAATCTAAAAACTCTAATTAAACAGCTTTGGCAAGTTCAAAGCAAAAGTTGCTGACTGAAAATGACACATAACAGAGAGCAGTGAACAGAAGGAGATAATGAATGATAAGTTAAAAGACTAAACCCAAGGAAAACACCCTAATAAATGGATTAGTCTCCTGCCCCAGCTTTCTCTTTACTATTTAATTTTGTAGTTTTAAATTTTAAAAAATGAAACAGCGGCTGGCATTGCATTATTCCATTGAAATACAGGTTGTGGAACCTTTTTTATCTTATAATAATACCTAATATGAGCAACATTAGTAAGAAGATAGTTTAAACAAGAATCAAGTTTATGCAAGTAAACCATAAATCAATAAAAATGGCTGACACTCACATTCTGTCATTTTGTAAAATCTGATTACGCAAACTGAGTCAACAAACCCCCCACACCTCCAGACTCCATAACTTTAATAAAAGACTAAATATAAAATCAAACTTCTAAAAGCTTATACAAACTATAGTTTATTGAATGTGTCCAATTTTTTTCTCTTTACGGAGAAGAGACAAAGCAGAACTAGTTTTTATGCTCCAGCTTTGAAATTTGACAAAAACAGGTTTTTGACACAAAACTTTCCACTTTGCCCACAGACAAGTCTCTTGTCTGCAAAACCTCCTCTCATACTCATTCTCTTCCTCTTACAATCAATAGAAGGTATGAAGATATCATCAGATTTAAGTTGTTCTCTCTCCTCTCACTGTCTCTCAGGCAAAACTGACCATGTTCTCTTACTAGTTCTCATTCCCTCGATGGAATAAGGACAAGCTTCTTACCCCAAGCAAACTCAAGGATAATTTCTTGAAGGAGAGTAATATTGAATACCAAGTAGTCCTACACATGCAAACACAGAACCAGCCAACAAGGTGAAAGTTGAAAAACAAGTAGGAGCAGAAAGCAGCCATGGTTCAGTTATGCAGCTAAGAACAGTGATTCAACACAAAAAATTTGGCTCAGGATGTTCAGCACATCTGAAGAAGCCACTTTGGCTTATGACATAGAGAGAGAATGTAAAAATCATAGAAATAATATCAACACCTATGAAGGTTAACTGGGGTCTGGGGTTTGATTCATATGTGCCACAAGCCTAACAATAAACTACCCAGAAGCTGGTGATGCAGCAATAGCACCATTCTTCATCATTTTATGCTATCCTCCAAAGATGGTCAATAATTTTTAATTTTTTTTTGGAAATAAGATGGTCAATAATTATTAGGTCAGTAAATATCTACAACTCTGTAAAGCTCTCCTCAACACACCCCTCCCTGAACATATTACTCACCCATCTCGGAACCATAACCACTATGATTGCTTAAGTTTAAGCCTCTCGAATATTTACTTTCATGGAATATTACAATTTCCCTAAATATTATAAAGCATTGCAACAAAAAAAAATGATTAAATTGAACTCAATTAAACAAACCACTTGAAAAATTCAGTAAACTATACAAATAAACTAAAATTATACACGAGAAATTGGAGACAGAATAAAATCAGAGAAAGGGAAGGAACTTGATGAATAATAGGGCGAGAAAGGGCGGTGAAAGCAGGAAGATGAGCGGCTTCTTCGAGTAAATGCCGCTTCCGAAGGGCCCTCAGCGCGTGGTTTATGGCTTCTACTGCAATTTCTTCCATTGAAATCTCTTCTCCCAAATTTCCAGAAATTTCCAACAATATATATCGCCAGAAGTCCACGGGCGATTTAAGTTTTAAGCCTTCTAGGGCTAAATTTTAGAACATTAGCACATCCCAAATTAGTCAAACTTTGTACTCAAAACAATTTTAACCTGTAATTTTAATGTAATTATATTTTGGATCGGTTTGTGTATTACCCACCATCTTAGAAATACAAATATACCTTTCTTCAAAAAATAAATCAAATACAAATATTTCTATGTTTATTAAATGAGGTCAACAAGTCAAAGCTCATTAAAATTTGATATGAGATAAAATTATTAAGTTACCTTTCCTTATCCTTAAAGGTTAAGGAATCACTTAGGGGATATTTGATTGGATGAAAAACATTTTCTATGGAAAATATTTGGAATAAGGTTCAAATTGGTCACTGAACGTAACATGAAAATGCAATTAGGCCACTGAACGAAGAAAAAAAGTGCAATTAGGCCACTGAACAGTGAACACTCCAAAAACGTGCAATTAGGCCACTGAACACTCCAAATATATGCAATTTCACCGGATAGCAGGTTACCATCACTTTTAGCAGATTACCTGCTTACGTGGCAGCTGAGGTGGCATTTTAAATAATTTTTAATAAATTTTAATAATAGATTTAAAAAAAAATTAATACACAAAATAAACCCCTGACATTTTTTTAAAAAAAAATTACATTTTTTAAAAATTTTAATTTTTGAATTATTATTACTACCACCACCACTACTACTACTTAAGAATGACAATTCAACTCGATTCTGATCAAAAACTCGATCCCAACAAGAACAGAGAAATTTTCCGAAGAACGAAATGAGAGTTGTACCCCAACCCTAATCCTAAACCCTTGATATATATATATATATATATATATATATATATATATATATATATATATATATATATATATATATATCTTAATTTATTTATTTATATAACTATATGTAATATACTATGGAGTAATATTTATATGTACTAATATTTAATTTGAACTTTGTTTTAGTTATTATGTATGGATATTTAGTATTTTGGTTAAGAACTTAAAGATTTAAACAATTTGAATCTTTTAAGTATTGTTTAATGTTTTTAAGCAATTTTTACTAATTGTATTTTAGATGATTGGATGTTACACTAATTGAATATTTAAATATATAAATTTGTAAATTAACTGTATAATTTAAATAAAATATTATTTTATAATGTACTATAAAATTTGAAAGTGTATAACAAATTAATAAAAAAGAAAACTAAGACGAGAAATTTCCGCCCTTGAAAAATTCATGCGGGGACGAATATTTGTTAAGTTATAAATTAAAAAGTATAACATTATTTGTATAATTCATTGTTTTTATAAGTTGTTTTAATTGTTTCAAATTGTATTCCATTACTGGATTTCAACCAGAAAGGAAAATAAAATAAAAAAATAAAAATAAAAATCTAAAAAAATTATATTACATAAAAATTTTATAAAAAAAAACCACAAAAAAAAAAAAAAGGATGGGTTCTAAGGTGATTCAAGCTGCATTGATTTTTTTTCTATGTGGCATATCTCGTAGCAACAGTACAGGGTGTTGAAGTTAACATTAAAACATCTGGTGCAAAAGGCGACGGGAAGTGCGATGATGCTCTGGCTTTTAAGAAAGCTTGGGGTGAGGTATGCAAAGCGGCGGCGCCGAGCACGCTGAAGGTTCCGGCCGTCAAGTATATGGTGGGTCAGATTGAGTTTCTAGGTCCTTGTAAGAGATGTGATGATGGACAATGTCAGCAACCCAATCTTGATCGATCAGCAATACTGCCCCTGGAATCAATGCAAGACCGGCGTCCCGTCGAAAATAAAGATCAGCGACGTTAGCTTCAAGGAGATAATGGGGACGTCGGCGACGAAGGTGGCGGTGAAATTACTGTGCAGCTCCGGAGTACCGTGCAACAAAGTAGTGCTGAGTTGGGTGAAGTTGGAATACAAAGGAACCAACAGCAGCGCCATATCGGAATGCGACAACGTGAAGCCAACACTCTCCGGCAAAAATTCCCCAGCAATTTGTGATGCCTGTATAAAAGCTTAGCTTAATCATTCTGTGTAATCCCGTTTCTAATTAGAATTAGACTTATTTGTAAATAAATAGCTTAGATCAGACCAAGGACCTTGTAGTCCAATGGTACCACGTTGTTCCTCTATGTGGGAGGTTTCATCTCTCATTTGATTCGGAGAAATAATAAATATTATTAATTTATTTATATTCTACTAATAAAGATTAATAACTATTTCAAAAATTTATGGCGTTAACATGTTGCATAATATTTTTTGAATTTTTAAAACGTTTGCATTTATTATGTTGATTGAACTACACTATTCGAATTCACAATCGAATCAACTACTTTTTTTTTTTTTTTTCTCTCTCTTAATATATTACCATACTTTCTCTTAATTTTTATGTTATTTATTCATTTGTTATTTTATTTTAATGAACAATTTTAATAATATCTGCAAAGTCAATATAATAATATTGTGAAGCAATGGTCGAACCCAAAAGGAATTAAAACAACGCAGAGATATTGAACTTAAATAATTGAATGAAATGTTTTGGGGAAACCATTAAAAAATGGTAGACGAAACAAAAATTAATGGTAAGTGAATTTAAATAAACGTTTTGAAAGGTCAAAATGTGACATGAACAATTCGGGGTAGTTCATAATGCGGGATGACACCCTAACCAAATATTTTTTGAAAATAAAAAGAAAGTTTCATTAAACTGGAACGAGGAATTCAATAATACAACTATAAGAGGTTGAGAACCAAGTCCTCGTACTAGATTGAGCACACATGAGATATACAATTCATCAAGTATAACTTAACTATTAATTTAAACTTTTAGTTGAGATGCAACACATATTTTATCATAACAAATTAAACCCTATGTGGTCATGGGTTTAATACCCGAGGTAAAGAGAGATACGGCACCATTTGAGATTCAGCCACCTCAATGTTTCCATACATGGCAGCAACACCGCAGTGCCGCTGCCGGTGCGAGTTTCGAGGCGAATCACGCTTCATCCGGCAACATTGCTACAAGTTTTTTCTGCAAATGATGCACAACATGAAACACAATTTGTGAATAATAGTTGAGAGGAGTTTGGATTGTATTGCATTGTTGGCTCAACAACTTTTGAGCTTCCTCCCAATTTGTGTGACGTTTTGTACAGTAACAAGTATTTGCTGAAATCTGCGATATAATGCTTTGCATCGCCTGTGTGCCTTGAGGAAGGCTGCTGTAACTGGAAGAAGAGGAAGAAGAAAGAAGAAAGAAGAATCCATTAAGTAATTTAGTTTCTATCTGCAAATTTTTCCCATCTTTAGCTCTGAAGAATATATGCAGTGTAATGGTTGGGAAACATTCCATCTATCTGCCTATTTATATATACATACATCCATTCCATTCAATACCACTTTGGCACTTTCCCCCTTTACAGGCTTTACTTATTTAGTTAAATTAAACCTGGGCGTTTGGTTGGAAGGGGAAATTATGTGGGAAAGGGATAATTCTATAAGGGGTCGTTTGGTTCACGGAATGTCAGATTACCTTAGGGAATGTTAGATTACTCGGAATGTGAGATTACTGGGAATGTGAGATTCCTGTGTTTGGTTAAAATTGGGGTATGTAATATAATTATGTTTGGTTTAGGGTTCACACACTATAATATCCTTAACATATTTTCATATATTTTAATAAATTTAAAAATTAAAAATAAATAAATAAAATAACGGTATCATATATAATTACATGATTTTAAAATATTAACTAAAATATTGAACTTGAAAAACAAAATTATTTTATATGCTAACCTAACATAATAAAAATAAAAATATATAATTACAAAAATAATTATATATATATATATATATATGTGTGTGTGTGTGTGTGTGTGTGTGTGTGTGTATGTGTGTGTGTGTGTGTGAGAGATAAACTAACATAACCAAGGTTATCTTACATAACCTTAGAAATTGAAGGGAATCACATTCCCTTCAAAATCCTATGTGGAGGGAATGTGACATTCTTGGGGAATGTTAGATTCCCTGAGTTAATGTGAACCAAACATAGGAATGTGAGCTTTGGAATGTCACATTCCCTTGGTTATGTTATATAACCTGAACCAAACGCCCCCTAAGAGTTGAATTATTGGGAATAAAGTGGAAATTTAAATTTCAGTGTTTGGTTGACAGGAATAAAATTACTGAGAATTTCAATTCCAATGTTTGGTATACATGGGAATTGAAAGGGAATAAGTAG
This sequence comes from Ipomoea nil, assembly GCF_001879475.1. Lineage (NCBI taxonomy): Eukaryota > Viridiplantae > Streptophyta > Magnoliopsida > Solanales > Convolvulaceae > Ipomoea > Ipomoea nil. The sequence continues at coordinate 2,355,413 of NW_017617116.1, forward strand.
TATAAAGTCAAAAATGTCCATTATTGTTGTTAGACATTAATTTTAGGTTAAAAAAGGAATGAGTAATTTTGACTCCTCACTATCTTTTTTTTTTCCAGGAATTAAAATCCCAAAAGGGACATGTGATTTTAATTCCATGAAAATGGGAGAATTGCAATTCCATGGAATTGCAATTTCCTCCAACCAAACTACGGAATTTAATGGCCTTTGAAATTAGATGAGAATTAAGTGGGAAGGGAATTTAAAATCCCTCCAACCAAACGCCCTGTAAGCAAAGAATCAGAATCTGCAATTCAAAATTTCAAATACCACTTTCCCCCCTTTATAGGCTTTACTTATTTTAGTTATTTACTTAAATTAAATCTTAAGCAAAGAATCAGATTCAAAATTCAAAATTTCAAATACCACTTTCCCCCTTTCAAGAGTTTGGGAAGTTGAATGTATTTTCAAGAGTTCTTCTGGTTGGGGGAGTGGGGGTGAATTTAATTGTCCTGTTTAATAGCCATTGAAATATGAATTTAATTAATAATCTATACTCAACTTAGGCGGGGAATACCCTGGCAAAGAGGGCATTGGTAAAGTGAGGTGGAATTTCTAATACCCATATATATATATATATATATATATATATATATATATATATATATATTTAATTTTTTTTTATGCTGAGTAGGATTGTAATTTGTAAATCTGCATGTGATGATATTCTTTACGGAAATGTCATATGCAAAATGATTATATTATCTATCCAAATTTCCTTCAAAAAATGATGATATTCTCTATCCAAATTTCTTACAAAAAATGATGATATTTCTTACGAAAATGTCATATGCAAAATGATTATATTCCCTATCCAAATTTCCTTCAAAAAAGGATGATATTCCCTATTAAAATTTATTACAAAAAATCATGATATTCCATATAAAGGTGATTATATATATATATATATATATATATATATATATATATATATATATATATATATATATATATATATATCTTGTTACAAAAAATCATGATATTCCATCTACTACTCATTTTACTAAATCTCATTACTCTTTCTTCTCCTCCTAATCTCATTACTCTTTCATCTACATTCTTTCATATACTATGGATGAGTGGAACTCAATGGGTGACTAATTCATTTTATTCTGAATTTTATACCAAAAATTATGAAAATCCTCCCTTCTCCGACTCATCTTCTTCATCCCAAGATCCAAATAATCATTTTTATGAGCAAAATATCATTGAGTGATTCATGAATGATACTTTATCAAACCTAATAAACGTACGGCAAAAAGCTATAAAAAATGAGGCTATTATAGAAAACAATTTTTTTTTTTTTTTTTTTTTTTTTTTAGAAAAACAACAAGTAAAAAAATTATTAAAAAAGAAGAAGAAAGACACGCGGCAGCTTTAGAAGCATCAACATGCCAAACATGTTAAATTAGGACATAATTGAATATTGTTACTAAGGAGGTTTGAATGGAGCTTTAAAAAAACTTAACATTTAATTAAATTAGGACATAATTGAATATTTTTACTGAGGAGGTTTGAATGGAGCTTTAAAAAAACTTAACATTTAATTACATTATCAATTTGATTTAGGAGACTAATTTGACCATTTAAAAAAATTAAAAAATCATGACTATTAATGGTGATGCAAAGAGTAATGTATTAGTTAATAACATAAGTTAGTATTTTAATAGTCATGATTTTATAATTTTACCGTCAATATTAGTGATTCACACACAAAAAAGCAGGGCCGTTTCAATAAAAATTGGGGCCTTGTGCAATATCTTAATTTGGACCTTTTTTTATAAGTAATTTCTATATATAAATAATAGTTACGGTGTTCAAAAAGTTGTATCAACATATAAACATTGCATAAAAAATACATCTAAATTTTTATTTAAAAAGTGATAGGCGTCGTGCACATTTAGACGTAAAATCATCCACCAAACTTTTGATACCAACTTCTTACAAAAGCTCATTTTCAATGGAGATTAAAGCTAATCTGTTGAGTCTCTCTGTTAGGACCATCTTTCGCAAGAATATCTATTAATTTAGAATCAAGAGCATCCCAATTTCTTGGATCATATCTAAATAAAAACATAATAAGTGTGGATGAAGGTTATACCTTCATTTATGTCCATTTTTTCTGTTAAGTTTTATGATACATTATGCTATAAATGTTGTACTATACAATATTTTGAACAAACATATCCCTACCGGTATAATGTCCGTTATCGTTTTCACTATTGCTACCATGCACATGCATCTACCATATATTTTCTTATTTTCAATAATAATAATAATAATAATAATAATAATAATAATAATAATAATAATAATAATAATAATAATAATATAATAATAATAATAATAATAGTAATAATAATAATAATAATAATAATAATAATATACACATTATATATTGGGGTTATATATTAGTTATTTTTTAAAATATAAATATTAAATTTATAGAAATGTTTTACATTATTATTATTATTGTTATTATTATTATATTATTATTATTATTATTATTATTATTATTATTATTTACAATACTTTAAATATCTAAAATCTAAATAAATTTTAAATTTTAATATAAAATATTAATATTGGGCACCTATTTTTTGCGCATCCCGCATAAGAAATACTAGTATATATGTCAAATAAAAGCGAATCACTTTTTATCTTTGCAACAAACATCATCTAAACAAATATCATCATTCATATTATTTTCATAATTTCATTGTCACTGTGATTCCTATCATCATTGTGCACACTATCATTCAAATTTTTTCCAATCTCACAATCTTCTTGATCTTCATATCATTGTGCACACTATCATTCAAATTTTTTCCAATCTCACAATCTTCTTGATCTTCTATATGAAGATTAGCATCTAACAATTTTTCTTTGGCATCATCTTTTTGCTCATCTATTTGAGTTTTTTTTTTTTTGTAATAAATTTTTCAAGAGCTCCCTTTTGAGATTGAGTTAGTTGTTCAATTATTCTTTTCTTTTTACGCTTATCAGACCAATGAATATTTTTTAGAAGACATAATTATAAAATCCTATAGAAAAAAGAATTTATTTAGAAACTCTATAAATAAATAAATAATTAATTAATCAATAAACAAAATCTTAAATATATTATTCCGAATTCAGAATTATTAAGTCATGTCAATAAAACAATAAACAAAAATTGTGAAAAATAGATAATTTTAATTACCTGTTAAGGGAGTTGAAGAACTTGAAAGTTTGTGTGATCAAGAAATTTCTTGAAGAATCAGTTGAGCTGCATTCTGTGATCTGCCCAATTTATTAGGGTACTGGTACATAGTTTTTAGGGTTTCGAATTGCCAAATTGCGGAATTGGAAATGTCTTTAATTCCTTATACCCTGAACATGCTATTGCCTAATTGGGATTTGACAATTTGTTAATTGTGATTTCAGATTAAGAAATTTAATTGACGAATTGCAGTTTTGGTAATGTCCTTATAGTCTGACTTAATTGTCCTTATATATATAGATACTTTTTTTTTTAAGGTTTTTAAAGCAATTTGGGCGCAATTTTTCTTTTTATAAAATAAATATTATTATTACTATATATACATATAGTTTAATTTTTAAAATATGGGGCTCCCAAAAATTGGGGGGCCCTGTGCGGTCACTCATGTTAGACATGCTCAGAACCGGCCCTGCAAAAAAGATATATGAATTTTCAATGTTAGAGATTGATACACACTTTTAATATAGTTTTAATTTTTCACTCTTTTAACGATTCATATATAAAAATGATGGTAGTGATTTACAATTAGAAAAAGAATCAAGACGGAATGATTAAATTTAGTAACTTTTAAAAACAAAAACTAAAATTAGTAATGAATAAATAAAATAGTTAAAAGTACTAAATGTCTAAATCTCGAATTAACTCAATATAAAATGAAAAGAAAGCAAAATTAGGCTTCACTTCAACTGCCCCGTAAACTCTTACCCAAAAAGGCTGAATCCCCAACCCTAAGGACTCTCCACTTTAAACATAATTCCCACACTGTGGCCACCAAGATTCGAACCTTAGGCCCTGTTTGGTAAAAACTTGGCCTATAGGCCAATTTTGGCCTATTTGACCACTATTAATTGTTTGATTTAATTAAAATATCAATATAAATGTTTGGTTAATTAGCTTTTTGCAACTCCAGAAGGCTAAAATTCAAAAAGCTACCCCAAACAACTTTTTCAATTAACTTTTTGAAAAAAGAAATTATACCAAACAGCTATCAGCTAACAGCTAATTTATCAAACATTTTTCCACAATCAGCTAATGTATTATCAACTATTTATACCCTCAAATTAACACAATCAGCTATCAGCTAATAACCATTTTACCAAACAGGACCTAGTCTTTTACCCCAAATACTGCCCAGTAAACCATTAAGCTAAGCGGTTAAATGCTCCGTAAACTCGCTTCAGCTTACGGCTGCTTTGCGCCTTTGCCTACACCTCTCAGTCTCTCACTCGACTTTTCAATTGTGAGCTAAGAAAGCCATGGCGGCACTGTCAATGGGAGTCCAACTAACGTAGTAACGTATCAGCAAGCGCCTCGAGTATAGTCCCGCAGATTATCTATTTTTTCTCTTGTTTTCTGCTTCTCTCTTTCTGAGCGTTTTCATTGCCATTTTCCCTTCCTCTGAGCTCCCAATACTGCGTTCCATACACCGGCGTGAAAAGGCTAAGACGACGGATATAAGCAAGCAGTTGAAAATGTTTGCGAAATTTCAACATTTTGATACCAACTGTTTCTACGTACGGAGTTCTACCAAAATCACTCCAAGAATTGGAATTTCTGTAAAACCTGCAAGGAAGGACCACCACCAAAGGAAAATTCAACTCAATCCTGATGGAAGATCAGTAGAAAGCAAGAATGTTGGGGTTAAATTGGGGCCGAATGTTGGTCTTGGTGATGTTAGGAAAAATTTGCAAAACCAGAAGTCAACTTCCCTTGATGAGAGAAATGGTGTTTTGAAGTCCCAGACTGGCTTGTTTACAAAACGAGATGGTAGGGTAGAAGGTAAGAAGAAAAGTGGGGGCGAAACAAGGCGAGGAAATTTGCATGAAAAAGTGCAGACCAAGTGTTCGACGAAATGGGGGAGATACGGAGGGTGTATTCCGGCAATTTTAGAGGCTTTAGAAAGCTGTGATGATTTGGACGAGGCTTTGAAGCCTTGGGAAATGACTTTGACCAATAAAGAGAGGAGTATAATATTAAAGGAACAGCTGGGTTGGGAAAGGGCCTCTGAGATTTTCAATTGGTTCAAGAAGAAGGGATGCTATGAGGTGAATGTGATTCATTACAACATTATGCTGAGGACTCTTGGGAGAGCGCATAGGTGGAGTGAAGTGGAGAAGTTGTGTGATGAAATGAGGGGGAGGAGTATTAAACCTGTAAATTCAACATATGGAACTTTGATTGATGTGTATAGCAAAGGTGGTCGCAGGGAGGAAGCAATGAAGTGGTTGGATTTGATGAACCAAAGAGGGATGGAACCTGATGAGGTCACCATGGGAACTGTAGTTCAAATGTATAAAAAGGCTGGGGAGTTTAAGAAAGCAGAAGAGTTTTTCAAGAAATGGTCCTTGAACATGCAACAGGTGGAACAGCCTGTAAATGGAAAACCTAGAAGAAATATTAGTTCAGCTGTTTCCAGTATTTGCTTAAGCTCTTATACGTATAATAACTTGATAGATACATATGGGAAGGCTGGACAAGTAAAAGAGGCTAGTGAGACTTTTGAAAGGATGGTTAAGGAAGGGATTGCACCAACAACAGTGACTTTCAATACAATGATTCACCTGTATGGTAATAATGGTCAACTGGAAGAAGTTGGTTCCCTGATGCGGAAAATGGAGGAGCTTAAATGCTGTCCTGATACACGGACGTACAATATTCTCATTTTTCTCCATGCTAAGCATGATAACATAGAAATGGCAGCCAACTACTTTAAACTGATGAAGAGTGCTTCTCTAGAACCAGACACTGTAAGCTATCGCACTCTCTTGTATGCCTTTTCAATAAGGCAAATGGTTTGTGAAGCAGACATGCTGATTCTAGAGATGGATGAGAGAGGATTGGAGATTGATGAATTTACTCAATCTGCTTTAACTAGGATGTATCTAGTAGCTGGTATGTTGGAAAGGGCATGGTCGTGGTTCTGGAGGTTTCATCTTGGGGGGGAAATGACTTCTGAGTGTTACTCTGCCAACATTGATGCTTTTGGTGAGCATGGCCATATCTTAGAGGGGGAGAAAGTTTTTAATTGCTGTCAGGAGGTAAAACGGCTTACTGTCCTCGAGTTCAATGTAATGATCAAGGCTTATGGGATCAGCAAGAAATATGATGAGGCTTGCTTCTTATTTGATAGTATGCAGAATCATGATATATCTCCAGACAGATGTAGCTACAGCTCTCTCATTCAGATGCTAGCTGGCGCTGATCTCCCAGTAAAAGCAAAATCTTATGTAAGCAAAATGCAGGAGGCAGGATTGGTGGATGATTGTGTCCCTTATTCTGTTGTCATATCCAGCTTCATAAAACTAGGTCAGTTGGAAATGGCAGTTAGCTTATATAAAGAGATGATTAGGTTTGGTATCCAACCTGATGTTGTTGTTTATGCTGTACTGATAAATGCCTTTGCTGACATCGGAAGTGTTAAAGATGTTAATTGCTACTTTGATGATATGAGAAAGGCTGGCTTGCAGATGAATACTGTTATATGCAATTCTTTGATAAAGATATATAGTAAAGTTGGATACTTGAAAGAAGCCGAAGAAATATACGAAACACTTCTGTCTTTCGAGGATGGTCCTGATATATACTCTTCGAACTGTATGATCGATTTGTATAGTTTGCGATCTATGGTTGGACAAGCAGAAGAGGTTTTTGAGCACTTGAGGAGAAAAGGAATTGCAAATGAGTTTTCTTATGCTATGATGTTGTGCATGTACAAAAGGAATGGAAGGTTTAATGAGGCCATTCGAATTGCAAAAGCAATGAGAGACCAAGGACTTTTGACTGATTTGTTGAGTTACAACAATGTGCTTGGACTATATGCAGTTGTAGGAAGGTTCAAGGACGCAATGGCAACTTTTAAGGAAATGTTGACGTCTTCCACCCAGCCTGATGATTTTACATTCAAATCGCTTGGAATTATTCTTGTTAAATGTGGGGTTCCAAAGGAGACTGTTGGGAAATTAAAAATGATGAGGAAAAAGGATCCTCAGAAGGGTCTGCTTGCATGGACTTCAATTCTTTCGTCTGTGACTGGCTTGTATGATACTGATAATGCTGCATGTATGGAGTTATAAGTTATAACAAAGCTGATTGTATTGGTATTGCAGATGATGTAGTTTAGAGACAAATAGGCTCTGAAGGTGTCATTTGGAATAGTATTTGTAGAAGCTGGTATTGGGGTACATGCTAAACAATTTATCAACTGAAGCAGACGCCTTCTTAGTGTGATGAAGTGGCTTAAGCCTTGTATAGATGCAACTTGGAACTTCTATGAAGCTATTGTAAAATTTCAAATTAGAAATACAAGTGGTTTATATTCAAAAGCTAGAAAATACAAATTCTCAATCTTTAAATGTTTTATATGTACATTTTTCTGCTTTGTACCAGTACCATATTCTTGTCTGTGCATCTATAAATTTCAGAGTTTGTTGAGGATAGGTTTGAAGGGATTCTATGGAACTATCATGAATCTTGCCCAGTGCAACAAATTTCGTTCAGACAAATGATTTCTCAACAGAAGAGAGGGCATGTCCTGGTGTCAGAGGTGCTCTTACTGATGCAGTAGTATTAGAGACTTTCTGCACACAGTTTGCGGTAACTAAACAAGTGCATATTTATTGTTGCCCAAAAAAAGTGCATATTATGTTATTATGTGAATGCTAATACAGTTTAAGATGTGTCACACTTTAGCCCTTGAAAGTTGAAACTCAGATTTTTCTTGCCATCCTTGCACTAAATGGTACAGCATTTCTGGTAGTGTTCCGTATCTTCTTTTTTCATGTTCACCCGTCAATACAAATGAATATCTTGTACACAATTTTCTACTTAAAGACTGTAGCAGTCCAACAGATTGTTCCTGAAATAAGGTATAGGAAACAATCGGAGTTACATGGAGTTGGATGGAAGTTTCAAAACCCTGGTGCTCTGAGAAGGTCTTTTACAGCTTCTTTTATAGTTATGAGTTATGGTATTTCTTCCTAATTGCGTCCTACAGGGATTTTATTCTCATCAACTAATTTCCTTTTATGGTGGCAATTGCTGATATATACATTCCAATGTACTGATATATCATGCTTTCTGTTTATACTATTTATCAGTTGGTGATAGTCCTTTTGAAGGGAGTTTATATTTTTCAAAGGAAAAGCACTTTTACACCAAAAACGGAAATATGGAATGTTTTTTTGTATTTGTTTGCCTAAAAAAAAGTTGTGCAGTAATTCCTAGAGCATGCATTTGGTGCAGTGGACGCTTTATATTAGGAAACTGGTGGCATGCAAAAAGTTCGTAACTGATGCTTGAAATGAATTATAATCTGCTAGGCACTATTCTTTTCTCCTTCATTGAAATCCTCTGCTCCTGTATATTTTCTACTTGGAATTTGTCAGCTGTACCTTGCTGGTGTGAATGACGTCAAATGATATTGTGTTTCTTTTGGCGGCATGCTATAAAGTCTTTTCCCTTCTTCTATGCGTGTGCTTTTCATTGTGGCTGGATATGATTTGCAGATCTGGGATTCAGGATAGCTTTTCGTTTCCTACTTAGATTTTCTTTTGATCTTTCCCTGTTACCTTTTTGTGCAGCATTGTTTCACACTATGGTCAAGTATGAAGCAGGAACGCTACAATCCTGAAACGTGTATGTGCCTTTACTCGTCTAAATAACTTTTTTTAAATATGAGAGTTGATATGGTCTGTTAGTTTTGCAATAATTTTCTTTTATAATCCACCCCCACCCACCCTGAACTCCCTCCATTTTTTCCACACAAGACAAGATTGCTGGTAAAAAAAGACTGGAAAGTCCAATTAATAGGTGAAGTCAAATATTAAGGAATAGTTTTTCACCATTCATGGTATCTGTACAAGACTATAATTATTAACTAAACAGTCCTACTTTTAGGTGGATTAAGATAAGTTTAGAATATGCTCTAGATTTCCTCCTAGTGGCCGAGTCTTTGTACGCAATAATGTTATCGATCCATATTTCTCCAGTGGTCAATTCTCTGCAAATTGTGTTATAGTATTTTATTGATAGCAGATACATTAGCATTGATTAATCTTGATTGTGAAAGAAATGATAATTTTATACAGTTTTTTGTTCTATAGTCCAACCATACTGAAACCGCTGGCCATCAAACTGGAAGTAGCTCCACCCTGGTAATGAATTTCACCGTCTGTTTTTTAGAATTTGTCTTTTGGGGGTGTCATTTTTTGGTTTGGTTGCTAAAACGACATTCTCATTTCTGCCTTTGAAAGGAAGCATTGTAGATATTAATTCAGGTCTGGCCTGCATCTGTAGCATGAAAAAGACAGGAAACCTTAAAAAACAGTGAAAAAAAAAATACTGTTTGTTATTAAAAGAATCAGTTTGTAAAATATCATACATGGTTGTACTCGATACATAAAAGAACAAATACAGATTGAAATTGCAGAAATTCCCCTATTATTGAAGGCATTATGAGTAGGGAAAATGACGCTTTTCATACCTAAATTGTACAGTCTATGAAGTTGTTTTTTATGTCGTTCAATTGTTTGCGAAGTGACTCTTTAGTCCAAATTCTAACAAAACTCAAGTACAGAAAAATGTCATTTCGCAGACAATTGAGGGACGAAAAGTTACAGTAGGTATAATAAGAGACGAAAAGGGTCATTTTCTCTTACGAGTAATATATTAGGCCGGAGAGTGATGTGTATAGTTTGTGTTTTCTAATTTTGATTTGTGCAATGTTGGAGAGTGATGTGTATAGTTTGTGCTTTCAAATTTTGATTTGCTCAATGTTTTAAAATGATGGTTTGGGACTGTTTAGCCGATCAGTTTCTTGGTTCAGAATGGAGTGGACGAGGTGTGCTTAGAGACATTACGTCCTTTTCAATTGATTATATTCCCCTTGGCCTACACCCTGGGCCAACGCTGCTCTCTTCCGCAGCTTTTCGGTTTCTTTAAGGACCACGCTACATATTGCAGGTCCCATTTAAAGGAACAATCCGGGCAGCCGGAGCACGATCAGGCTCACCGTAGGTCCCATTAAAGGAAGCCTGCTGGCAGGTGGAGCAAATTGATAGGAAATAGGGCAGGGGAGGTGAATTTATAGAGCCAAATAGGACAACCTGGGCTAATTGATAGGAAGATTGCTGGCGGCCGGAGGGAATTCATAGGACCAATTGGAGCAATCAGGGCGAATTTCTAGGATCAAATAGGTGATTCGTCTTTCGCTGTGAGTTATATTTTGGTGTAGTGAATCAGGTTTTTGGTCAAGGCGCTATGAGTTATAGCTTTTTTGGCGTAATGAATTAGAGTCAAATTAGTTTATAGCTTTTGGCATATAGTGCGAGCCAAATTAGCAGGGCAGCTATAACTTTTGGCATAACGAATCAGCTATAGCTTTTGGCATAATGAATTAGAGCCAAATTAGCAGGTGTTTCGTTTCTGGTTGGGTAAGAGATTGCGGGTAAAGATAAGATATCAATTTGATGCTGAATTGAAGAGTATGTTATATGATATAAGTTTATGAGGTTGAATTGAAAAGGGTTTGCAGCATATAACATATTATTGAACTTAACAGATACTATATCAAGTGTTGAATCTCTAGAACTTAGGAAGAAGCATTACAAAGTCTGAAACGAGAAAAAAGAAGAAATTAAGAACCTATGTGCACATCTATAATACTATTAAGGAAAACTTTGATTTACAAACAGCAGACTTGTGTCTGCACTAGATAGATAAGCACACAACTAGCACCTGGTGCCGCCGCCGACGGCGGCGGAAATTCAACCGCCGTCTTTTCTGGTGGAAACTCGGCGACAATCACTGGCGTTGTCTGGTTCAAGATTCATGGTTGTATTGTTATACTAGCATGAAACAAGATATTTCTTTGAACCCAACTCTCAACTCCTCCCATTGTGTGTCCTCGAATTCCGTTTCTCCATTGACGACCTTCATCTCCACCAGCCATAGCTCCGGCGCCACTTGAAGAATTTCCACCATTAACGTTACTCTTGCTTTTATCAGTCTAATTCCCCCTCCCTTTCCCCTCTCCACCCTATACCCTGCTTCACTCCCGATCTTCTTTACCTTCTCCTCAACCTCTCCTACCTCGGAATTTGTGGTGAATCTCATTTCTTTCTTCTTCAATCCCGCCTGGAATAGCCCTGATAGATCCAACCCGGGAGACATTGAAATGATATCGAATGCGTTCATTTTGGTTAAGTGTTTGCAATCTTTGTCGAACTCTTGGTTCCCGAATTGATGTTCGTCTGTCAAATCTATCACTGATGATGACTTCTTGAACCAGGGGAGCTTCATCAGTTCCTCGATGGACATTCTGGTTACCGGATTGGGATCGAGCAGCCGGAAAATTATGCTCCGGGTGGGCTTTGTGATCCAATCCGGGAACTGAAACGCGCGGCTTCGTATTGCACGGTACATGTTTGATATATTGCTGTCGTCGAATGGGAGGTACCCTGCGAGAAAGGCGAAGAGGATGACGCCGCAAGACCACGCGTCCGCCTTGGCGCCGTCGTAGCCTTTTCTGATCATCACCTCCGGGGCGGTGTAGGCTGGAGTACCGCACGCGGTGTGGAGGAGGCCGTTCCGGATCTGCTCCGGCAGCGCGGAGAGGCCGAAATCGGAGATCTTGAGCTTGCCGTCCTTGTCGAGGAGGAGGTTCTGCGGCTTGATGTCACGGTGGGTGACGCCGTTCTGGTGGCAGAAGTGGAGGGCGAAGACGAGCTGGTGGAAATAATACCTCGCCGTCCACAAGGAAAACCGGCCGCGGTGGGTGAGCTTCGAGAAAAGCTCCCCGCCGTGGGCCAGCTCCATGACGAGATAGATCTTGCTCTTCGTCGCCATCACTTCGTGGAGTTTAAGGACGTTGGGGTGGTTGTTCAGCCGCCGCATGGCGGCGATCTCCCGGATTATCCGCGGCTCCATTGACGCGTCCACGGTGGTGCTCTTATCAATAACCTTAACCGCCACATCGGCGCCGTCTCCCAAGCACCGGGCGTGGTACACTTTCGCAAAGCTCCCACGCCCCAGAAGCCGCCCTAGCTGATACTTATTCAGTATGATGTTTCCGCTCCCACCGCCGTCACCGCTGGTGGTTCTCCGTATTCTCACGGCGGCAGGCGGTGGCTGGGGGCGTTTAACTTCCATCCTCACGGCGGCCGGAAGGAAGAAATAGTGGGTGGTTTTGGGAAGAACAACTCAACAACGAGTCTTCTTCTACTAATACAGAGCCACAAAGAGTTTTTGGTTTGGTTTTATAGGGAAATACTAAGTGGAGGATTGTTGGATCTAACCTGTCTTTTACTATGATTCTGGACTACAAATTTACTAAACTACCCTTCTTTCTTTTTGGTTTGGTCTTTAATTAATTCCTTAATCACGAGACCCTAGGGCTAAGGCATATTATGGAATATTTGATTCTGCATGCAACTATTTATTAATTAATTATTGTATACACATCTCAAACACCACCTATTTTTAAAATGTTATTCCCAATGATTTTATTTGTGATTTTTAATTTTAAAAATATTTATAATAATTTGATAATTGAAAATTAATATTTTTTACTACTATAATTGCTACGTAAGATGGCACGTCTATAGCCATTTCAATTGGATTGAACCCTGGTAATAGGGGCATTAATTCTTTGGGCTGAAAAAGATAGAAAGTATAATAAAGAATATTACCTTATAAATAATTATGTGTGTTTTTAAAAAAAAATTGCTACATAATATTCACTTTTTGGTACAATAAAATTATTAAATAAAAAATTTAAGCAATAATAAAAACATGTAAACTAATTTTTATAGGAAAATGTAACGTGATTTTATAAAACACTTTGAGCAATATATATTTACATAAAATCTCAACGTCGTTGTTTGAAGATGCGTTTGAGTGTTCTCAGTAAACCAAGATAAGTTATTCGTAGTTGGCCAAATTAAACCAAATAAGCTAATAGACAATTATTATGAGGAATCAAACATAAAATTTTATGACTATCAAATTAATTATTTGTTCAACTTGAATGGAGTTACCCATAACATTCTAACAATGTGTATCTAATTGGTTGTTATCTTTTATGAAATATTGTTCCATTGCAAAAATAAAGGATTACTACCACTACTTCTGCCCCCCCAAAGAGCCAAATGTCTATTCCCACGTCGAATCATTTTAATAGTGAAAAAAAAAAGATTGAAATATTTCCGAAAAAGATGTGCAATTGTTTTTACTTGAAGCTAGTACCATATCTTCTAATTTTATATTATTTCTCCCAATTACTTTTTCCCCAAATCCTGATTTGTTTATTTTATTTTTCCACAAAATAGTTCTCCCCCATTATTTAATTTTATCTCAACGGCGTCTTCTTCATCATTTTGATGTGCCAAACTAAAAAAATCAATTCTTTTACAGCTTGGATATGTTTTCAAATAATGTGTACGGGGCATATGGTTCTACGTTTCAATTTTTGAGTGATCAAATCATATAAATATATTTCTAAAAGATAAAATTATATTATCACATAAATAATTTTTTTTATCAATGAGGTGTCACATATTAATTTGAGAGAAAACCGAGCCAATCTAAACTTGCGTCATTTATGTGTTTGATTCATCCATTGTCTTTATAAGAGCATGGGACATATTGTTCTACTTTTCGAGTTTTAAATAATCAAGACTATTTAAAATAATATAAATTTATTTCCGAAAGATTATCTTATACTCTATTATCATATAGATATAGATACTTTTATCAATGAAATTTGGCCTATTAATTAGAGGAAATCATCATATATAAACTTAAGTCATTCATGGGTTTTGTCAAGTACATTGTGCTCAAATGGCATGTAGTGATTCTCATATATGGGAGGCCATGAGATCAAGTCTTAGTGGAGGCGGTGTTGACTCTTTGTGCTTCAACGAGTTGAGAAAATATGTCCTTACTCTTCATGGATTATAGATGTTTATAGGTTTAGTCCCAAAAGATTATAATAGTAGGTATTATTCATTGATTGAAGAATTTGTAATTACACATTCAAATTTTGAAGCAATAGTGGAGAAGAAATGCTCGAAAGCTAGAATTTACACTTTTGTCGTCATATTGATGCATCCCAACCCCATTTTTAAACTATACACTACTAAATTTGAAAAAAAATCAATAGTCTTGAGACCATTAAGGTTGAATTAAAAGTCAATGATAAATATTAAAAATTTTCAATAGTCAAAATAAAACATTCAATGGTGTAGATTTGACCATACATTCTCACATAACACCTTGTTTTCACCAGATTGAAACCAATATATGAGTAATGCTAGAGACTCTAATATTTTCTCCCTGCAATCTATCCCTCATGATGTGGTAGATTGGTAGTATCTAATTGATAACTAGTTTCAATTTTGAATTAGTGGTAGAATCAACCAATTTATAACACCTAATGAATGAATGCCAAATATATATATAGGGAAGAGATTATGTGCGGGTGGTGCTTCCCGTGCGGTTGTGCGGGTGGACTCACATTAAGCATTACACTGGCGCACTTTAAACACACAAACAAAATACATCCAGAACACAAACTCACGCACCTTAAGCACAAAACTCACGCATCTTAAGCACAACCACCTTAAGCACAAAACTCACGCACCTTAAGCACAAAACACACGAACCTTAAGTTTTAACAACAACTCACATTAAGTACACACTCACGCACATTACGTACAAAACTCACGCACCTTAATCACAAGACTCACGCACCTTAAGCACAAAACTGACACACATTAAGCACAAAACTCATGCACCTTAAAGTTCAAACAAAAATTCACATTAAGTACACACTCACACACATTAAGCACACAACTCACGCACCTTAAATACAAAACTCACGCACATTAAGCACTACACACTCACGCAAATTAAGCACTACACACTCACACACATTAAACACAAACCTCACGCGCGCACCTTAAACACAAGACTCACGCACATTAAGTACAAAACTCGCGTAAATTAATCACCCACACAACCGCATAGGAAACATTCACCTGCACTGGAACTTAACACACACACACACACACACACACACACACACACACACACATATATATATATATATATATATATATATATATATATATATATATATATATATATATATATTGTGTGTGTATATGTATATGTATATATTTGAGTTTGTTGTAGTTGGGTTGCAATTAGTTGGCACAAATTAAATACATGAATGAGTATAATTATATTGGTGTAATCATTGTTATTATTATTGATATAAAAACCAAAAATAAAAAATAAAAATCGGTGTATAATTTATATACTCATCGATCATTTTGAATTATATAGAAAGACGAAAGCACGTACATACCTATACATAATTATTTCCAATGAAATTCTAACTCTGTCATACTAGCTAACTCTCTACGATAAATTATATTGTAGATTAGCCTTACATTGTGAACTCAAGTACATAAAAATAATACTATAGATACATAAAAATATATAATATTATATGTACAAAAAAATGACATCAATATTCCAATGAATCTATATATATCTACAGTAGTAAATTTATGTACTTACGGTATTAACTTTATGAACCAAAATTATGTATATAAAGTAATGACTCTAAGTACTTGCATATTTATTTTTAATTTTTTTTTTAAAAGTAATATGAATGTCATTTAAAAGATATTAATTAAAACCTTTTAATGATGTAGTTTATATAAATTAATTTTATTTATACAAAAAAAGAAAAAAAGGAAAAAATTAAAGAAGTAAAATTTTTGCAACATGATACATGATATAACTAAGAGCTGTCGTGAGCCAAAAAAAAAAAAAAAAAAAAAAAAAAAAAAAAACAAAAAAACTAAGGGCTGTCTACACACTATTTAGTCAATCGTTATTGTGCGCATAACGAAAAACGACGTTGTTTTTATTGTTCATATTTTATGTGTATTATGTTAAGATTTTATGTGTATTCTGTTATGAATTTATGTGTATTGTGTATTATGTATTATGTTAGATTATATGTATTCTGTTATGAGTTTGTGTATTATGTTATGAGTTTGTGTATTATGTATTATGTTAGATTATGTATATTTTGTTATGAGTTTATGTGTATTATGTATTATGTTAAATTATGTGCATTCTGTTATGAGTTTATGTGTATTATGTATTATGTTAGTTTATGTGTATTCTGTTATGCGTTTATGTGTATTATGTATTATGTTAGATTATGTGTATTCTGTTATGAATTTATGTACATTCGAAATAGAGAAATTTTTTTTCTTTAAATTTAACAGTAGAAACGGGAAACAGAATTTCTTAAAAAAAAAAAAAAAAACATGGTCAAAACAATGCATTGTACGCCCTGGTGCACATTATAATTTGCCCTATTTAGTTGTTACACCATGTTTATATCTGGTAGACCTTGGTCCACGATATGTTTACATAAAATGATAAAATTGTTATATCATGATCGAACCAAGGTGCATTTATGTCATCCATATTTTTTTCTCTTTCAATTTTCTTTCTAACTTGAATTTATTTATTTTTTTTTATATAAATAAGATTAATGTATAAAAATGTGTCATTAAAAAGCTTTAATTAAAAAGATATAAAAATATGTCATTTAAATGGAACCCATATTGATATATATATATATATATATATATATTTTTTTTTTTTTTTAAAATCTATATGTACATAAAGTCATTACTTTAATTTAATATTTATTACTTTAAACTTTATTTTTATGAACATTATGAACATACTATAGAAGAAATAGAAATAAATATGATGTATATGCAATTTAGTATTTATGTACAATAAAGTTTAAGTTTATAATCATATACAACAAATATTATAAATATAGAATAGAATAAATGCTATTGAATATGATGCATCTTTTATGTATATTAAACTTTGTTTTTATGAACATATAACAGGAGCTTTACGAACATACAACATTAATTAATAGAAATAGATATGTACCTTTAGTGTTATTTTATGTATATTAACATTTGTTTTTTATGAACATACTATAAAATGAATGAAATGAATACGATGCATATTCAATTTAGTGTTTATGTATATTGACTCTATTACATTACCAAAAAAAAAAAATTGACTCTATTACATTGTAGTAGCCGCACACACAATCAACAACACCTCCACTGAGTGGAGGCTCAATCTCATGACCTCCCGCATGAAAGAGGTCAATACATGCCATCTGAACACAATGTGCTTAACTGTCAAGGTGGATCCTAATCCATGATATAGCTACTAGTTGCTCTCTACATACTATTTAATCAATCATTATATCGTGCACCACGGCGCACATAGCATTGTGCGCCCCGCGCCTCCCAAAACAATGTCGTTTTGTTAAGTTGTTAAAAAAAAATCCTCTGTTTTGAATGCATATAAACTCATAACAAAATACACATAATCTAACATAATACACATAAACTTTTAACTGAATACACATAATGAGATTTGGTTAACATAATACACATAAACTCTTAACTGAATACACATAAACTCATAACACAATACATATAAACTTTTAACTGAATACACATAATGAAGTTTGGTCTGTTCAGACGGACGAAGTGACGTCAGCAAGAAATGCGCGCGTTTTATGTCTGGGCGCACATTGCTATGTGTGCCGTAGTTCAGGATATAAATTACCCTATTTAATTGTCATGCCAGATTTATGTCTTAATTATGTTAATAATTTTCTTTGGCACCAACAATTCAATCACTATAAGCTAATAATCATATCATGAATATCAAATTCATATATATATCAAGTTCTACGGAGGACAATTTTCCCAACATACCTTGTTTTAGCATCTAGTGAATACAATATCATATCATGAGAGCCTGATAATTAGCTTCTTAGACCCACAATAACATATAAATTAATAAAATAAAAGCAAAACTTTAATCCCAAGTTGGTGACAGATTGGAAAAAGAAAAGGCATAATTCAGGGTAGTCGGCAGTAACGAAGCAGCGGCTTCTGCATGCACACAGCGCTGCACTCAATATATATATATATATATATATATATATATATATATATATATATATTCTCTTTGTCTCATTTTATATGTCCTACTTATTATTTATTAGTGAAATCATTTCTTTCTTTTTTATTTATTTTTCTTTAGTATTTTTACTTGTGTTTAATATTATATTTACTGTAGTTTAATTTCTAAATATTTAAATTTTATATATTAATACTAAACTTAATATTATGAAAAATTAGATTTAAAATAACTTCGGTCAAGTCTTCTTAGCTGCGGTTTATATATTTTTGAGACGGAGGGAGTATATATATTTTGATACTGAAATTGTACCGTGATACTTGAAAAATAAACGTTATGTGTTTTTATAAGATAATTGTGTTATGCACCAGTTTAGTTAATTAATTAAACTTGTTTATGCAAGAATAAATAATAACTGCAGAAAGCATAAATAAAATAAAAACACAAGGAAATTGTTACGCAGTTCGGAGCTCCTTCTCCTACATCTGCGGGGCAACCCACGTCTGCCCAATCCACTATAGATGTTCACCAAAGGAGTATTACAAGAGGTAAATAAATACGGCCTCCAGCCTTTACCACTACCACTCTTTCTAACACCTATCAGGACTGACACACGAATACCCGAACTATCTTCACAAGTTGCTTCAGCAGTACCACGTACTGATCATGCAGTACAATATAAATACTCTTACGAATTAAATCAGAAATTACATTTAACGTATAAATTGCTTCGTAAAATCTGAATAGCTCTCACAATGTATATCACTTAAATTAGCAGTGTCTTCATTTGAGCAGCACTCTTTTATAGCACTTCATGAGCTCCCTTTGAGATCCCCAAATGTAGCTCCTCTTCTTTTTCTTGTTAGAATAAATCACTGCCTTTCCTTGTTAGAATAACCACTGCCACACTTTTTGTTTTCTTAGAAATCTTCTCACGCTGACTTCATACTCCAAGGCACATCATCCACATATTTATATCTCATGGTCCAAAAATATAATTTAACTTCAACAACTCTAATTAATTAAATAAATAATAAAACTATTTACTAAATAAAATAGCCAAAACTTAATGTGTAAATATTTTTACACTTACAGATACATTAGGCTAGGTTTATCAACTTACACTAGACTAATTCTAAGTCTTCAAAACCCCTACTCAAGATCAGAGTCACTAGAGGATGTAAATTGCATGTCGTTTAAGTAGTCGCCTAGTCAGTCACTGTTGAGTGGCTCTGTGCATAAGGATTCTATCTCCACACTTTTACCAACTTGGGAAGCCCGATTTCCAGTCTAAGGAGCCCAAAATTCTAAACTTAGCTCATATATGTTGTTAGTGGGAGTCAAACCTCTACCCTACCGCTGAAATGGTGATTTAAAATAGCAGCGGAACAAGAAAGTGAGCGACTGAATTCAAAATATAATGATCTCACAGGTAGTGCAAACATAATATTGGGTGATATACGACGCAAGAAATATTATTTGTTTGATAAACTTAGTAACTATGCCCAATTTGTACAAACATTATTGCTAATGCAAATATGCAATTGACCACACCTTCTCCAAGTAAAAGTTAAAGAGTAAATACCCAAAATGACCCCTCAACTATAGCGTAGCTAAATTCACAAATTGATCATCGATTTTTAATTTTAATCAATTAAGTCCTTAACTTTGCAATTTTAACACGATTTGGTCCTTCGAACACTTCTGCATTAACGCCAGCGCCCGCGCCGTCCACGATCTCCAGAAATACCCGCAGCTCTCACCGGAGCACATGGAGGCCTCCAGGATGACGCTGCACCGGTTCGGAAACATGTTGTCTTCTTCACTGTGGTACGAACTCAACTACATTGAATCCAAAGGGAGGATGAAGAAAGGCAACAGGATTTGGCAGATTGCTTTCGGCGGTAGATTCAAATGTAACAGTGCGGTCTGAAAATGCAACCGGAATCTTAAAAAATTGACGATGGACCATGAAATTACATATATATCCTAAAAAATCACAGTCAACAAACGGTCAAATAGACGGAGGACCAAATCGTGTTAAAATTGTAAAGTTAAGGACTTAATTGGTTAAAATTGAAAGTCAATGACCAATTTGTGAATTTAGCTATAATCGAGGGACCATTTTAGGTATTTACTCAAAGTTAAATTATGTGAACTTGACTTGAGCTGAAAAAGAATCGAATATATTGTGTATTATACTTGTATTACTGTATAAATCTCGAGAAGGAAAAAAAAAAAAAAACTCTTATTGAGAACCTAGCATTTAAATAAATATCACACCCAAAAACATCTAATATAGAAAATAGATTTAAGTATTAATTTAAGCAAATAATGCTAAGTACTAAATTTGGGAATTTAACTATAATACAAATAAAAAAAAAAATTTGAGATATGATATTCCATTTGCACCATAGACGAAGGACACTTTTGTAGATTTGAAATGTAATGAATGACGAGTAAGTGTTACGTTACAACTTGTTTTCTTTCTGGTCAATGAATTGGCCATTTCCTTCTTCTGGGAAGTGGGAACCGACCTCACTTGCACTTTCCTTACAATGTTCAAAAGTAGACTTCACTTACTGCATTTTTATTTTTATTTCATGGTATAATAATGTTGACTTCCAACGGCATTCCAATGATTAATTTAATCTTATACAATGAGATAGGATTGGTCTAAATAGGGTACATTGAATGTGTATTGGGGTCTATATTTTTTAGGAAAATTATTCTAAATGGGTATGATCAAGACTCGACGACTATTTTAATTAGGGGTGTGCAAATTTCGGAGAAATTTCGGTTAACCGATCGAACCGACGAAATTCGGTTAACTGTTTTCGAACCGAAATATTTCGGTTCGGTTAATGGTTAAAGGTTTTTCCAAAATTCGGTTAACGGTTAATTCGGTTCGAAGGTGTCGGTTAACCGAATTACCCGAACGGTTAACCGAATTTTGGAATATATATATAATATATAATATATTAAATATTAAATATATAATTACTAAAATCATAAATAGTCAAAATGTCAAATAGAATAAATAAAAATATGAATTTATTATGATATGTATTTTATTTTAATTGGAATTATTATTTTAGGAATTATTTTATGGATTTTAAATTTTAGGGTTAAAAATTTCGGTTAATCGGTTAACCGGCCGATTAACCGAAAAAAAATTCGGTTCGATCAATTCGGTAGAGTAAATTTCGGTTCGGTTAACAGTTAAAGTAAAAAAAAATTCGATTATTTCGATTCGGTTAACCGAATAAACACTCCTAATTTTAATGAAGACATCAAAGCTGCTGAGTCATTATGTAAATAATAAATGTATAGTCCAAATATTATTTAATTTTGTAGTTGGGACAATAAATATCCTTCAATTCAGTATCTATGTGTTTCTAGAGCATAATTAAATATAAAATATAAATGTGCAATTTTTCAATTTATTGGAGGATGCGCTATGCTTCATCTCGCCGCTAATATTTTGACTATACATTTTTTATTTACATATATTATACTATTTGATTATCCAAGCTATATGTGGACAACCATTTCTTTCATCAGGTAGCATAAAAGTTCAAACTTATGGCCTTTTAGTATAATTTAATTCTAATACCAAATTGAATGATTATTCATTCATTTATATTAGTACGTGTAATAAAAAAAAAAAGTGTGAATTGTTAAAAAGCTTTAAAAATGGTGTTGAAGCATTGATTTTCCAGGAGGGTCGCGAGTGCAAACTTTTGAGAGTTGATTTGCACGTACCCCCTACAAGATAGAAAGCTCATATATGCTAGATAATTTAAATTACTTAAAAAATTAAATTGTATTTATACACATATCTCTTTCAATATGGAGAAATACTACTTAAAAACATTTTCAACTTTCGATTCTCTTAACTCAATGAATACATTTTGAGAATCAATTTCTTATTAACACATTATCCATTTTGAATGTATAATATATCAAATGCATTCTCTTAATAAATAGGATAATCTAAAATTATTCACTTTGCCTGACCCTAATGGTACCCGGGTTGGACTTCCATTTGGAAGGTTATGAGTTCGAGCCATAGATTGGTTCTTTGTGTTTCAGTAGGTTGAGAAAGTATATGAACAGATACTACGATGTAATAGGGCCAGTAACATTCAAGAAGTTCGAGTTAATACTAAGTGGGGTCTACTAATTATAGTGTCACAGCCACATTTAGTCTTAAACTTTCAACTTAACCATTCGTAATCTTTAACTTTCAAATTTACCTATGATCCTTTAACTTTAAGTTAATCACCTATGACTCTTCAACTTTTAAATTTTTAATCATCCATGGTCCTAACTTTGCTCTTACTTAAAATAACCCTAAATTGTTCAAATTTGTCGAAAACCCAAAAAGTGTAATTAAAAAAATTAAAATCAAATACTCTAATATTAATACATTGTGAGTTGTGACTTTATGTTGTGTTTTGATTCTTTAAATTTTTATACAATTTATAATTCTAGATGTTTTAATATTTTAATACTAACTATTAAAGTATTAAATAGTTTATAATTAACAAGACTTAAATAAATTTTAATTTTTAATTTAAAGAAATTCTCAATAAAAATAAAAAAAAATAATAAAAAAAAATCTAGCGATTTTTACAATCTTGTTCTTTAGTCGGTGAACCTCACTTGATGTTTACTTGCATGGTCAAAAGTGAACTTTACTTGCAAAATACGAACTTAATTCGTACTACATTTTGCTCTACAATTTCCTGATATATAGCCAAAGTTGACTTTGGAGTGATATTATATATGCTAAATAGGAGATTTATTAAAGTCAAAAAAAGTACATATGTTAATATTTTCAAAAAAAAAAAAAGTACATATGTTAACGTGTCACGGGGCTAAGAACAAATGCACATGATATGTTACTTTTGTTTCTTCAAAATTACTCCGTACAACGGAACAAAAATAATGATCATTAGGAACAAAGCAAATAATCATGTAATTTTGAATAAATCTCTGTAACTCTCTCAAATGAAAGGTCACAAATTTAAATTCTAATAAAGGCATTGATCCTTTGTGTTTATGGACATATACTACATTCTTCTCTCAAATACATATACTACATTCTAATATAGTCAGTAGTATTACAATTGTGTTTACTAACCTTTCCCCATAACATTCAATGGAGGTTGCTACTAGTAGTCTTGGGCTCCGATAAAGAATCAATATTGAGTCTCACGATTAAAAAAAAAAAAAAAAAAAAAAAAAAAAAAAAAAAAACTTAGGTTATCACTGTTTTACCGGACTAATCCTAAGTCCACAAGACCTCGTCTCTAGAGCTACTGCGAAAGTAATATAACAAGTCGCGCAATCGGTCCACGAATTATTATATCCTACTACCACCTTCAATCATGACCTTTAAGTCAAGAGACGAACCAACTACACTAAGCACTCGGTAGTATGTCACACTCTTTCTTAAAATTCTAGATGAAGTAATAGAAAGAGTCGGAAAATATATATCCTATATCCAATCATTATTAATACTCGAACCCCCAGTTAATTACTTACTGCTGACCCAACTCTTAACTTAAAAGAGTAATCAACCTTTGCACCACTTAAAGCTTCAATATATAATTATATATAACATAATTTATCTAACTAATTTATAAGAGTACAAGTTATATAATTGAATTATGTCCGTAATTTTTGTGCTTGTGAAATTGTACATCATATTAAAATTATTGTACTTTATTTTTCATAACAAAAATACCCTCACACGATTAAATATTTTATTAGTTAAGTATTAAATACTAAATGAATTTTTCTAATTGTACTTACCTTATTACATTACTTACAAAAATAAGTTTGTAAGTAATTACAAGTTTATATACTTGGCTATATTGGTTAGAGTCACCCCAATACTAGTATAATAGTATGAATAGGAAAATGTCACAATATTTCTTTACATTTTATAAAATATTAACTGATAAAGTGTGCATCGCAGCCATTAGTATACCATTTTTTGGGTCATTTTATAGTATATATAACACATATTACTTCAATCCAATATATTATTTCTATAACTTGGAAATGGTTTTTTTTTTTTTTTTTTTTTTTTTCGGATTATAAAGGAACACTACCATATAAGGTCTAATACGATGAAAGATACGAGTCATACACCAATCATTATTCCATAGACCATGGTCCACACATTTGTGTGAATTATAAATAAAAAATATATTTTTAATATACTAAAAATACATTATTTGTATACATAACGTGCAATATTTAAAAGTACATAATTTTTTATATAGTATCAAATAATTTATATTTAGTACACAAATAATATACTTTAATATATAAAAAATTATATTTATTTATAGTCCACATAATAATTTGCGGTCATTATAATAGACATATATACATACCACAATTGAAATGCAATAATTCCTTCTTTTTTTTTTTTTGTCAACTTGTGCATCTTTCCTTTTCTTATTTGCTTCTTTCCAGCCATCCACGTGTCTACCAAATTTTTTTTTTTTTAAAATAAGTTATTTGTAAAAAAAAATACAACACTATTGTACTTAAAATTGTCGAAATACAGCCACAGTCAAGTTGATCAGGCTGTTAGCTTGATAATTATAAAATTATAAGTCCAATTGTGGTTTATTACCCTTCTTGGTTTGAGATTGTCAGTTATGAGTAATCTAGATTGAGTTACCTTCTTGTGAACCTTTGTCGCTCATGATCAGGGTTGCAAAAATCCCGCCTAGGCACCGAGTAATCGGCGCCTAGGCGCTAGGCGCCCCTAGACCGTGGCGATTTCGCCCCTAGGCTCCCCTGCCTAGGAGACTGGCCGCCTAGCGCCTAATTCGGCAGCCTAGCGCCTAAATCGGCCGATTACGCCGAGTTAACTCGTCAATTTCTGTCGAGTTAGCCGAGTTAACCCGGCCGACTCGACCTTGCTAATTTTTTTTCATTTATATGACATATATATATATATATATATATATATATATATATATATATATATATATATATATATATATATATATATATATATATGTGTGTGTGTGTGTGTGTGTGTGTGTGTGTGTGTGTGTGTGTGTAATATGACATATATGCACCTACACACGTGCACTATTTTTCATTATTTCAGTTAGCCGCCTAGGCCGCTTAGGCCCCGCCTAGAACGTCTAGGCGCTAGGCGCTACTCTACCGCCCGACTAGCGCCTAGCGCCTATTGCAACCATGCTCATGATTAGTGGCAGTGAATTTTTCTCATCACTAAAAGTATGTGATATCATACACAAGTAAACATAATCCTTTACAATAACATAATTAAGTGACTCAGACTTTTTTTTTTCTTTTTTTTTTTTTCATTTGAACTAATGTGTTTTGGATATAGTATGAATTGTAAAAATACAATATTTTTGTGAATAATTTGCAAGCACATGTGACTACATACCCTCATCAATATAATTGGTATGATAACGGAATTAATGATTGAAGTGTAAAGTTGAGGACTTGGTAGTTAGTTGTTGGTAGACTTCAAGTCGATTGGTGTTGAGTTCGAGGATTCCTAAGACGACTCACTAATATATACCTAGGAATATTCTTGGTTAGTTGGCGACTAACATGTTAATATATATTCTTTGCAGCTGAATATTCTTCTGCAAATTATGCCATTATGGCAGATAAATATTTATGTTTAGTATACTTAATATTCAATTTTAATATATTGAATCTTCATTATTTTTGTGTATACATAAAAAATGAACATTTAATTAAATAATAAATATTCAATGTATAAACAATACATTTTTAGTATACTATAAATGAGTGTTATGTCAATAGTCAACGATATAATAATTGGTATTCTTGTCATGGCTCATGATCAAACTTCCTCCCCATAAGTCCGTATGGATAGATTTGAGTCAATGAATACTTGAAATTAATGATTTAGATTTTGATATAATCAGATTTCTTTGATTATCACCATTTACAACTTCTTGTATTAAAACCGCCTCATATTTCAATTCTTTAATTCTCTTTGAATTGAGGCTATGTTTTGTTTTTAAAAAGAAAAATAGTCAACCCAAATTAAAATTACGTCGTTACGGATTGGACCTTAAACTAATATATATATATATATATATATATATAGAAGAGCGCTCATATGCGGCGGGGTCTTACGGTGCGGCGGTGCGGTCAAATTCCAGAATACACCAACAGTGTAATAAAAACACACCCCAATGAAATGTAATAAAACATCACAAAATACACCACAGACTCAAAAAAACACACCATATAACTCACCACCCCCAATGGTGTATTTCCGAACAGTGTATGGTGTTTTTACTCACACCTAATGGTGTGTGTTTGGTGATGCAGGGCTCTGTTTACTCTGTTTTGTGTGGTGTATTTCCTAACGTTGATGGTGCATATTTGGTGAACTATTGGTGTTGTCGCACCGTAAGACACTGCCGTACCTGAACCCGCCTCTATATATATATATATATATATATATATATATATATATATATATATATATATATATATATATATATAAAGGTAGAGTTCAAGTGAGGCTAGGGCTTTAGGTGTACAATATCACGATATAATTTGACATACAAAAAAGACACAATGAATTTATAATACATTCTTATGTACATACTGGTACTTAGAGTGATTATTGTTATTGTCATTTTCTTCTTTTTTTTTTTTTTTTAAATGATTGGTGAGACTAATTATACTAAAAACTTTCTTATAAATGCCCAATAGGTCAAGAGTAGCAAATTTGACAAGTTAGATTATTGTTGAACACTTTCTTAATGTAACCGAGCAGTCCATAACTGCGTAGAAACAGGACTAATTGCGTACACTAAAACAGGAAGTTTCTCGTAGTGAGTTTTATTGAGATGAAGTGGTGGGCAGCGGTGAGGGAATTGGTGTTGGCCGGAGCAGGTACGGCGGCGGCGGCAGTCACCATACGCTCGGAAGAGTTTGTCGACATCAGGGTGTGAGGAAAATTAGGAAGAAAGCCTAACACTTACGGATACCATATGAGATATTCAAAATTCAAAACTCAATTCAGTTAACCAGAGATTATAACAATAGAGAGTCCTATAGGGATAGCTAACATAATTCTTTCCTATGCAATAGGTTAGGTATAGTCAACTAAACTACCACCACATGTATATTAAGTATATAGTATGTTAGTATTACTAACACTCCGTTCTTATAAATAAATGAGGCCCTACTTCTTATAAATAAATGAGGTCCTACCAAAAGTATAAATGCAATCTTTAAAACTAACACCAGTTGAATGCAAAAATCACAGTTCCTACTTCAGTTCACTCTCAATTTAAATTAAGTAGCTATGTCAAAAATAAATATTAGGCCCTCTAAAAATTAAGGCCTTGTGTTGTTGCCCATCTTGCACGCCCTAAAATCCGGTCATGCTTAGTTGAGTCTGTTACATGAAGTTTTCCTGATGCGGTTTACCTCTCTTATGTAATTTGTGAGCCACAAAAACGAGATTTATCCCATACATATACTCTCGAATAGTGGTTGCAGGTTTATCTCCTCACCATAAATAAATAAATAAATAAATAAAGAAAGAGTAGCCAACGTAATTGGTTCATTTGGTTGTATATGGAGCCAGCAATCCCAGCATCACATATCTTAGGTAAGAGGCTAATAATTACTAATTCTATATATGACTGGAATGCTTTAAACTAATTGTAATGATTATGCGGACGCAGTAGCGGTGGCCTGGCTTGTTTTGTTTTACTTAATTATAGGCATACTTATTGTGTAATTGGGGTTTTAAAACTATGGTATATATTATAATTCCATTACAATAATTCAAACAAATAATACGTATATTTAATAAAATAAATTAAAAATAATACCTTTCAATAACAAAAGTAGATTAGACAATTCATTATAAGTGTAGATAAGATTGCACGAGTCTCTTCCAATTTAACCAAAATTCATTAGAAAATGTTTTTTCAGCTATTTTAAAATTCATTAAAAAAAATGTATAATTATCATTGAGGTCCTATTAAACAATCGACATTAAGAAAAACATATAGTCAAACAAACAGATATATATAATCTATATGCACCTATTATAAAATACAAAATATAATTTTACAAAGTATATAACACTATGGCCCTGTTTGGTAAAATGGCTGTTAGCTGATAGCTGTTTGTTGTTAACTGATTGTGTTAATTAAAATGTATAAATAGCTGATAACATTAGACGATTGTAGAAAAGTGTTTGGTAAATTAGTTGTTAGCTGATAACTGTTTGATATAATTTCTTTTCTCAAAAAGCTAATTGAAAAAGTTACTTTGGAGTAGCTTTTAGAATTTTAGCCTTTTGGAGTTGCAAAAAGCTAATTAACCAAACATTTCTATTGATATTTTAACTAAATCAAACAATTAATAGTGGTCAAATAAGCCAAAATTGACCTATAGACCAATTTTTTACCAAACAGGGCCTATAAAACTTTTTTATAGAATTATTATCTATAATTGAAGTTAAACTCAAAATCTTTATTAACCTAAACCCTAAAGACAGGAGCGTCGTTGTCTACTTGTCTGGCATCAACGGTCAAGTCTGGTACACATTAAAACAAGGAAATTGATAATGGTGGTGGGGCCAATAAGAATTGAGAATTTGAGGTGGTGGGGCCATTTGGGGCCAATAAGAATTGGGAATTTGAGGTGGTAGGGCCAGTTGGGCCAATAAGAATTGGTAATTTGATTTGATGTCACTCTCTAGGTGTCTTTGCCAACAAGTTGTGGTTGGTGTGACAGAGCTTATAAAACCTAAGTGGAGCCGCTCTACCATACTCTTTTGATTTGATTTATTTATTTGTTTAATATTTATTGGTCGTTAAATTTCAACTTATCAATTTAATTAGTCACAGAACTATTAAACTTCAAAAGCAATACCAACTACTATATAATGTGATGACATTCTGATTACTATTTTAAATAAGTGGTCATAAGCTCAAAAGGCTAAAAATATCTAAGAAAGTATAAAACATATATTACCTATTAAAGAATCATGAATATTTTTTTTAAAAAAACTTCAAAAACAATTTGAAGAGTCGGAAATGTTGTAGTAAACTAGTAATCACAAGATTCTAATTAATTAAACTCTTTGAGTGAATTGTCTTTTGACATTCTCGGTTCGTGTCAATCAATTATGAGTAATTTGGACAAATTTACCTCCTTACGATAATTTATTAACTAGAGTCATAAGACAAATTTTACCAAAAACACATATATTTAAATAGTGATTGCAAAATTTTATCGTAAATTAAAGAGAGGCTATATATACTTATCCTATACTTATCTCTATCCTATACTTTATTTATCCTATTTGGTATGGTGGATACTTTTTAATCTTGAAATGAACTAAACTTTAAGTTAACTTATGATATTAATAAAGTTAAACATGAAAATGAGAACTATGCTATCAAGTCATATCTCAACTAGCTATTCAATTCAAAATAATTTGAGAGGTTTGATTTGCTTACACATCCAATGATTTGCCTTCTCCACTCGTCTCTGATTACAAGATCGGTGAGCGTTCAAACTTTTGAAATTGAGAACTATATATACAAGTAAATATTTGAACGTGTCAATGTGTACACTAGTAATGAATCCGAAGTTGATAATCTAATTTAGAATTAATTTCATTTTGCCTTGGATTTATAGGTGGTAGTCCACTTTTAGTCATTTTTTTATTAGCACATCCACCTTTAGTCCTAATATTATTGTGGTGTGACCATTTTTTGGTCATTTATCAACAAAATCATTTAAATGGCCTTAAATACAAAGGCATTTCGGTCCTCAAATAGGAATTTTTCAAAAGTAAAAAAAATAAAATAAAAATATATTGAGTCAACAACCTTTATATAAAAAAGATCGAAATACCATTATATTTAACGTCATTTCAACGATTTTGTTGACGGAAAATAAAAAATAGTCATGCCACAGTAAATACTAGGACCAAACATGAATATTCTAATAAAAATAATTAAAAGTGAATAACCACCTATAAATATAGGACCAAAAAATAAAATTAACTCTCTAATTACTAAAGCGTAAAACATAACTAATTGGATGAAAATTAAAGCCAATTGTGAATTGTGATAATGTATGACAAAAATAATTCATTTAGATTTGTCAATAAATGACACATGGAGATAAGATGATTGATGTTAAGCCTATATATGTAGTTGACAATTTCTATGTCTATATTTATCTGTTGTAAATGTATTCCTGTGATTTGACTCTTGTTATAACTTTCTATTACTTCTCCTTTTTTGAACACTATTTATAGTTAGCTAAGTTTATTCATTAATAAATAACCAGTTTCTACATATCTCTGAAAATTTGTAAAGCACAGTACCGAAACTGAAGTTGTAACACAAAAAATCTATAACGCAGTTCGGGCAAACAACCCTAATCTGCGAGGCACTTCTCAATTTGAGAACTTGCCTAAATCCACTAAAAGCTCAATATTTAAAGTACACTGTTTAGAACCTGAGATTACACAATAGAATGATCTTTCCTACCAAACTATTGAAACCTAAACACATGTACTACTTTCTAAGGGAATTTAGTATCCTATTCTCAAAGACTCTCGTACCTCACAAGATTAATGTTGAATGCTTGAGATCTACAATAAAGGACATCCCCTATTTATAGTAGTTATTCCTAACAGATTCGTGAATAACAAACTATTCCTAATCAAAATAGAACTAGAAAATCTTCAACAACAAATCCCCTTAGAATTAGTATTCTTCAATAACTATTCCTCTTAGTACTGATATTCCTTTATAGAACTGGAATTCTTTTTGCACATAACTTTGACAAAATACTTTGAGTCAACAATCTCTACAATTGATGAGAAGCAAAGTAATTAACACAAGTAAAATGTAATAGAATGGGGTATTGAATGATGTAAAAATGCTTGCACGTGGAGATTACCAGACTTAATTAGAAATGAAAGTAATCAATAATGATTAAGGTGCCATGATGTTTCTTTGACTGAGAAATTGAGGGGCAAAAATTAAAGGACACAATCGATTCATCAAAGACAGAGAGAGAAAATAAAATAATTAAAACAAATTATTTCTTAATAATGTTAATTAGTCTCATAAAAAAAAGTACAGTTGATATACTCCTGTAGTAATTGTCTTGTTGCGTGATTGATTAGTCCTCGTCTAACACCATAAATTTGGATATTTTAGACATATGCCAAAGATGAAAACAATTTAGTGATTAAGGCAATTGAGTTATTAATGAAGGTTGTTTGTTTGGTTTCCAAAAAAAAAAAAGGCAATTGATTAAGCTAATTAACAGTGTTTATATAAATATCAAGAGTCTTGTCCGAACGTTGATTCCATCGGTGGTAATAGACGACTATATGGTTAAGTTAAATAAAATTTTTAATACGATAAGTCATAAGTATGTACAACTAAATATAATATATTATTGGATGTATGGTCCAAAAATTGTAAAGATAAGTTAAGAATGAAATAACATTTATAGTGAAATAGGATTTTTTTTTTAAGGCGTCAATACTTTTTATAGAGGTTCATCAATGGTTGAAGGACATAGTAAAAAAGAACGGAGTAATTTTATAATTATTGCTGAAATTGTACCGTGATACTTGAAATATAAAAGATATGTGTTTTTATACTTTAATTGAGTTAAGCACCAATTTAGTTAATTAATTAAACTCGTTTAAGCAAGTATAAATAATAACTGCAGAAAGCATAAATAAAAATAAAAACACAAGGAAATTGTTACGCAGTTCGGAGCTCCTTCTCCTACGTCTGCGGGGCAACCCCACGTCTGCCCAATCCACTATAGATGTTCACCAAAGGAGTATTACAAGAGGTAATTGAATACGGCCTCCAGCCTTTACCACTACCACTCTTTCTAACACCTATCCAGGATTGACACACGAATACCCAAACAATCTTTACAAGATGCTTCAGCAGTACCACGTACTGATCGTGCAATACAATATAAATATTCTACGAATTAAATCAGAAATTACATTTAACGTATAAATTGCTTCGTAAAATCTGAATAGCTCTCACAATGTATATCACTTAAATTAGCAGTGTCTTCATTTGAGCAGCACTCTTTTATAGCACTTCATGAGCTCCCTTTGAGATCCCCAAATGTAGCCCTTTTTTTAGCTCTTCCTTGTTCGAATAAGCCACAGCCACACATTCTATTTCTTTGAAATCTTCACCTGTAGACTTTATTCACCAGGGGACACCATCCACTTATTTTGTAATCACATGGTCCAATAATTCTAACAACAATAATTTAATTAAAACTAAAACTAATAAGACAAAAAATAAAATAGCCAATATTGTAAAAATATTTTACACTTACAATTGCAAACTTAAAAGTATAGTAATGATAAGATCCTAACATTTGATTTCTCAAGATGGATGGTGTGAATGTATCCATACTTTTTATAGGATCAGAAAGGTGTTCTCACATGAGCCCTATCAATTTACCATATATATATATGTGTGTGTGTGTGCGCGCGCGTGTGTGTGTGCGCGCGTGTGTGTGTGCGCGCGTGTGTGTGTGCGCGCGTGCGTGCGTGCGCCCACAAGTGAAATTTTAACCACTTTTCAACCATCACTAATCATGATTGGAAAAATAGAAAATAAAAAATTATGTTTTTCCTACGTTTTTAGGTGATAAACAATGTTGTAGAAGGTGTCACTTTTCAACCATCACTAGTCGAGCACCGTGGGAGGGGCACCTAGGCGCCCGCCTAATTTAAAAAAAAAATGTTCAAAACGCGACGTTGTTTTGAGAAATAAAAAACAATTAAAAAAAAAGTTCTAACCAACTCGACCGCCTAGGTAGCAACCGCCTATACCCCTTTTCGCCTTGGCCTAGGGGCGATTACCTAGGCCGATTTTACAACACTGGTGATAAATAAATGAATGGAAATTGAGAAATTTCTAATAGTGATAACCAATTTGGAGGCTAAAACTAGGTATTACTAGGCATAAGGAAATCATAAAACTTATAATATATTGAGTTAAGATTGACTAATCACGGCAAACAATCCTAGTCGTTATGGTTAGATTAAGTTGTAAATTTTTATTTTCTATAGATTAGTAAAAAAGTGTTACATTTTAACAAAAATATTAATTACACGTTTTATATTAGACGAACTTATTTATTTATTTATTTTTTTGCGTCCCATTAACTCCATCAACAATGTTTAAATAAAAACAATAATTGCATATATTTACTATAAAAAGAAATTAAGATTAACCCATCTGAAATTGCTTCATATGGAAATTGATTATTTTAACATGAAGTCAAGGACTTTAAATTTTAATAATTTGACAACATTTTTATCGAAAATTTAATTAATGAAATCATTAGTTTTTGGAAGTATTAGTTTACCTTTACAAAATCACAAGCACCCAAGAATAAAAAATGTGGAGAATGGGAAAATATCTTAACCTCCGTTCCAAGTAGCGATTTAAGAATTGATTACTGTAGTTTAGTTTAAGCAGCAAATTGTCATTGTCACTAATACATGATGAGAAACAACATAAAAAGACGTCCACTTAGGCCAATAAATATGCCATTACAAGATTGTTTGAAGTGTTAGAACCACTACCTAAAAAAGCTAAAATATCTTTATTAGTTTTTTTTTATAGCATTATATTTTAAAAAATAATTTTTTTAATTAAAGTTGTATTTGTGTTTTCTTTATCTTTTTAATTTTCGGACAAAAAATGAAAGGTATAACAATATCTAATATAATTGTTTCCTTTTTAAAAAAGTATGATATAATAGTATATATTGTAAAGATCAGACTTTAAACATGATATGCTCACACACTAATAAAATTAATTAGAAGATATAGAAGCAACGTCTTTGACAAGTCCCTAATTGGCCCTAAAGAGACACTTAGTTGGATTTTAATTTCTTTTTTATTTTCTTAATATACAAGGGAAAATAAAATAATCTAAATACATTATTATAAAATGGTAGTCGCACGCTATTTGTGAAAAATCAAATATATGAACCTCCAGAATAGTTATCTTTTTAATTTTTTTAAAGACTCTTACAGATAAGATGATATAGATAATAATTGTTGTGAAACATATGTCCACCTTATCGTCTTCCTAACCCCTCCCAACAAGATGATATAGATGACAAATGCAGGTACACATATGACCACATTGCTAATGTCTTTCTAACCACTCCCAATAGAATGGCATATATAATATAATAAATGTTGGCTAACATATATGACCACCTTGTCATTAATGTCTTTCTAATCCCTTCCAAAATAATATATATAATAAATGTTGGCAAACATATGATCGCTTTGTCTTTCAATTCTAATACCTCCCAATGCGTGGCAGAGCTATGTATATACAAGTGGTGTCTATTGACACAACTTAATATTTTTTACTTGTTAGGTATTATTAAGTGTATATATACATATGTTGAAAAAAATTTAAAATTGACACCACTAAAATTAATATAATGGGATTGATATATAATTAAAAAATAATAATTCTCTAAATATAATTATTAAAAATCAATATCTAAAACGAAAAACTCCAAAATTTTACATATTTTTTTAGTCCCTCTTTCCCCAATTTAAAAAAAAAAATCAAAACATCAAATTAAGGAGTCGTTTACCCACTTGAAAAAATGGAAGATTTTTCAGAAAAATACAGGATTTTCAGAAAAATGGAGAAATTGAAAAGTGAAAAAAATAAAAATTAGAGAAATTATTTACTAAATTTCTTCTTCCAAATGCTTATTCTTTCTCCAATCTCAGTGTTTATGCTTGCTTTTTCCCTTTCTTTTCTTCTTTCCCCTCCCCTGCGCAAACAAGTGAATAACATTATTATGTTTATGTTTATGTTTATGTTTACCGTTTTTCCCTTTAATTACTATTGTTACTTATTATTATTATTATTATATTAATGTTAATTTTTATTATTATGTACTCAAACTATGTACTAAAATTATTGAAATAGTTGTAATTTATTTAGTAATATGTTGTTAGAAATCAAATCATAACAAATAATGAACATATAATTTTTGGACAATTATAATCAAGTTGGTCTACCAGTTAATTTAGTAAACATATACAAGATTTTAAGTTCTGTCTATTGATCTTCTCGATTTGAGAGGGATAACTAGCAGACTTCACCCATAATGCATCTCTAGATAGTACATGTAGACTTTCTTGTAAATAAAAAAAAATATAACTCTCATTAGTTGTTAATTATCCTAATTTTAAATTTAAGAGTATCGCACTATCCATTCGGATTCTAGGTGATTGGCAGAAAGAAGAAGCTAAGATAGATTACTTAACTTTATGATATTTTTCTTCACAATTATATTCAATCTTCTAGTTTAGATTAGGTAGTTATCCAATCAATTGTATGTACTATTTGTTGGATAACTTGGATACATATTACACTCATCACTTAAATAATAGAATAACTTGTTCACAAAAAAATTAAAGAACAGTAAAAAAAAGAAAAAGAAAAAAGAGAGATATATCACTCCGTACTCTATATCATTATTTTGTAAGGGACAAGTAAAGAAAATTAAACTTATTAGTTTATGTGATGTGATTTGATTTGTTTCATTAAATATGCTAATCGAGAGACTAACTGTTATGCAAACTCGATTGATGCAAACTAAGGAAATTCTATTGCTTTTATTAGCAAATAGATATTGGAGATTAATGGAGAAAAATTATTTGGTTATGTTTTACGTGATTATTTTTTTTTTATCTCGTTATATTTAATACAATAAATAAAAACTTTTTTTTTTTTTTTGTGAAATGACATGTAGTGACCTCTCTCTCATGTGAGAGGTCATGAGATCGAACCTCAGTGGAGGCGTTGTTGACTCTGTGTGCTTCATTAGGTTGAGAAAATATGTTTGAACAAATACTACAATGTAATAGAGTCAGTAGCATTAAAAAAAATATTGTAACAAGCAATGAATACTACACTACTTAATGACTTTGGTTAATGACTAAAACTAAGGAACATTAAAGAAAATGAGATTTAGGCCATGTTTGGTAACATATACTTAGCTTATCAGTCAATTTTGACTTATTTGATCATTATTTGCCTGTTTGATTTGGTTAAATAGCCAATATAAGTGTTTGGTTAATAAGTTTTTTGTAGTTGCTCCCTTATGTAGGAGGCTGTAGGTTCGAGCCTCAGTGCGGGCGATACTCTTTGTAGTGGTTATATTGACTCTTTGTTCTTGAATAGGTTGAGAAATTATTTATGAACAGATACTACATTGTAATAGAGTAAGTAGCATTAAAAAAAAAAAAAAAAACTATTCAAACAAAATTAAATTTAATATATTTGTTAGTACTTGTTTGGTAGTTTGCATGAGAACCCATCCATTGCATGCCAACTATCTACATACCATTCAATACATCAATTTAATAATAGAAATTACAGACAATTAGCGATGATTATCCGATCCCATTTATATCGAACTACATATGAGCCGTTCTACTATGTTGGAAGATCAATCTCCAATCGAGAACAATTATATATAGAACATGCCAGTTGTATATATCTAAGTGATTTAGCATTTTTTTATTAAAGGGTTCATATAAACGTGACCAAAAATTGAAGTGATTGAAGGATTATCTCAAAAGTAATGG
>NW_017617116.1:2395000-2530000 GCF_001879475.1 Ipomoea nil
TTCGTGTTCGATAAGCGTTCGTTTATGTTCGTTTGTTAAGAGCTCGTGAACAAGCTCGTTTTTGTTTGTTTAATAATATTTATGAACATGTTTATCAACAAACAATTGTTGTTCGTTTGGTTATTGTTTGTGAACAAAGATTATTTTTTGTTTATGAACTAATTGTACTGTGATCATGAACATATCCATGTGTTTGGTTACTAAGCGTTGATGAACGTGTTAACGAACGTGAATGAACATGTTCGTGAACGTGTTCATTAACCAACATGTTCGTGAACATGTTCATTAACGTTAATGAACACGTTCGTGAACCTGTTCGCGAACGTTAACGAACACTAATGAACGCCTAACAAACGAACATGAAAATACTTTTCAAATATCTTAACAAACGAATACGAATATAAACACTCCAAAAATCTTAACAAAATAACACAAACAATCTTTGTTCATTCATGTTCGGTTCGTTAACAACCCTATAGAAAGCTAAATTGTTCCCTATTTACTGCATGTTTGGTACATAAGGATTATAATTCTTTTCCCATATAATTCTTTAGTATGTACAATTCCATTGTGTTATTTGAGAGAATTGCAATTCTCTCATTTTTTGAAATTGAAAATCTACCCCTCCCTCGAAATTTGAATTCCACGACAAATAGGAAAGAAAAAAAAAATGTTGACAAAGTTGCCCTTATATTTTCTTCTCCCAAAGAAAATATAAGGGCAAACTTGTTAACATAATTTGCCCTTATATTTTCTAACAATACACAAGCCTCTCATTCAACCATTCATTCTCATATGTGTTCACCGTTTCTGGTTGGGAAAGCAAAGGGAAGCAGCTCTTGCTCACCCAAGCAATAGTCAATTTAAAGCAACTTTCATTAGGAAACACCCACCACACCCATTTTTCACCCAAATTCACAATTTTCTTCAAACAAAGCAACACACGATAAGCCTCACAAGTCATGATCTAAGCATTTCTTGCATTCCACGTGTCCCCCATCTAAACAAACCTCACTTGCCACGTTGCACCCCTAACTCACCCGTCAACCTTCATACAATTTGGTGGCACCCATCTTCCAAAAGGGACATGGTCCATATTTCACCCCCAAAAAAAGACGTGGTCCAATTAACTTAAACACCTTCGGACTCTACATATTTCCCAACATACCTTTCGCAAAATCACTCTCTCAACGACTGAACAAGTGATCCACGTACTCCCTGCCCACACCGTGGACAACCCCTCTCCACATAGACCATATACGTACATAAATTATTATATGGATTCTCAAGTTATATTTTCATTTTTAAATTTTTTTATGTAAATATTTTTTTAGGACTTATATGATGAAAATAGTCTACCATTATATGCTGCATTATAAGATAAAAGTAATGAAGTAGAAGTTGAGAATGCATATAGTAAAATTCTATACGAATCGATCCCATGTGGCAAACAAGGCACCAAAAATAATCATTATATCATATACCTAAACCTGTACGGCAAGATAAACCCTAATATATATTATTTTTAGTATGATAAATATACATTTGTAGTAGAGTTAATTTCACTAGAAGTCTTTTATCTTTGGTGGCAATTCCAAATTTAATCGCAGACTATTATTTTTTGAATGCTTTTAATCTTTCTCATGAGTTTTCCTATTTTTAGTAAGGACAATTTTGTGTCTTAATATTTTTCTTTTATTATTTTTCCGGTTTCAACCAGTTTAATTGGCGAGGTCCATATGTAAAAGCGAGTCTAGCTTACGAGCCTACATGTATAGCTTGTTTATATATATTAACTAGTATTTGCCCCGTGCAATGCACGGACAAAAATTTATAAGTATTGTTGTAATGTTATGATACAAAGTAGAATTAATTTTATTAAAAATGTAAGTATAGTTATACATTGTAATATTTAAATGTTAAGACAATATATGACAAAAAATGCATTCAAATTGCTAATCTCATTTGCAATAATGATCTTACAAAGTTAAACGGACAGAGAAAGACCCGAACCACCTCATAGTTTACACCAAAAAAAAATAATTATCTTACAGATCTATTAATACGCATTCACACTTAGGCGGAAAATTTTGTTTCCTACTTAATTTTACTTTACTTAACTTTCTTTGTAAATAAATTATTAAAAAACTAATCAAAATTACAAACTATTAAAAAGTTAGTACATATATATATATATATATATATATATATATATATATATATATATATATATATATATATATAGATTTATGATGATTATAAAGTTCCTAAACCCTTAATATTCCATAACTCTCAAATGCACTAAATAGAGGGAAATTTTTTTCACCTTGATTCTACTATATTATATATAGAGATAGAGGTATATAAAATATTTATATTTATATTCAATATCAAATTATTATATATTACATTTTATAGCTAGTATTCTTTAATTTATAATATAACCCCAAAAAGATGGCAGCCATGGCTGCCATCTTCTTGCCTCCTTCTTTGGCTGCCATATTCTCTCTCTCTCTCTCTTTAATTTTAATTTTAATTTTATATTATTATTTATTTGAGAAATGCTACGTCAACATCTAACATGCTATTACAAATAATTAACTTGTTCTTGGGTCTAAATGTACAAGAATAACAAATTGATGAATTTAATTGTAATTTTTAAAAGTTAAGGGGTTTAATTAACTTCTCGTATAAAGTTCACGTGTGTAATTGACATTTTTCCCTATATAAAATAATGTACTTTCAAGTAATATATTTTATGTACCCAAATAATGTGCTTTTTATATATTAAAAATATACTTTTTATTTATGGTCTTCACAACTGTATGGATTATGGCCCATGTAATAATGTTTGATATTTCATAATTCAGCCGTTATACCGTGGACCATGGTCCAAAAATAGTGTTGTTTCTTTAAGTAAACGAAATGGATCCCGTTACATCTTAACATAACTCGTATTTTTTGTGTGTTCATAACAAAATGAAACTACAGTGTATCTCAAATGAAACTGTCTCACATATTCCTTTTATATTATCAAATGAAACTGTAATTGAACAAAAATTATACTTTAGTTGTGTTGAAATGAAACTGTAATATGTATAAAATGAAACTGAATCATATGTCTCATATATTGAATGTATATTATCAAATAGAAATGTAGTTGAATATAAGGGTGTGTTTGGTTGACAGGTTTAGCTCTAAGGAATGAGTATCAAAGGGATTGCTTTTGTTTGATTGATAGGTTTTTTTTAGAACACTACTATGGGTTTCAAATACCCCTTAATTGAAAAATTCATACCCAAATAAAATAAGGGTACGTATCATCCCTTTTCATTCCCTTATTCCTTCTCATCCCCTTTGATTAATGCTTTTAGATTTTTATTTTTTGTTCATATTGGTGTTTTGGATGTCTTTATATTAGAATCAATTGTCTTGATTTTGTATTCTTGTATTTTTAAAAATTAAAATCTTTATTCCCATTATTGGATCATACATAACCAAACAACATTATTAATAATCATTCTCATTCCACCATACTACCAAACATGCAAAATACTTTCACTAACACACATTACCCTCAAGTATTTGATACCCATTATGGTTCCGATTCTCATGTGCGAACCAAACACACCCTAAATAATATTGTAGTTGTGTTGTAATTAGGGGTGTCAATGCGGGCCGGCCCGCCCCACCGCGAGCTTTTTATTTGGCCGGCTTTTGCGGGCCAGCCCGCGAAGCTCGCGGGCTTGGAACTATACAGCCCAAGCCCGCCCATGCGGGCTGGCCCGCGGGCCATCACTTAAATTAAAAAAAAAAACATTAAATAGTATATAAACATGTTAAAACCGTTTGAAATATGGCACTATTTATTGGTCGTTCTTTCGCATCCTCACGGTGTATGATTCACCTCAATGTACCGGAAACTTTCATAAAATTCATAAACCTCGCCCAAATCTCCCGGATCGATACCGCGCGTTTAGCAGAACTGTAGAAGTGTGATCAAAGCTAGGGTTCAACAGCACACTCTATTTCTCTCTCGGCTTCAGATTTTCCCTCTACAGTTCCCGTCTGTGTATAATACATATATAAATATGTATGTTTGCTGGACTTAGAAGCGATTTAGTAATTCATAAATATGTATGAATTGATGATTTAGTTTTAGTAATTGTTTGATAGAGTTGGAGGCGGATGGAGATGGAAAAACCGAAGAACTACGTACTCTAGGAATTATTGAATTAAGAATTGGCGAAGGATTATTGAATTGTTGGATTTCTCCCGTTCTGCATACTCTAAGATAGTCAGATCTACACACTGCCTAAGAATTAAGATATTATATATATGATTTTTTTCTAAAAAAAAGATATTATATATATTATTTATTTATTTATTTATTAAATATGACTTGGCCTGCAGGCCGGCTCGCAATCCGCGCGGGTTTGCCCGAGCGGGCTCTGGCCCTCCGCGGGCCATGCCCGTTAGGCCCGCATTTTCGCGAGCCTAATTTATTGCCCCCTAACCCGCCCCATCGCGGGGCGGGTGCGGGCTAACCCGCGGATTTCGGCCCACTTTGACACCCCTAGTTGTAATGAAACTACATTGTATATAAAATGAAACTGAATAACAGTTTCACATATTTGGGTGTATATTGTCTAATGAAACTGTAGTTATATCGAAATGATATTGTAGTTGTGTTGTAATGAAACTACGGTGTATATAAAATGAAACTGAATAACCATCTCACATATTTAAGTGTATATTGTCCAATGAAACTTAGTTATATCGAAATGATAGTGCAGTTGTATTGTAATGAAACTACATTTTATATAAAATGAAACTGAACAACAGTTTCACATATTTGAGTGTATATTGTCCAATGAAACTGTAGTTATATCGAAATGATATTGTAGTTGTGTTGTAATGAAACTGCAATGTATATAAAATGAAAGTAAATAACAATTTCACATTTTTTGGTGTATATTGTCCAATGAAATCGTAGTTGAATTAAAATTATAATTTAATGGTGTTGTAATAAGACTACAGGTTGTATAAAATAAAATTCAATAACATATCTCACTGTAAGTCTGTAATAAGAGTGTTGTATGTATAATGTCGAATAAAACTGTAGTTGAAACAAAATGAAACTATAGTTATGTTGCAATAAAACAATAATGTATATAAAATGAAACTAAATATGTTATATAAATAGAGTTACTTTACGCAGAACAGCACAAAATGGATACTGTTTATTTTCATTAAAAGAAATGACACCGTTTTAGGTGATCGTCCAGGGTATAACTTGCCTTCATAATTCATTCCCTATTTTATTATTAGATATAAAATGGAGCAATAGAGTGATTTCATTCTGCCAACGGTCCAATGCTTAATAGCCCATCCCATCCAAGTATCCAATAGCCCTAAACCCTAATCCATTCATTCCATCGGCAGACTGCAACTCATCTGACTTTTTCCATTCGACCATTCCACAGCCACAACCCATTTCCTACCCTTCTAATTTTCTATCGCTTCCCCAACTCCCCAAGCCCTAGCTCAGGCACTCAGCCGACAGAAGAAGAGACACGGAGACAGTCGAGTAGTCTCCGGTCTCCGACAATTTACTCAGCCGACAACTGCCGATTTCGGACACCGGAAGACTTCGCGTCTCCTCTCCGGTCTCCGCCTCCACCCTTGCCGACGACGAAGCTGCTTCCCGGCCTCCGCCTCAGCCCCTGCCGAGGATCTAGTGCTCTCAAACTCTCTAGTCTTTTAACTTGTCCAATGCCGCTAAAAATGGGTAAGATTTTACCTTATATCTTCTCCATCTCTAGATTTTTTCTTGTTTTTCTTCATTTTCATCTTTTTCCCTGGATATCTAATTTGCAGTGGGTTGCATTTTGATTTTGGTTTTGCATGTATGGTTCATATTTTTACTGTTTGGTGTTCTTTGAATCCAGGTTCTTGTAAATATTTCTTCAATTTTAAGGATGTGGTTAAACTTAAAAGATTTTGGGAGCTAGGAAGTATTCACGATCGCGATTTCTTTGTATAATTTGAGGTAATTTATATAATTTATTTTTGTGCAGTGTTATTTAGTGCAAAAACACTTTAGATAACAATAATTATGATTACAACTGTGGGAAATTGACTGAAATGGGATACTTTGCATATTGAAACTGTCGCGATTTCTTTGTATAATTTGAGGTAATTTATATAATTTATTTTTGTGCAGTGTTATTTAGTGCAAAAACACTTTAGATAACAATAATTATGATTACAACTGTGGGAAATTGACTGAAATGGGATACTTTGCATATTGAAACTGGGTAACTTTTCAAACTCTACCTTCTTAGGAAAAATCTCTTTCCCAAATGCATGCATTTGGTGTGAGTGTTAACTAAATTAAAAACACATTTAGTATATGCTTTCATATTTTTTCTAAATCTAAATTTGAAAATATCATCAAATTTTTTCCATCTCAAAAATTTCATGTGATTTTTCCCTACCACATCAGCAGCTTGTTTAAGAAATATTCAATAATTTGTTTAAGTCCTAAAAAAAAACTTATCGGCCACTTACCGCGGTTCGCAGATGAGCCATCGGTGTCAAGATAGTGCACTAATTTTTTAATATTTACATTGAATTGAACAATTAACTACATATTGATTATGAATATTGTGGGTAGTCAATTCAATCATTATTCTACCACTTTGTTTTTTGAGAATAAGAAGTAAGAATAAGAGTGTTGATAGAATGAGAGAAATTTTATATCCATTGGTACTACAGGTTGTGTCAGCAGACGTGGTATACGACCAACGGTTGCACGATATGGACCAACGGGGTAAGTTTCGGACTAAACACGAGCACGTGGCTCGTTGAAATGCTCGGTATGATTTGGTTATCCACATGCAAAGAACTGATCGATCGCAGGTTGTGGATGGGTACCGCACATGGTACTACATGCGCGGTCACGGTCCCGCACATGGTACTACATGCGC
Organism: Ipomoea nil; assembly: GCF_001879475.1. Classification (NCBI taxonomy): domain Eukaryota; kingdom Viridiplantae; phylum Streptophyta; class Magnoliopsida; order Solanales; family Convolvulaceae; genus Ipomoea; species Ipomoea nil. Next base: position 2,401,993 of record NW_017617116.1, read on the forward strand.
GGTCACGGTCGACGGGTAATCCAACGCATTATAGTAACCAGGGATTCGTGCAGTGTGCAGCATCACTCACTGAATGATGCGGTTAGTATATTACAAATGTTTTGCAATAATTGGAATAGATTTAGATTTGTTATTATTTTATTCGTAATAATTCCTAACGCATTTTGTTTAAATTAGATGCATGCTTTCAACCGGTTGAGGTTAGATTCCGGGCAAGTCCTCGACAATCCTAACGCCGATCGCGATGCATTCATTAGGGATGTTCAGCAGCGGAGTACTGATATGTTGATCAATACTGAGTACGAGTTCCTATTCCACGTGGCGCTGCAGCAATACTTTGGAGACCCGATGTTGGATGAACCATTTGGCCCCCCGATGCCGGATGAACCATTTGGCCCTCGGCGTCATCGAGACAGGCCCAACATGCGTGGTGGTCCAACAATTGGTGGTCTAGCTAGGCGCGCCGTGAATCAACAATTACAGGCGGAATTGGTTGCAGCTGCTGCTGCTCAAAAACAGGCGGAGGCGGAGGAAGAGACTTTCTTATGAGAATTCAAATTCAAAATTTGCTTTGTAGTAATTATTTTTTAATGCTTCCGTTTGCTTTGTTACTTGTAAAACCAAACAACGTATTGAAAATCAAAATAACATTGGAAAATGTAACTAATTAATTAATGTCAAAATAACATTGGAAAATGTAAGTAATTAATTAATTGTCAAGTAAACAAACAAAACAGAAATTATTGCTTCTCTAGAGTCATAAATATCATTGAAAAGTGAACTTTGGAAATAGAATAGCTTTGATAAATGCTTTGCCGTCAAGCAAATACATAAAGAGAAATGATCAATTCCTCTAATGTCAAAACTACGTCGTTCCGTATGAGTAGGGAAATCACTATTATTTTTACCAAAATACTTGTGCTTTATAAAGGCTAAGACTTAACCTAACAAAAAACCTACGTAGGCCCAGGTCCAAACTCAGCAACTGTTATGCTGTGAGCACGTGCTCATCTTGCATGGTGTGCATAAATTTATATTCATAATTTCTATATTGTATATTCATAATTTCGAGACTCTCGGTGAGCTAAAATTTATACTTTAGATTCATAATTTCTAACCATGAATCTATATCCATAATTTCTATACTGTATATTCATAATTTGAGACTCTCGGTGAGCTAAAATTTATACTTTAAATTCATAATTTTAGCTCACCGAGAGTCTAGAAATTTATGAATTTACAGTATAAAAATTATAAATATAAATTCGTGTACACCATGTACATGATGAGCATGTGCTCACAGCATAATTTGCCCAAACTCAGGCTTTAGATTCCCATAATAAGCCCATGCCTAATTTTCTAAAGTCCAACTTCGCTTAATGGCTTAGCCTATTTGCATCCCCTATGGGCCGCATCAGCTTTTACTTAAAAACGGACAACTTAGTTTGGGCTTGATCGAGTAATGAAAGCCCAAAATTATGACGCCTGCACCCTGCAGTGCCACGTGCCATGTAGCTAGGGCAATTTATATCCTACATCACGGTGCGCGTTGCACTGTGCGTCCAGATACAAAATGATATTGTTTTAATTTTAATTTTTTTTTTTGAAATTGCCCGCTCCGGTGTATAGCAGTTAAGTTTTCTTTAAAAAAAATTTCTATTTAAAAATGTATATAATGTTATACTAGAATACACATAATTGTATACATGAATGTACATAATTATATAACAAAATATACATACTCTTTTTAAAAAATAATACACATAATCTAACATAATACATAATAAACATAAACTTTTAACATAATATACATCAACTCTTAATATAATACACACAAATTTTCTAATTCGGATGTACATAATTGTATAAAAAGAATGTACATAATTGTATAAAAAATGTACATAACTGTATGAAAAAAATATAGATAATTGTGTGAACAAATATACATAATAACAGCAACTTCCTACCGCGCCTCTCAAAATGACCCCAAAACGACGTCGTTTTGGTGTAGGGTATAACGATGGGTAGCTGAGCTCTGGTCCTCTACCCTGAGTTCTCTCCCTCTGAGATTTGTAGGGTTTTAAAGCAATAGATCTTGAAGAAGTGGAAATTCTCGGTCCATTTTCCCGGCCGGAGGAGAAGAAAAAATACGATGTCGTCTGTTGGAACCTCAAAGGGCTTGTTAGAAGTCGCAAAATTTGCAATGTATGTCACCGTTCCGATTGGTCTCATGTACTTCTTCGCCAACAACACCAAGAATCTCCAGAAATTCATGGGCACTGTAAATCTCTCTTTCTCTCTCTATTTTTGTGTGTTTGTGTATTTTGAACTGCAGTTTAAGCTTACAATTCCTGATAAGAAAATATTAAAGAGTATATTGGATCGGATTCTTCTTCCTGTTTGTCCAATTACCTACATTTATTAAGCAAACACCTCCCCTGAAAAACCACTCTAAGAATAGTTATGCTAGCTAAAATTCGTTTTCGAGTTATCTGGTTATCTAGTTTATTCAGTCCAAGGTTATCAAGGCGGACTTTCTAGGCGAGATGTCACCAACTGCCTAGTCGACTAGTCGACTAGGCGACCGCCTAGGCGATGACTAGGCGATGAGTATTAAATAAATAAAATATATAAAATATATACATATATATTGAAAATATCTTGTCTTGCGTAGCCTATTTATTTCAAGTTGCCTTTAGTAGATGAATAGTTTTTCCTAGAAAAATGAGAAGTTTAGTATTTATTGTATATATTGGAAATATCTTTGTCTTGGGAAGCCTTTTTGAACCCTATTTATTTCAAGTCATCTTTGAGAAGATGAATAGTTTTTCCTAGACTAGTGAGAAATCTACTATTTATTGATAACATGTCAGGGTGAGGTAGTGGGCTTTGCTCGGAACAGGAGGACGACGCCGGAGCTCGAACTGCGCCGCCATCGGAGCCTCCACAAAGGGTAACACATATTGTTTGCTGTATGTGTTATAGCCCGGAATAAGAATGTGAAGTGATACAGCAAACAATCTTATTGAGGAACAATCTTGGAAAAATAATAACAAACAGCAAACAAGTTAAGTTTTCATTTATAAAGGGATATTAAAGCATTTATTAGAATGAACCAAGAACATCATATGCTCTTTCTAGGCTAGAAACTAATTGAAAATTAGTGCTGTTCTTGGATATACCTATATAGATTATGGGTTTGGTTTGGACTAGTTCTTTTGAATGTCTGAGGCTTGAAGTTTTGAGATAATTCCTTGCTACTTTTAGTAATCCTCACAGGCTGAAATTCTTGCTAATTGTGTATGGATACTAGCCGAGGCCCAATTGGGAAAATAATTTTTATTCTGGAGTCTGAGTATATAAAGAATTGGACTGTTTCTATGTATTCTTATGTGGGTTAATTACCAAAAAGACACACAATGTGCCTCAATGCCTACTGAACACATCCTTTGAATAGTTACTTTGGCACAAACTTAGGTTAAATTTCTGTCTAGTTTTCATTTAAAACTGGTACTAAAGCATTTGCTAGAATGAATAAAGATACATCATGTGCTCTTTGTGTTTGTGCCTCAACTTGTAGCTATTTAGATGTTATGTTATTATTATAGATTTAGCCCAACTTTTTTGGTAATTTACTTTTTGGTTGATTCGTTATATTTGTGTATCAAACTTCAGTTGTAATTGAAGTTCTTCTGGAGTGTTAGGGAAATGTTTATTTTATATTTGATAGCATTTCAATGTTCGGTCTTTGCTTTGCTCATCTTGTGCCTTTCTTGGGATAGTATTGTTTACCCTTTGTGTATGTGTTAGGTTTTACTATGATAATTAGCTATATAATTGTCTGTGTGCTGTTACTCCATTGTATTTGAAATATTATTTGAGCGCTGATGGTTATAGGACTATACTTTTATGTATTACAATCTTGATAAGTTTCTAAAGACCCTCTTTTTTTATTTTTTGAAGCGTGAATATATTGTGTATCCTCCAGAAGCACCCCGACCTCCATCACCAGAGGAATTGAGAGAGATGGCGCGAGAAGTGGCTCGCAAGAGAGAGAGGGAGAGAAACCTCAAAATCTGAAGGAGATGAATGTGGGATTTGTTGGTGGGTGGTGGGTGTACATAAGCAAAATCGGTTGTTTTACTATATGCAAGAAGAATATTAAAGAGAGTGCAAATCACGATAATCACAACCAATAAATGGCAGCTATTTGATTATTTGATGAAGCTGTTTATGTATCAAAGCCTCAGATTATTATTAGATGTGTTTGTGAGGTTGATGTCCCAATGTTTGTCTAACATTCCAAGAATGCCCTCTTTTATGGCATTGATGTATTTGTTGCTCCCAGTGAACATTAATATGCCTGATTGTGCTTTCTTTAGCTGCCTTGTGGTCTTGTGGAAATGAACACAACTGCCCTGCCCTGGGACTGTTGACTATCATTTTGAATGATTGATGGTTATATACCTCAGGCTTAGATTTGGAGAAGCCTTTATAATATGATCTGAATGTTGGAGTTAATTTACAATAGTTATATACTTATATTGTATTACATAAATGCCAAGCACAATCCAACAGGGTAGCTCAAGTGGCAAATGAGCTCTCTTTGTGGAGGAGAATTTCGGGATAACCCAGGTTCAATTTCCACAAGTAACGATCCCCTTTGGGCCAGCTTTTGTGCCTCCTGGAGCGAACAACCGGGTGGACTTGGACCGTTAAACGGTGCTTCCTGGAGCGAACCGGGTGGACCCCACCCGGATCGTTAAACGGTGCCTCCTGGACCACAATGTGTAAAAAAATAAATGCCAAGATGACGTGCTCAATAAATGCAAAGCTGCATGTAGTGACTTCTCTCATGTGTGTTTCAACCTATAGTGACTTCTCAAATAAATGCCATGTACCACAATAGTTTGTGCTCAAATGACATGTAGTGACTTCTCTCATGCATGTTCGTGTGTTTCAACCTGTAGTGACTTCTCAAATAAATGCCATGTACCACAATAGTTTGTGTGCTCAAATGACATGTAGTAGTGACTTCTCTCATGCATGTTCGTGTGTTTCAACCTGTAGTGACTTCTCAAATAAATGCCATGTACCACAATAGTTTGTGCTCAAATGGCATGTAGTGACTTCTCTCATGCATGTTTGAACAGATACTACAATGTAATAGAGTCAGTAGCATTCAAAAAAAAATATTGTATTATATAAATAATTGTATGATGAATTTGGTTTCAAAAAAAAAAAAATTGTATGATGAATTTACATAATCAAAGAACCTTCTGATTTTGGATGTACAAAAAACAAATGAAGAAACTTTTATTATATGCTTAATTGCAGGACCAATATAATTTGTATGCATTTCATTTATAAAACAATGAAAATTTTGTGCATTCATTTATTTATGCGTAATTTTTAAACAATCTCAACTATATTAAAAATAATATATTTATTCTTTTATCCTACTTTTCGAATTTAACTTGGTTATCGGAATTTAACATAAGTTATTTATAATTTAATTTTTTAAATAATTAATTTAATATTACTACATAAGATTTATATATTTAAAAACTACATAAAATACTATTAAACATAAAAATAAATTTAAAATTTATTTAAAAAGTCAAAAAAATATATAAAGAAATAATTGTTAGATTGATCATAAATAGTAAATAATTGTAGGCCGTTAAATGGCACATCTCAGGATCTACCATATGCAAGTTGTGTTATTCGTGAGTGCCGAGCTTTCCAACGACACTTTGATTTAGTGTCATTTCATTATGTTTCAAGATCAGTGAATAGGTTTGCTCATGCTTTGGCAAGAGCTACTCGTTCTCAGACTGGTTCTTCTTGTTGGTTGATTTCATTTCCTTCTTGTATTGAACATTTGTGTTAATGAAAGTTCCTTTGGTTTTCAAAAAAAAAAATAATAATAATAATAAATAAATAAATAGTAAATATATAGTTAAAATGAGACAAAATAGTATTTTATTTATTTATTTATTTTGAAGTAAATATAAAATTACACAATATAAACAGACGGGTCGGTTGTAACCCGGATCTGCGTATCAAACTTCGCATCTATATATACACCTCTCCGTCTAAACCTCAACGGCTCTTTTCCTCTCATCGAGAATCGAAGTCTCCAGCCTCGCCGGACAATCCTATAACCTAACTCCATCGGTCCATGCCGCCGACTTTTTCCGCCGGAAAACTTTGCTTCTTAACGGTATGATAAGTTTATTGTATCAATAGCTTCTGTACTGATTGATTGTTCTAGGGTTTTCAGCTTTTCATCTTTATTCTCCATCTATTTATATCCATTTATATTAATGTTAGGTTTTTATGAAAACATGAAATTTTCATGATTAGTATATATAAATTGGAATTATCAAGTTCTAGAAGACATACACCTCTCCGTTCAGCCCTATCTCACTCTCTACCCTGACGCTCTCACAAATTTCCCAATTCACAGAGAGAAGTTCTTCAAATCTTCACTCACAGGAGTCACCGCCCAGTCGCACTCTTGCAGACTTGCTCGGGTTCCTCCAACTCTCCAAGGGTTCAATAATCAAAGGTAATTGACTAATTTCTATTTGTTCACTTTGAATTTTATATACAAAAAAAAAAAAAAAAAATCACTTTGGATTATGGTTTTTGAATGTGCTGTGAACTATGGAGTCAGACTTTGCACTTAAATTGTCAATTGTGACTTACTATGATTTATTATTTGCTATATACTGTAATTTTTATTTATTGTGGATTGTGGATTGTGGACTGTGGAATGTGTTGATTTTTGGTTACCAAAATAACCTATTCTGTTTATATGTATAATCTGTCGGTTTCGATTGGTTACGTTCATTAAAAAAAAAACCTTAGTTAATCAGTTATCAGATCGTAACCTACTGATGCTCATGCACACTTCACTTCAATGATGCCTGTGCAACTTCCTCCATAATGATTCAAAATTTATAATCTCCATTGGGATGACATGTATTCTTAGTCTTCTGCCCCCATATTGATATACAAAACCCGATCCAGACTTAACCAGACAATCTAGTATAGATACAGAAAAACAGAGCCTCTTGCCTTTCTTCCTTAGGAACTTTCCAGTTGATTTTACAATAGCTTTGCCAACTTGCAGTTTTTCTTTATTGCCAATTTTGAAGATGTAGCATTGTCACTCATCAGGTTCATTGTTGTAAATGGGATATCTTCAAGGCTTGTCTTATTGATCTCAGAAGGATCGCCTCCTGGATATGATACTTGTGTCATGAATGCTTCTTTGATACTCAGTCATGCAAAGCCTTTTGTATTTCAAAGACACAATAAAATAAATACTCTCAAATGACACATAATTAGGGGTGGGAACCTCTGAGACCACCCTTGTAGATGAGATCATGAGATTGCATCCTAAGCATCCAATCAATATAAATTAGTGGTCAAGATTTGTTTTTATTCCCGAATAAATTAAGACATAATTAATTATGTTCTAATTTAATGGGGAATAAAAACAAATCTTGACCACTAATTTATATAGATTGGATGCTTAGGATGCAATCTCACAATCTCATGGATTGGGTGATCTCACCTGATCCAATCTATATATATATATATCTATCTATCTTAGCTTGCATGTAAATATGCCATGTCCTCTAATTCTTGGGCACTATAATTGCACAGATAAAACCATGCCGAAGGTGAAGACAAACCGTGTCAAGTACCCAGAGGGATGGGAATTGATTGAGCCCACTCTAAATGAACTACAAGCCAAGATGAGAGAAGGTGGTTTGATTACATTGACTTTGAATTTTCCGCTTTCTTATCCTATTTTGTGTTTGACATTGATCTTTTAAAGTGTTTCAAAAGCAGTATTATTAATTCATTTTTCATTTTTGGGAACAGCGGAGAATGACCCGCATGACGGGAAAAGAAAGTGTGAAGCTTTGTGGCCTATCTTTAAAATTTGTCATCAGAAGAGCCGCTACATTTTTGACCTTTACCACAGGAGGAAGGAGATCTCCAAGGAATTATATGAGTTCTGCTTGGATCAGGGTTATGCAGACCGTAATTTAATCGCGAAGTGGAAAAAGGTTTCATACTGCATTTTACCTGGTTATGTGCGAATATTTGTACATAATTACCGTGCTTAAATTCTAACTGGTGTCTTTTGTGTTTGCGTTGCAGCCTGGCTATGAACGGCTCTGTTGTTTGAGGTGCATGCAACCTCGGGATCACAACTTCCAAACCACATGTGTTTGCCGAGTTCCTAAGCATCTAAGGGAAGAGAAGGTTATAGAATGTGTGCATTGTGGTTGCAAAGGTTGTGCTAGTGGAGATTGATTGAGTCCTTATAATAGAATGCATGTACGGATTGAATAGTAGTGCTACTTTATCTGCTACTTACCTCACTCTATGGCTTGCTTCAGTCAAACCAATGTTGAAACTGTCTGTAACTAACATTGTTTATTGGCAAAGATCTTTATTCACTCTTACACAACCGTATGAAAATATGGACAATTTAAAGATTATTATTATACTAATTTTTTACGGGCGATTGAGATAATGCCAATATTTTATTTTTTAAATAAGTACTTTAAATTGTTAATAGATAGATAATTAAATGTTGAATTTGCATATTTAATTATAGTAAAGATTGATTATAATTGTCAATAAAATAATTGTATAGGTATGGTTGAAACCAAATACGGGACATAGGGAGAACAAATAAAAATTAGGGCAAGCTAACTGCTAATTGTTAAACAAGGGCATTGTGAGGTAGTTTCCACTTCAATTTGTTGTGTGATTTGAATATTCTTTCAATTTGTTGTGTGATATAAATACTCTTTTTGTCAATAAATCTCCCAAGTAGTTAATATGATTGGCTTAATTATTATTATTATTTTTTTAAACAATTATTATTATTATTATTATTATTATATATTTTACATATAATTCTAAATTAAAGAAATGCATATGTATTATTTTTTTTGTTGTAGCTACTAAATTATTACAGCCCTTCTTTTTACCTATTATAGGCCTAATTCTCTTGGGCTCTTATTAGTATAGGAAAAATGTCTATTAGGGGTGTTTCTTTCTTTGTCTGCTACCTAGTTCATTCTATAGCTTGTTTGAGTCAAGCCAACGTTAAAAATGAAACTGTATTACTATTTTGTAACTAAAATTGTTTGTTTCAAACATTTTTATTAACTCTTAGAAAAATCTTATCCCCCAAACTTGTGAAAATATAGCTAGTGTTAATTTACTTTTGGCACTTCAAGTAGATGATGGGTTACTTTATTGGCCATTTTACTCTTTTGAAAGCCAACTTTTGAAAGCGAACTCGGATTGTTTGAACTTTTGAATGGTTACAAATGATGCCCTGGGTATTTATACCATTCCACCTCCTTAATGGATGGTGCAGATCTACTTAATCTTACTTGTTAGAATCCTTTTAAAATTTCTATATAAGCTTGAAGATTGTCTAAGGTTTTAGAATGTTCTAAGCTTGAGGATTGTCTAAGGTTTTAGAATGTTCTAAGCATCTCTATAACCTCTGTTATATACAATGCTAAAAAGCTCTAGAGAACCTCATAAATGCATAGCAAATATCCATTTGCGTAAGGTTACAATTCCTGATAAGAAAATATTACGGAGTATAATGGATCATATTCTTCTTCCTATTCGTCCAATTACCTACATTTATTAAGCAAACACCTCCCCTGCAAAAACCACTCCAATAATAGTTATGTTGGCTAAAATTCATTTTCGAGTTATCCGGTTATCTAGTTTATTCAGTTGAAAACAACCAGGAATAAGAATGTGAAGTGATACAGCAAGGGCAAAAGGGTAGTATTAACAAACTTGAAAATTTAGGCAATTAAACAATAATAATATGATATGATACAAGAGATGATCTCTCTTGAAGTTCTTCGTGGTAAATGGTAATGCATATGTGTGTGTGGGCCGGGGACATGTTTTATTTTAATATTTGAATTTACACACATTGCTGGAAGGGGAAATTGTTGAGCAAAACTTGTTGAATGTTTATGTCTAATGGCTTTTATATTTCTGTTTTACCATCAGTAGCTATTTGTAGCAAGTTAAAAAGGTAGTGTATGGTTCTTCATTCTTAAGGGGATCTTTTAAGGCTTGTGAATTTCGTGAGGTCTACTTGGAATTAAAAGTTGAAGCTTTTGGATTTTGAGACATAATTTTAATGGAAAGTTGCTAGTGTTATTGTTGGATATAATATGTTGTGGGAATTTGGTTAGAACTAACTGTTTTGAACATGTGAGAATTGAAGTTCTAAAATAATCTTTGCTACTTTGAGTAACCCTTTATCAGGCTGAAATTCATGGTAATTGTGGATGAATTCTAGTGAGTAAGAAAAAGTTTGTACTGTGGAGCCTATGAATAGACAAGTAAATGAAGTGTTAAATGATTTTTTTTTTTTTTTTGATTAGTTACAAAAAGAAACAAACTTGCTTCACTACACACTGAAAATGTCCTTTGAATAATCACTTTTTGAGGAACAATCTTGGAAAATATTAACAAACAGCAAACAAGTGTTTTTTTTTTTTGTTTTTTTTTTGTTTTTTTTTTTTGCAAACAAAACCGAAATTCATTCATTAAAATCACAGAAAAGAGCAATACAAATGAAAGTGGGAGGTTCGGTGAACCAAACCTCACGATCTACATTGGAAATGGAGTGCCTAGCTAACAAGTGAGTGACACCATTCGCAGAACGTTTAAAAAAGAAAATAGATACATTGTCTAGAAGGCTTAGTAGATCTATAATGTCTAAAATAATAAAGTCGAACGAGGAGGATTGAGTTTCCGAGTTGAGACTTTGGATGACCAAAAGTGTGTCTGATTCAACCTCAACCTTGCTATAATTTAGGCCTTTGAGCCATGTAACGGCCTCACATATTGCTAACGCCTCTACTTCTTTTGGAGAACACTCTTTCTTTTGTGTCCAGATGATTTTGTCACTTCTGCCTTGGGTGCTTAGTGGAATGCTTAAAATGAGATTAGCATCGAATCCCTTAGTAGAAAGATGTCTTTAATTTGATTACCTCGGTGTCCCAATCATTTATAAAGGGACTAGCTTTTCACGTGTATTGTGTAAATGATCGAGATAATGTCAATCATTATTTTTAAATAAATACTTAAGTATATCAATGTAAGAGGTGTTTAGATAATTGAATTTTGATTTTTTTCCTATTTAAATCAGTAATTCAAAGTATATATGACAAGATAATATAGGAAAGATGATTATAATTGTTACTAAAATAAATGTTTGCAACTTTGTAATAACGTTAGTCTTAATACTTAGTCTAAAAATGATAGTCTAAATAATACTTTTGGTTTGAATTTCTCTAAGTCTTCTTAATTCTCTTTTGGGTAACATTATTATTGTCTTTCATCTTTAGTAGTTGCATGGACGGAGCCAAAGCCCCCCTCCCCCCCCCCCCCCCCCCCCTCAGCCCACCCCCACCCCATATATAGTCTTTGTATGTATATATAGTACATGTTTTAGTATTAGTATAAAAAAAACTATAAATTGTTATTAAGAGTGAGTTAGATTAGGTGGTAGAGCACATGTTTGGCAATAGTGAGATTAAGGGTTCAAATCTTGGCACTAACATAATTTTGCAATTCATTAATTATGTTTCATATTTTGTTATGAATATTTTTATAAAGTTTCGATGTGTTTTATTTTTCATCCATATCCAACAATATTTACAACTATATTTCTTAAGTAATTTATTTATTTATTTTTAAATTATCTCTTTTGTTTTAATGTTTCGCCTTTACTGGAAAAATTTTCTGAATCCGTCTGTACTGTTTCCCCCCCCTTCAACCAAATTTCTGGCTCCGTCCCTGAGTAGTTGTATTCTTTTTTTATTGGTGGTGTGTCATGTGAAATTGGGTTACTAGGGGTAGCATAGAGGGCAGCGTCATGCAATGGAATATGGTGTATGAAGTTTTAGATTTGCCTTGATGTGTATATGGGCATTAACAATTCTTTGGACAATGGTGCTACCGTTTAGAGTTCAGGTATAATTGTATTTCTGATCAACAACTTTGTAGTTAGTCGCGCTGTAAAAAAAAAATTTTGTCCGTTTAAAAAATAATAATACAATATTTGTAAAGTAACGTACAATTGTCCTCACACAATCACACTCACCGCTCAGTCGCACTCTCACAGACTTGCTCGGTTCCTCCAACACTCCAAGGCTTCAATAATCAAAGGTAATCGACTAAATTCTATTTGTTCACTTTGAATTTTATTTAAGAAAAAAAAAAAAAACAAAAAAACTTTGGACTATGGTGTTTGAATGTGCTGTGAATTATGGAGTCAGGCTTTGCACTTAAATTGTCAATTGTAACTTACTATGATTTATTATTTGCTATATAGTGTAATTTTATTTATTGTGGATTGTGGAATATGTTGGATTTTCGCTTACCAAAATAACCTATTCAGTTTATATGTATAATATGTCGGTTTTGATTGGTTACGTGCACTGTGGACCCTAGTCCAATACACATAATTTAACTTTATAATGTACAGAATTTATGTTCATAATATACATACACATAAACATGATATAATAAAGACACGAACACTTGGGACTGTTTGGTTCACGAAATGTTAGATTAATAGTCGGAATTTATTTTTATTCCCCTATCAAATTAGAACATAATTCATTATGTCCTAATTTGATGGGGAATAAAATCAAATCTTGACCACTAATTTATATTGATTAGATGTTTAGGATGCAATCTCACAATCTCATACGGATTGGGTGATCTCACCTAAATCCAATCTCACAATCTCATTTGGATTGGGTGATCTTACCTAATCCAATCTCTCTCTATATATATAGATCTAAGCTTGTATGTAAATATGCCATGTCCTCTAATTCTTGGGCACTATAATTGAACATATAAAACCATGTCGAAGGTGAAGACAAACCGTGTCAGGTACCCAAAGGGATGGGAATTGATTGAGCCTATTCTAAATGAACTACAAGCCAAGATGAGAGAAGCCGAGAATGACCCACATGACGGGAAAAGAAAGTGTGAGGCTTTGTGGCCTATTTTTAAAATTTGTCATCAGAAAAGCCGCTACATTTTTTACTTTTATCACAGGAAGAAGGAGATCTCCAAAGAATTATATGAGTTTTGTTTGGATCAGGGTTATGCAGACCGTAATTTAATTGCGAAGTGGAAAAAGCCTGGCTATGAACGACTATGTTGTTTGAGGTGCATGCAACCTCGAGATCACAACTTCCAAACCACATGTGTTTGCCGAGTACCTAAGCATCTAAGGGAAGAGAAGGTTATAGAATGTGTGCATTGCGGTTGCAAAGGTTGTGCTAGTGGAGATTAATTGAGTGCTTATAATAGAATAGAATGCACGTAGGAATTGAGTAGGATGTGTGCATTACTTCAGTCAAGCCATTGTTGAGGTTGTCTCTCAGTTTGTAACTAACATTATTTATTTGAAGCTATTTCTGTGTCCAAAGATCTTTATTTATTAACTCTCCTAGTAAGTACTAAAACCTAAAATTTTGAAAAATATAGCTAGTGTTATTCCATTCACTCTTTTGTTTTCAAATTCAAAAAAATTATTAAAAGTAGTACGTGCACTTTCAGAATTATTATTATTATTATTATATATATATATATATATATATATATATATATATATATATATATATATAGAAAAACGCTCATATGTGGTCATGTCATTAGGTGTGGTCGTGTGGTCGTAGCTGTGTCGTTGAATCAGTTTAATCTAAAGGCTGTGGTAATTCTGAGGATTTTCGCGCGTTTTAGTAAGTGGGGGTGTTATGGTAATTACAGTGACCATTTATAGCGGGCGGGTTCCAGAATACACCAACAGTGTTGACAACATGCACCAATAATGTAATAAAACACACCACAGTGAAACACACCAATGGTGTATTCCCGTGTTATGGTAATTACAGTGGCCATTTATAGCCGTCGAGTTCCAGAATACACCAACAGTGTTGACAACATGCACCAATAGTGTAATAAAACACACAACAATGTGATTTTCCTTATTCCGGTGTTTTATGACAAGTTTACCCTTACAGTTCGCTGGGTAGAAGAATGTGCGCGAAAATACTGAAAAAATCTTGATTAATATGATCCATTAGATCTATCTAATCTAATGGTCTATAATTAACCATATGACCACACCTAACAACATGGCCACATGTGATCACTCCTCTATATATATATATATATATATATATATATATATATATATATATATATATACATATATATATATATATATATATATATATATATATATATATATATATATATATATATATATATATATATATATATTTATTTATTTATTTATTTATTTATTTATTTACATATGGGTTGTCTGTATTAATTAATTGAGAAAAAGGATCCATTAGACTCTGAATTTTTTACTCAAAAAATCAATTAAGCTTGAAATTATAGGTAATTAGAGTTTCAGTGATTTCTCGGACTAAATTATAGGTAATTAGAGTTTCAGTGATTTCTCGGACTAATTTTGAAGAGTCTCTAACCAATTTATAGCCACACGTCAATTTCAAGTTCGCTAGAACACTAGTGACCTAGGAATATGGGATTACGTGTCACCAACCAATTTCAATACGGAATAATTAATTCAGATAGAAAATTGTAGACTACTTTGATATCAATGTATAATTCAATAATATTGTGCACGTATTGTATTGTATTGCACGACTGAATTGTGGATCGTATCTCTCCTAGTAAGTACTAAACCTAAATTCATTCTATAATATGATCATATTATCATCATTCCCAATTTCCCATTCTCAAATCTTGGTACGCAGACTCCGTAGGCAGCATTTATAGCAAATGATTCTCAACATAATCAGAAATCTAAAACATTAATGCTATATATGATATGGTATCCAATTTATTCATGTAGATGAAGTATAACAGTTCTAAGAAGACAGCTCTAACTTGTCCAAATGAGGGAACCGAATCCATGAAAATTTTCTTTTGTTTCCCCTTCCATCCAGCCTGCCATGCTCCCTCCCTCCGTGGGGTTTTGTGAAATAAAATCTTTGTTTTCCTTTCTCCAAAATTTGAAATTACGGTTTACACAGGTGAAAGATGAGTAACAAAACAATATAACAGCTGTCTGTTAATCTGCTTCAGTTTCTGAATCATCATCAGAGCTTGAGCTGCTGCCCTTCTTCTGAGTTGTGCCATTGGCCACAACTTCCTTGCCCCCCTTTGTGTCTTTTACATCTTCATCATCTTCACTGTACTCGCTTTCATAGTCATCATATACATCGTCATCTTCCTCTTCCTCCTCAATTCCTTCTTCGGGAGCTGGTGTCTCATCTGCCGTGACACCCCTTGTTCCAGCTCTGCTCCGTTTCAAAACCTTCAACTTCAAGTTCGACTTTGCATCACAACCAATCCAGGAGTCGCATAAGCAGAAAGAGCTCAAGTTGTAGTTCCCCTCGGGTGGGGCCTGGAACTTCCCCATCACCAGCCTTGAACCATTTTTCACTTTCTCAATGGCTTCTCTCACAGCACCATTTATTTCCCTAGCACTCGCACCAGAACCCTCTTTTGACTCTTGGATTGCTTTTGATGCAGCAGTTATGGCTGTGGCTTCGTCCATGAAGCTAACCTTCTGGGATAGCCAAACATCATTTGAAAAGGAGTCGGCAAGCAGCAACCAAAAGTTCTCCTCTTTGTCAAAGGGAAAGTAAGGCGAATGTGGCAGTGCACGGATCAAACCATTACCACGCTTGAGAGT
Source organism: Ipomoea nil (assembly GCF_001879475.1). Classification (NCBI taxonomy): domain Eukaryota; kingdom Viridiplantae; phylum Streptophyta; class Magnoliopsida; order Solanales; family Convolvulaceae; genus Ipomoea; species Ipomoea nil. The sequence continues at coordinate 2,417,828 of NW_017617116.1, forward strand.
GACCCAAGCATGCATGGTCACTATGTCACCCTCTTGAATTCCTTCTTCCCCTTCTGTCTCACATGAGATATCAATTGATATTGAAGGTATCATTTCAAAAACCATCTCCACATCTTGGTATTCAGCATCAGAGAAGCCAGCAACTTGTGTCAGCAGTTCCATACGCTCTTCCGCATTCATATCTCGGAAGTCTTGAAACGTGCGCACTTTCTGTGTGTGAAACAGAAAACGATTAACTTAAAATCACCATCTTTAAGAAACCACAAGTTGAGATATCAATGCAAAACACAAGACATTAGAGTAGGTTGCTTGAGGCTTAACAATAAGAGTTTGATATGACCAACAAAAGCAATACAATGATGCCACTGCTAATCCACAATCATAAAAGTGGAACTAGTGTCACAAGACAAATAGAACAAAACATACCCTTGTTCATGTTGTCTACTATTTGCTATTTCCATAAAGAAAAATAAAAAAAATTATTTAAAAGCACTCCCCCCCCCCCCCCCCCCCCCCCCCCCCCCCCCAAAAACCCAAAAAATAGAAAGACCCCACTTATCTTACACTCTCAAGGATGAAAAGAGACGATAAATGAAACTTATACTCTAATCATATTCAGGACCTTACAAAAATAATCAAGCACACTTGAATCCCAGATTTACACAACAGAAGTATGGGCAGTGATAATAACGTGTGTTATTTGATTACTTTATACGTAGTATTCAAGCAGTAAACTGATAGATAATGAAGTTCCAAGTAAAACTTTGGAAAAGGAAGACGGGCAGTGATAATAATGCATTATTTGATTACTTTATATTAAAGTAGTAAAATGATAGATAATGATGTTCCAAGTAAAACTTTGGAAAAGGAAGATGGCAACAAGACAGTCAGTCAACAAAATGAGTCTTACCTTTCTTGCTATCTTCTTGATGACAGCCTCACTGAAGTGTGGTAGCTGCAGAAAAGAAGCATATCCTTCACTAGATCCACCTGTTGCTTTTCTTGCACTAAGTGGAACAGCCTGAATCATAAGCAATGTGATAAATAAGAAATAGGACTTTTTCCTTTTTTATTTGGAAAATTATATAACCAGTTCTATTTATGGGAGAAAATTATGGGATCAAGGCTAATTTTATATCTCAAGTAATAGTCGAATAATGTAACCAGTGCAATGTTTTGCTAAGGAAAATTTTAAAAATAATAATAATGATACTCCTCTATCCTAGTTTATATATCGTATTTACTATTTTTATTAGTCAAACCAACTATTCTTTTTTTGCTTATTTTCTTTAACAATTCTTTATAATGTTCAAATTTGGATTTTTGTGTTTAATAGAACTTTCAATGTATTTTTTAATGTATAAAATTTATTTACTAATATTAAATTAAATATTTCAAAAAATTGAATTGTAAATAACATGAAACCTTGTTATCCAAACAAAGCCAAAAAGTTGGGATGGAGGGAGTATAATAATAATGATAAGGAACAAGTGCGTGCTAGAGAAAAGAAATTGCAAGAAGCCTATAAAGAAAGAACTTCATATCTATCATAATGGAGATGGGAAAAAGGATGCCAAGGTATGTAAAGGCATGAATTGTCCTACAAGTATATTAAACAATACCTTGGCAACAGGAAAAAAAAACAGTGATGTCTTAAGATCTGAGTGTCCTAAAACAGGAATAGATTGGGTTTGTGATTGAGTAAAATGACAAAAAAAGGCCAAAGAGTGTTAAAATGATAGATCATCCTAAAAAATCACATCATCATCCATAGTCCATTTAGCCACTCCCTCCACATGCACAGAGAGCGGAAAAAGAGAAAATTTGTACAGCCAACAGGAGTTAAAATAGCAACAAGAACAAAAGCAATGGCATTGAAGTATATAGTAGAAAACCTGAATAATGCTCTGAGACAATTCAACTACCCCAATTGCTGGTCTCAACCATCCGTGCCCAAGAGGAGTGCGTGGTATAATGGCCATCTGCATATAAGAATATACACATTACTTCATTAGAACCTATGAAGTGCATAATAATAGAAATAAAATAAGCACATATAGAAACAACTCATTAATAACTCATTACTGATGCTTACTTTCCTCACTCTAACCTCATTCAAAGTGAATGAATGAAAAAAATCCCTAAAGCAGAACTCCATAAACTATAGATAGACATCTATGAAAGAGCACATCATAGATGTGCACCACATTCAATTTCAAGGTCTAAGCAAAGCTCCGTAAATACAAGATGCGCATACAAGTGAGCCACATCCTGATTCAAGGTCTCTATAAGTTCAGCAGAGACATATATACAAGCCAGTCAAGTGCACCAGATCCAGTTGCAAGATGATAATGACACAAAAGTCGAAGCAAAAATAAGACAACAGCATGCAAAAAGCTTGCAGAAAATGAAACAAAGGAAAAACTAAAGCCCCAAGAAAATATAGTTAGGTGGCTTATGCTAACTCATTATTTTTTAGTATGCCACAAAAGTCTTAAGACTTGCATGCTAAACTTTCCCAACCAATAACTGAGACAGGTATTGAAGTCGTTTCAAAGGAAGAACTGCGTACAAGCTGATTCCATTAACTGCTTTCAAGTATATTGACAAGCTTCTTACTAGTATTGAATAAAATAATTGGAAAAGAAGAGCAGATTAATATTTTGCCACAATCCTTTCGTAAAGTATAAACATTCAGAAACTCAAAGAGTAACTAAAAAGCAACACTAAGAAGAAATCACAGACCACCAATGCATAAAAATGAAGCAAGAATACCTTCATCAATTCTTCAAGAAGACGAGGAGCAAGTTCAAGAACACGTCTGAAATCACGCTGCAAATTTGGAGATAATGCTGCTGTTTCACGGGTTAACTGAGCTTGAATCAACAATTCAGTCTGTACACAGGAAGAATGTGTGAGATGTTAGATCAGAACATTTGTTTGTTCATTAAACTAAAAGAAGAAAGAATCTGATAACTTGATAAGCATTTGACCTTCACTAGTGCAGGATGCTGTTTCCAAAACTTAGCTTGCTCTTGGCGTATATTTTTAAGGTCTAAATTCAGCTCACTCCTGACTAACACAAACAATTTCTGAAGAGGTTCTTCATCAATCCGGCGAACAGGAATTTCCATGTATTCAGAAGCCTTAATGAAGACATCCATGACCTTGCTGTATCATTAAGCAATAACAAGGGGGAAAAAAATTAGAAAACAGTATTAAAGTCACATGAGCAGATTTAGTTATTTACCAAATGGAAAACCAAAGGTCAGTTAAACCAATCAATATGATGGTTACGAATTACAACTTGGAATATGTCAAAGCAGTCTGTAATTCATAAATCACAAGTTAAGATGCTGCCAAAAACAAAAGACAAATCCTTATTTCTCAGATAGAAAAGAATAGCCTTATTATTGAATCTGATTAAGAGAGTAATCAGGTGACCATGACTCTGCATAAGAAAACTACATTCAAGCCATAATATAAGGGATGCAAAAAATAAAGCTCATACCTTGGGGCTAAAGATGGCTTCATGAAGTGGTAATACGCAGCTAATGTTGAATGCATAACATAATTTCCAGTATACTTCGCTGACCTCGATAAATAAATAACAGCAATTGTGAGGGGTAAAATTATACAAACTCCAACTATTCCAAGCAGCAGTATTCCACCAGATGCTCCATCGATATTTAACAGGAACTGAGGGAGGGCAATGCCCATTTGAAGCCCCTACAGCAAATAGAAACAAAAGATTCCTTCAAACTAAGTCATTTTCCTTCCAAGTCAAGTGATAAATTTTAATTTGAAGTGACTAAATGTTCACTCCCTCCAATGACCATGATACAAGTATACTACCTGCCTCCCATCAGGATGACCATATTTCTCAAAATTTTCGCGGGATATAGGATCTGTTAGAGCTTGATATGCCTTTGATATGAAATCCACGAAATATGTGTGTGCCTCTGCAAGAAAGTGGATCAGGAATCAATATGCATGCATTACACTTTATATATATATATATATATATATATATATATATATATATATAAAAGAACACCACCACCACCAAAGAAGAGGGATCTAACGATCAAGAAAATAAGAAAAGAAATTAAACAGTCGTCAAACCTGGATCAGGATTTTTATCAGGATGATATTGAATTGATAATCTCCGATATGCCTTCTTTATTTCTGAGTCTGAAGCTCCAGGTTCCAGCCCAAGAATACTAAATGGCTCAAATATTTCATTCTGAAAATATAGTCATTCTTAGTGCAGCTTTAATGATAAATGGTGAGTACTTTTAGAATGAAGCCTAAAATCGTTTCTTTCTCCATAGATGTTGCATAATCTTTTGTAGGTAGACTTCCAAAGGAAGAGTTCTAATAACTTGTAGTTCAAGCAATTGCAAACATCCCTCATATATGGCAAAAATAGCAATTTGCAGAAAAATCTTTTGTTTGCATGTTTAAATTTTGACTACCGGTTCCAAACATACAATGGATAGCTATTGTTATTGGACGACAGGACTTTGGTTTAGTGGGTTCAAAATTCTATAGTAGTGATTTTGCCACTGCATACAACATACATGCATGCATTCATATGTACACATACACACACACACACAAAATTTCATGTCAACCATTCATTAATTATCCTTTTTTCTATGAAAATTGACATTTTGTCCCCACAGGATACAAATGTCATTTTCTTCAGTGAGGTCGCATGCTTAGTTCATTTTTCTCTTTTCTTTTTTCATATCATAATTGTCCAAATAAAAAAATAGAAAACAGTGCTTAAAAAACATGTTTTCTGTTTTCCATTTTTCCAGAACATTTTTTCATTTTTATGGTTACTAAAAGTGCCCTTATTTCTAACTCTATTTATCCTGTACAAACTCACACACTCATAATATATGTACATTATTAGGGAAAATAACAAAGTGCCATTTCTGCAAAAGCATTGCCTTCGCCCCTGATTGCTAAAATAAGTAACCTCAATGAAGTGTTTATATAACATTTTACCTCCATGTTGTAAAACTAAATGCTAGAAAGCCATTCTAGAGTCTGGACCTGCTTGAGAGCAGGTTCATAACAAGCAAGAGGAACAGAAAAACATGTAAAAACAAAACGCGGTCTAAGGAGTCTACAACTAATGCACTTTTGATATGCTTCAAATAATCCTAGATGTAGAACTATTGTTGCAATAGATATATAGGCATTTTATTCACTTAGATTTCACCTCACCAAATATGATATAAATATAAGTTAGCAAACAATGTTCTTTGCATTAAGACAATTCAACATAAAAGAAATAGTTAGAACTGGCACCATAGAGTGCAATGTGCTTAAAGATCAAAGTAAGCAATTACCTCAGTGCTAATATTTTTTATGTAGTAAACCAGTACACCCATTACGATCCAGAGCAGTACAACGGTAAGATTACTATAGGTTGAGAAGTTTGATATCTGAAATCAAGAAGACAGCAGGTATAAACAAAGTGATAACACAACATTCAAGTAATAAGAATACTAGTACTAGTATTAAAAAGAACATGTCAAGTCAGAAACTTGCCCTCTTGAATATGGATTTCCGATACTTTCCAGACTGAAAGCAAACAGAGCATTGACAGTTGATGCTGGTAGATTTTTTGGAAAAAGCACGAATTAACTTGACAATAGTGTAGGGCACTAATGGCAGCGCCATTATTGTCAAGATAAAGATTGGAAAAAGTGCACTATTCTCCTCCGATGCAGCCATAATGGATCCTCTTTAAAACTTAAAGAACTATGCTCCTGCAACAGACATTCTAATTACAAAATTCACAGTGAAATCTCAAAACTTAAGCTTAGTGTAGCATCCAAATTTTGCAAAACGGAAGGAACTTCAGTTGCTAATTTCCATTACCAGCAACAGTTAATTGTAGCCAGGGGCGGATCCAAATTTTTTTTTGAGTGGAGGCGAAGTTCAAATGAATTTTAAAATGTCTATAACAAAATACCAAACACCGATAATATGGTTCAAATACAAAATAATTAACTTGAATACGAGGTCGTATACTTGACATTCATGACTACATTGACTAGATGAATCTTCAAAAGTAGATTTTCTTTTAAAGAATTCTTTTATAACTGAATCAATATATATATATATATATATATATATATATATATATATATATATATATATATATATATATATATATATATATATATATATATATATCATTAATTAATGGAACTCACATTTATGTAGCATACTGAAAGCAGTGGATTAATATACTATGCTACTACAACTCTACAAGTCTACGCAAAACATGTATATACATTAATACATTATATCATATAGACATACAGTGCATACTAGAAGCAGAGCAGTGGAATAGTGGAATGATTGATAAAAAATGGGGAAATATACATAGATTGATAGATTATACAGAAATTGATAAACATTGGGGAAATATACAGACAATATACAGAGAATACGAAAATACATTAAAAAAAAAAGTTGAGGATTGAAGATTTAGGGAATTAGGGATTTATCAATTATTTATGGAATTAGGGCAAAGTAATTAAGAGAATAAGGATGAAATTGGTTAGAACCTGAGCATTTGCAAGTTATTGCCGACTTACCGGATGCCGGACGAATGGTGAACGGACGACGGTGGTGGAGCAATGGGCTGCGATGAAGAGAGAAGATGGAGCTGCTGGCTGGGGCTTGGCAACGTGGGCAGTGGGCTTAAGCAGTGAGTTGAATCGACGAAGACCAACTCAGAGATGGAGGCACGGAAGAGCTTGAATCTCGAGATGTATGAGCGATTGAGCGTAGCTGCGTAAGGTTGAAGACTTGGAAGACGATTGAAGGAGCCTGGAACTAAACGCACAGTATGCAAAACAAAATAAAAATTGAAAATTTTTATATAGACAGCGTTGAGGCTCGTAATTGTAGCAGATGAAATCAATTAATTATGAAGTCGTTGTTCGGTAAATAACTATTAGTTTATTAAGTTAAGGGAAAAGGGTCAAATAAGTCCTTCAACTATTGCTAAGAAGTCAATTAGGCCCTCCAACTATTTTAAGATGCAATTACACCCCTAAACAATGTATTTTGATGCAAAGAAGTCCAAATACAGGTAAATGACCTGCTATCCCAGGTCATCGCAAATCCGGCGACACTCCGACGTATTTTCCGGCGAAAAAGTGACCGGCGACCGGCGAACGATCGCCGGTCACGGAGACCCCTCCCGGAGAAGGCAACCCAGAAATCTGGGTTGCCTTCTCCGGTCCTCGACCAGAGAAGGCAACCCAGATTTCTGGGTTGCCCACTCCGGTCGAGAAGGCCACCACAGTAATCTGGGTTGCCTTCTCTGGTCGAGGACCGGAGAAGGCAACCCAGATTTCTGGGTTGCCTTCTCCAGGAGGGGTCTCCGTGACCGGCGACCGTTTGCCGGTCGCCGGTCACTTTTTCGCCGGAAAATACGTCGGAGTGTCGTCGGATTTGCGATGACCTGGGATAGCAGGTCATTTACCTGTATTTGGACTTCTTTGCATCAAAATACATTGTTTAGGGGTGTAATTGCTTCTTAAAATAGTTGGAGGGCCTAATTGACTTCTTAGCAATAGTTGGAGGGCTTATTTGACCCTTTTCCCTTAAGTTAATTAAAAGGTGTAACTAGTTGTTAGCTGATAGCTGTTTGGTATAATTTTATTTGTCAAAAAGTTAATTGGAAAAGTTGTTTCGAGCAGCTTTTTAAATTTTAACATTTTGAAGTTACAAAAGTTAATTAACCAAACACTTATATTAATTTTTTTAATCAAATCAAAAAGTTAATAGTGATCAAATAAATCAAAATTGGTCTATAGGCTAACTATTTTACCAAACAGGACCAAAATAAAATACTTAACACAAAAATCACTATATTAAACCCTAGTTTATTCAAATTTTATCAATTCTGTATATTAATATTTGGAGCAAAATAGTTAAAGATAAATAAATAAATATTATAAGCAAAGTTAAAATGTGTCTATGTCCTAAGGTAACAGTATATAGGGGTGAGCATAAATTGATTATCGGTTAATAACCGAAAAAATTTTAGAACGTAACCTGTAACTGACCAATAAGTATAAGGAAACCAACATAACTGAAATTGACGATTATTTATCAACCAAAAATAACCGAAGTGGCAATTACCTAATAAGCTCCTACACAACTCAAATATGTTACGTTACAAATCTAAAATTGTAAACATGACTTTTTAAAAATAAAAACAATAAATATAATATGAAAATGTGAAATTTAACACTTAGATTTTAAACATTAAAACACATTAAATTCTAACCTTTAATTTTACAAAACAACAATTTACAATTACAAACTTTAAACCAAATAGATCTATGGACTATAAAATAGATAGATGCATGTATATTATTACATTATTATAGTTGATAGACTTGAATACAATGATTGATCGAAGACTTGGACTAAAGGGTTTGAAGGTGCGACGAGCCAGCAACTAGATGACATTTTCAGTTTTTTTCGCCTCGTCAACTATGAGGCATCAACTCTGTGAATGGTGAGGGACTGAGGACGTCTGCCCATCTAGGCGGGAGTGCTAAGCAATGAGAACTGAGAAGCCATGAGCGTGAATCCATGTTCTTTATGCAATTTTATATGAATGAACCACTAGATTTCTTTTCCCTTTTCTACAAGTCTCTTCTTCAACCTCCTGCCCTCTCTCTTATTTCACCTCACCTTTTTGCTTATTTCAGTTTGAAACCCTTTTCCTTCATTGGCTATTGTTTGGTTGTTGCTTCGTGCAAGTAGCCATTATTCCACGGGTTGAATCTTTCTATGACCTCGGGTCTAGTTATGGTGTTCTCCCTATTATCACATTCCTTTGATCCTTTCCATTTAAGTCTCATTGCTACTATTCACCGCATTGTCACCTTCTTGCTGCCGGTAGCCTCTTGGTTATTCTTAAAGGAACTTTTTGTTGCTATGCACATAAATATCGCAATGAGAACAAACAAAATGTAACCCCTTGTTTTTAATCCTTCCAACTTTACGACTAAGACCCACTACTAAAAGTGAGAAAACAATACACGGATATAAATAACCTTTAAATAAACAATTGTATAATTTTATCTATATAATCATAATAAATTTATTATAAACACATCTAATATCTTTCAAAAATTACACTAGTAATCTTAAATTTATTATTAATGCATTGGGATATTGTATGAGAATTACACTATAGTCTTCTGTTTCAAAATTATTGCATATTTAATTAAAAATGTCAAAAATATATAAAAATATAAAAACATGTAATTTTGCAATAAAGTCATGGCAAAAGTATTTTGAATTTAACGCATTTTTTTCTCTGAGGCTTGATCCCACAACCTCCCTTATAAGGAAGGGACTTGGTGTCATTGGACTACAAGGTCCTTGGCAACGAAACGCATTAAAGTTAGAAATTAATAACAATATTTAAATTGACATTATATTCAAAGGACAAATACAAACACAACTTTACGTGTATTAAATTTATAAATATATTATCTTCAAAAAAAATTATTAATATATTAAAATTGATTAACTATCAAATCAGATTGTCTTTTGATTACCATTGAATATAAACTTATATGACATATTAAAATTGATTAACTATTAATGCAAAGAACATTGTTTGCTAACTTATATTTATATCATATTTGGTGCATAAACTCTAAGTAAATAAAATGCTTATATATCTATTGCAACAGTAGTTCTACATCTAGGATTATTTGAAGCCTAACAAAAGTGCATTAGTATAATGTGTGTGGATAAGTAAAGGCTTAGAACTTTCTGAACTTATAATCTCTTATTTCAGGAATCTATTCTCGTCCTCTCCTGGTGATATGCATAATGTACTCAAAAATTTCTCTACAATTATTACTGAGCAGCAGAATAAGAGGTCTAATAAGAGTCATCACAATGGAAGAAGCCAAAGCTGCAACTTTCAACATGCATCCGGACAAAGTCCTGAGACCGGACATACTTAATCCTGGCTTCTACCAAGTATTATGGGATATTGTGAGATCAGATATGGTAAAAATGTGTAATAACATCCTTATCAGTGGTCAATTACCCCTAGGTCTGAATGATACACAAGTTTTGATTTCAAAGGAGACAAAACCGGAAGGGATGGGAGATTTAAGACCAAGTGCCTTGTGCAATGTGATATACGGGATATTAGCTAAAATACTTGCTAATAGATTTGGCATGGTGTGTTCTCCCCTAGAGAGGCGGAGGCTATGGCTGTGAGGGAAGCTTTGAGTTGGATCAAACAGCATGGTCACACAAAGGTCAAGTTTGAAACATGCACTTTTGTGGATGGACTCCTTAGTCCTTAGACCATGTTTTGTTTTTACATGTTACTCTCTTCCTCTTGCTTGTTAGAACCTGTTCTCAAGCAGGTCTAGACTCTAGAATTGCATTGTAGAATTTAACTTTACAACATGGAGGTGAAATGTTATATGAACACTTCATTGAGGTTACTTATTTTAACAATTAGGGGAAAAGGCAATGCCTATGCAGAAATGGCAAATTATTATTTTCCCTAATAATGTACATATATTATGAGTTTTAAACTATAACATAAATCAAAATATAATAGACCAAAACTTATGCGAAAGGATCCGTGAGACGAAACGAGTCGGGTCAAGATGAAAATGTAATACTTATACTGAAAAATATAATACTAATCAGAATAAAGTGTTTCTTATGGAGTACTTAGAAGGGAAAGTGATATTTTTTTAAGAAAAATGTAATACTCTTACATTTTGATTTAAAGTATTACATTTTTTCTTAAATAAAAAACATTTTATTCTTGATGAGTATAAATTTTTTTAGTATAAGTATTACATTTCAATCTTAAACCGACCCGTCTCACGAATAAGAATTTGTGAGAGAGTCTCACAAGAGTGTCACTCAATATAATATATTCATAAAAGTTACCTATCAACTGTTTTTCATCAACTTGCACCTTACTTAACAACAAAACCAATAATTTGATCCGAAAAAACATATCTGGAAACTCAATTATATTCTTTAACCATTGATGATGTATTGATGCGAAGTTGTCTTGTACTTAAAAGATTTCTTATACAAATAAAGTAAATTAAAAGCTTAGTAACCACAAAAATGAAAAAAACAGAAAACATGTCTTTTAAGCACTGTTTTCTAATTGTTTTTTTTTTTTTAATTTGTCTTTTAAGAATTGATTTTAGTTTTCAAGTCATTTTTCTAATTGTCCAATTTCCTATTTTTCCAGAAAAAATCTCCAATTTACCACTTTGCTTCTAAATTTCAAATTGATTTTCTTTAGGAAAATGACACTTAAATTTTACAAAAATAATCTTAAAAAGTTAAAAGATTTTGAGAATTTAACAATCAAAATCAACATTTTCGTTACATTAGGAACAGATTCAGCCACAACCTTGACATCTCATAGGCCAAATGTAAATGACCTGCATAATAGAGAAATTGAACTATTTGCCTACCACTAGAGGACCAAAACTGCCACTTTTCTTATTTGAATTGTACTAGTTCAGACAATCTAGATTGGCTTAGATAGCTGAAGAATCCCAGATAGGACCACAGCAATTCAAAGATTGCAGTTCAGTTCCTCACAATCTGAAGCAAACTTCGTGTGCAAAGCAGTGTTTTGGCATGCTCTTAGAATGATAAATCTAAGTATAACTGTATAAGAATCCTATCAGATCAAGGATGTTCTTAGAGTAACTAACATTGTAACAGTCATGCAACACAGAAATAATCACATTCTAGTAATAGCTATGTTAACAAATAGGATGGAAAAGAATTAATGTAGCTACAGACTTCTGTTCGAAAAATACAAATACAAATCCTGGGTTTTTCTTCTTATGATTTACACTAGCTTAATCTTATGCAATCTGCTATAAGGAAAGGCATAGAGATTTAACATAATGGGGTCTTGAAAACATGCGACCATGTGACTATGTGAGCCACCTGATCTATGCATATAGCTAAGTTAAGCAGAATGTCAGCACAGAAAGCATAATATATGTACTTACATGCCCCAAATACCCCGAGCAAATGCTGCTTTGCCTGATCGAGATGTTAGTTCAGACAATATCCTAGCAAATATATCGGAATGCTTTCCATCAGCAAAAAGCATCTCAGTGAATGCGGTTTCATATATAAGCAGAAGGGGTTTGTTCTGTGGCTCTGCCACAAGGCACTCCAAAATCAAGGCTGCTTTCCTGCAAACTTCCGAGATTGGGTGTGGCAACTTAATCACTTTCAACAATCGATCAATTGCCCTAGAGTTCAAAGAAACGGATGTCGTCATTATGCTTAAATACAAATCTTAAGCTGCATATGTAAGAATGTCTTAAATTCATCTCACCATCGTTCACTGGCAAGCTTCAGTCGGCAGTCCATATCTACTTCCACAAGGTTGTACAATGCACCCACAGCAGCAGCCTGAGCATCATTTGCTTGTAGGCTCATGATATCAACTAATCGTTTATATATCTGCACATCTTATAGATTCATTATCATTGCATTTTGAAAGCATTCACAATTGAGATTTAGTGATGAATAATAAAGCAACCTGTAAAGCAAACGGAAGAAGGAATGGTTCATTATCAGGATTTAAAATCAGACGGCCAATTAGTTCTGCAGCGCCGCAATGCCAGGCTCTGACAGCAGATCCCAGCATGCCCATTATAGCCTGGACAGCACGTTTCTCCCTGCATTATGTAACCAAAAGAATTAGATCAGACCCAATATCAGAATAATATAAAACATAATAAAATGCGTGTACCTCATGTTGAGTACAGAAGGCTTTGATGAACTAAAAATTCGAAGATCTAGCAAATGGGCTACATTGACAATAGTCTCAAGGACATTTGTGACAAGCTCCTCATCCTCTGTTAACATCAGAAGTCTCAAAAGCATTGGAATAATTTTAAAGAGTAGAAATAATCTTAGTTATATCAAACCAAAAATCGCATGATGAATCACTGGTCAAACAATCACAATACAAAAAAAACATGCAACAGTGGAGGTTCAACACATGCTCTCACCTAGAACATAATCCTCAAGACACTGAAATAGGGTTTCCATGCAATGTCGATGTTGAGCCATGATAATTTCATTATCTGCCATGAAAGAGAAGTTGCGAATAATATTAGATGCAACAACAGCACATTGCTGCTTTTCAGCCCGTCCTTCCTCATCCAAGCTAAATAGGCCATCTTCTTCAAACCACCAACCAGAAGGACGGGTTTTGGCAGCAGTCTTTTGACCAGATGTCTCTTTGTTGGAAGATCCAGATCCAGAGCTGCAGTTTAAGGATCAACTGGATGACATTGCTACTCCACAGAGGGAATCTTATATACTCAAAAATTAAGATTTTAAGAATTAAGCACAAACATGGAAAAGTTACCTAGGTTGAGTAACAGAATCCTTTGACCCCAAGGCCTCGTATTCATTTCCAAATCCAGTAACAAAAGAATTAGCACCCAAGAGTCTCACCCTAGGTGCTTTCACAAGCACCCTTGGTAAGGCTATGTCACGCCACTCATCTATCTGTTAATATCACACCCATCAGTATGCACATACATTTTTTAAGCCCCACACTTCGCTGAGGGGGGTTGTTTTGGATGGTTAGTTGTACACTGCACAGTATTTTAGACACAAGACTTACAATGTAAAGTAAAGCATCAAGCAACCCAGGAATTTTGGCAAGAGGGGTTGTATCTCTGCGAATTTCATCTTTTTCCTTGAATGAAAGCAATGTGAGAGTATTGAATGCCCATGTCAGCTCACTCTTTAATCCACTTTGAAGAGCCAGAACAATCCTTTTATAGTTCAGCTCTAGGAAAATAAGTACAAATAATTTAGGAAAACAGGTAACAGTCTGGAGCCAAATAATGAATTTACCACCTAAGGACCTAACTTTGACAACTTGCAATAAAATAGTCATCTCATACTTTTCATATACTCCATATTTAAAAATAAATACCAATTTTGGTCTTGCGACTTTAACACCATTCACAGTTCTAGTCCACGAGTATCGTTCTTGTCAAATTTCATCTAATGACTATAATTTTCTTTCCAATTTTGGTCATTCTGGCCATAAAACCAATTAAAACTCAACGGAGCTTCACTTTTTTAAGGGAATTTTGGTCGATCACTGCAAGTCTGCAACTAACCCATTTTCCCTCCAAATGCCTTATGCCACACATCACTAAGAACTAGGCATTGCACCGTATACAATATTCAAAAGAATTTCGGAATAGGCAGAGGTGAAATAAAAAATGCAGACAAATTCGGCAACTTAATTTGCTTTTGCACGGCCTCCAGCGTCAGTCCCAGTTCTTCAATAGAACAGAGAACCAGCATTTCCTCCACATTCCAGTGACCACCACCTGATCCATGAGAAGAGAAGATTTGCATTATGATGTCATCGTTGTGTCCAAAATCAGAGACAGCAAATTGCTCTCCATGTTTAAGGATCTTAACCTGGCTCGTGACGATGTTTTTAGCTGCAGAACCGGGCCCCAAGTCTGATGCACCTTCCAGCTGAAGATTAGCTCTTGTATGATTTTTGAAATTCAGTAGGTTCATGCCAGTGGGGCTCTTTTTGCACTGGCTCTAGCACTTAACATCATGGGACTGGGGAATCCATTTCGGGTTGGGGCTCTGGTAAGCAGCATAATGGGAATGTGAAATTGATTCTGGTTTGGATATGGGTTGCGGCACATGAAATAGTGGGAGTAGGGAATCCAATTCTCAGATTGAGTGTGGCATTTGGAGGGAAAGTAGGTTAGCTGAGGTGATGGTCCAAAATACCCTTGAAAAAGTGAAGCTCCAGTGAGTTTTAATTGGTTTTATGGCCGGAAGGACTAAAATTGGAAAGAAAATGATAGTCATAGGATAAATTTGACATACTTGTGGAGTGAAATAAACTGTCAATGGTGTTAAAGTTGTAGGACTAAATATTTACACTTTAAAACTATTTTCAATTAACAAAGTTGCTACTGTCAAGAGATGCACTAAAGTCATAGATTGAAGAATGCAAAAGAGTTTCACAGGGTAAAAAGCATAAAACTTTATTTTTGTCTGGTCTGATCACTTCAGTTTTGCACTCGGAACAAGCACACAATGCAATGAACCTCAAGAGAGATTACTGAGCTAGGTTTTAATTCAACTGAAACTGTATATAATTAAGTTGAATTGGTTTTAATTCCAGTTATTTTTTTCGAGAGATAGATTACTGAGCTAGGTTTCAATCCAAAAAACTCCTAGCTTGATTCACCTATGAAAGTGAAGACAGTGGTTCAAAACTTCAAATTCTACAACTACAGGTAGTGTACGAGAGTATATACGATAAAGTGTGGCTCCAATGGCACTAACCAGCGAAGGCGGGATGAACTTGGAGAGAAGGACCGGCGAGCGTTGGGGGAGCAGCCGGATCAGTAGCTCCAGCAGCAGCTGCTATGGCAGCGGCCGCGGCGGCTGCGGCGGCTGCAGCGGCTTGGTTGCTTCCACTGCCGACTGGGCGGCCTCTCTTCGCCGGCGGAGGGGCGGAGCCACCGGGGCCTCCGCTTTGCTTGCCTTGCTCTCTCTTCAGCATTTTACTGCTCTCTATTTTATCTGCTGTCAGTTTTGTCCCCCAAAGAAAATAGGAACTCTTCTCCCAAAAAATAGACTAATACTCAATAGATTGCAAATTATTACTCGGGTCCAACTTGTAAATATACACAATATATATACTAAATTTTCATAATTTACATTTTAAAAATTTATAATTTGTAATAATCACATATTATATTTATAAATTTTTAAAACTTAGAAACATAATTTATATTCTAAATGTTTATAATTTCAATACTAAAAATAGTTTTCATATAAGGTGAATCTTGCTCCATGGTATAACAATTAACAGGTGCGAATAGATAGGTGCTTATAAGCCCTAAGCTAGTATTGGGCTTTTCACGTTTTTAGGAGGCAATTTTAAAAATTAAGAATGACAATGGAATGGGCGATGAGTATATTTCTCGTTTTTGTTCTCGTCCTTAAAATCCCACCTAGATCTTTATTTTTGTTAATTTTTTTTTTCCATTTTTGTTCTTGCGGGAATTTTGTGGGAATCATAATCTTGTCTTCAATCAAACTAATATAATTAATAATATTTAAGTAAAACAAATCTTTAATATTAAATGTTTAATCTTAAAGGAAAAAAACATTCATTAATTCTCAATAACAATCAAAATATTAAATATAATATTTAAATAATTTTCGTGCAAATAAAAACATAAATACACAATTACGAAATATAACATATCCAAAATCTAAATACAATATAATATATCTATAACCTTAATAATAATAATGACATGATAATTGGGCAAGTGCGTCCGAACAGAGAGCATGTGGAACAATGCACTTAAGGCAGAGCACATCGCACTAATTGGAGCACCGACCCATAAATAGCATACGTTATGGAAGAGAACGCACAACAATTACTAAGGAGTCGTGATACTTGTTGTGATACTTAGTGAGGGAAAGTCGTTGCACTTATTTGGTGGTCGTTGCGCCCATTAATATTGTAATAGTTATCACTAGTATACAAGCTTATCTCATGTAACAACAAAGGACACACACTCTGAACTTAGTACTCTCTACTTAACAATTTATTTCCAAATATACTTCGGTACCATTTATACCTCAAATAAGAATAATAATAATAATAATAATAATAATAATAATAATAATAATAATAATAATAATTATTATTATTATATATATATATATATATATATATATATATATATATATATATATATATATATATATATATATATAGTGAAAGGTTCAAGAACATCAAGTAAGGGTAAAAGCGTCCCCGCACCCATACCCATTTAAATAATAAAATTAAATTAGCCTTAATCTCTCAGAACGTCTGCCGTATGCGTCGAGAAAAGTAAGGGCAAAAGAGTTTTTTTTTTTTTTTTTTTTTTTTTTTTTTTTTAATGTTCAACCTAGTCAAAACAATTGATTTCCCACAAGAATTAGCCCGAATCTCCGGATATTAGGGCTAATTCTTGTGGGAAATCAATTAATTTTCCTAGGTTGGACATAAAAAGATTCTTTTGCCCTTATTTTTTCACGACACTGGCGACAGATGTTAACGAAAGGACTACGATATCTAAATTCAAACATCGGAGGACCACGGGTGATTGATTTGAAAGTTTATGACTAAATGTGGCAAAATAATCAAACTCGGAGGACCTTGGATGCCATTAACTTATTATAATATTTATAAAGAGTTAATACCCAAGATGGTCATCGACTATAGTGAGTTTTCCCAATATGTTTTGGGAGTTTAGTGAGGGTTCTGCATCATGTCGTGGGGCGTTGCCGTGTTGGCCCCGCACCCATACCCATTTAACAAACATGGTTTTAGTTTGATCTATGGAGAGTCAGAGACATGTACTGTCACTTAGTTATGCTACGCTCTGCCATCTATCATATTCCAATAACATATGAGATATACACAATACACAATATTAAAATTAAGACCTATATGCTGATTACTTGAAAAAAGGAGTCAATTACATTTATTTTTTAGTTGAAGAGTTTTGTTGAAACTTTTTAAAAGTTTGATGATTTATTTATATTAAAAAAAGAAGAGAATAATTTCAAGTCATGTTAGAAACTTGAAAAATATTTTTTGAAAAATGATTTACAAAAAATGACCCATTTTTTGAAAAAAATACTTGAGTTTTATGATGTTTGGCAAATGTCATTAAATTATATTTTTGTTATTTGGCCGAAAGTTAGGTTTTTTTTTTTTTTTTTTTTTTTCTGAAAATAAACATTGTGGTGGTGGTGATACTGGTAATGGTAATAATAATTCGAAAAGTAATTTGAAGAGGGAAGAGATAGACATGATAACAAATTCAAAAAAATATAATTGGACTAAAAATATACAAAGATATTTTATGATAAATTAAATATTGTTTTCATTGATTAAAATAAATATTTTATGTGACTTTATTTTCGTTGAATACCCAAAATTTTAAATATAGACCTTTCAAAAAAAAAAAAAATTCTAAATGTAGATTTCAAAAAAAAAAAAAAAAAAAGACTTCTAAAATTAATTTTTTATCAATTTCCAAAGAACCCGTATTTTACCAATAGCTCAATAATTAAATTCGTATTGTAGTTTTCATATAATAAATTTTTATGAAATTAATATTTCTATTCTACTTTGAGCACTTTTCTTCATCGCGGGGGTAAAAATGAAATCAAAATAACATCTATCTCCATTCTCCACCGTACCAGATCGAATTTCAATGCCAAATCCTGACGCTAGTATTTTCCCATCAGATCTCTGTGTAATCCGGATTAGATACAAGCATTCTCTGTGAATCCAGTAGGCCAAATATGGGGGCGATGTTTTCCCGGTTCTGGTTCATGCTGTTCCCGGCAAATGAGTACAAGATCGTGGTCGTCGGCCTGGATAACGCCGGAAAAACGACGACGCTTTACAAGTTACATTTGGGAGAGGTGGTCACTACTCATCCTACTGTTGGCAGTAACGTTGAGGAGCTAGTCTACAAAAATATACGATTCGAGGTTTGATCATATCTAGTGTTGTTTTCATCATGTTTGTGATTTTATTTTATTTTATTTTTAAAATATTTTTTCTATTTCATTCAATCCTTCTCTCTATTGGATGCAACGTTTGCTTTATATCTTGATTGACCTGTCAAATTTTCAATGAATTGTGTTCCAATAAATTTTGGATAGATATTGCTCGTGAAGTGATATTTGTATTGTGTTATCATGATGGCGGAGAAGGAATCCTTTTTATATACATTGATTTTCTATGTAACATCGAGAAGGAAATGTCATAATATTCAGATTGATGATTGTAAGAACTAAGAAGATTTCTATATGCTTCGTAATGGAGAAAACTGTATCCTTGAATTTGTATCATAATGAAAGGCTAAAGAGAATTTTCATTCTGGTTCCCATCCCACGAAGGATAGATTGAGTTTGATTCACTCTAGGTTTTGTTCCTTATTGGTTACTATTGCATCATTTGTGTAGTCTTCTACAGCTTTTATATTATATATATATAATGGACACAATTATATAGGCCGGGGGTGTAGCTGGCTAACTTGCCATCCTCAGACACTAGAGGATAGGGAATCAAAAGCTGGGTTCAAATCCTCCGACATTATGAGTGTAGATGGTAGTGGGGTAGGTAGATAGGTATATATATATATATATATATATATATATATATATATATATATATATATATATATATATATATATATATATATATATATATATATATATATATATATATATATCAGGCAACTTTGTATGCTGATCTTTTTGTTTCTTATGTTATGAGTTTTGTAAAGGGAGTTCTAATAGAAAGTTCCTATTATTACCCAAATATAAATTTTAAAAATGCTGATATCAGGTTCCTATAATTACCTACCAAAAATAAAGAAAAATAAAATTAAAGAAGCATTAAAGAATCAAGTTCCTATTACTTAGAATGCTGGGTTTTTAATACATTTGTGTAGTTAGGAGTCTTATGGTAAAAATAATTTGAGAAAATATGCATGCTATCTGTATTGATTATGTGGTGGTCACTTGACTTGTATCTGTAAATAACTTCACATACCACCTGGTTTGCACACCAATTTTGCACTTGATGGTTATGATGATGAACTTCAACCTGTGCCATCTGATAGCTTCATTACAACTATAAGTCTTAACCTGTTAGCATATGCTGAAGAGAAAGGATAGAGCCATAGAGGTGACACAGGTTGAAATGTTAGCCTTCATGGTAATAGTTTCATGAGGGCTCAAGCTCTAGCTTAATGCTGGTGATGATTCAAATGACACTTAAGAGTTAACTTACATGCGCTCATAGTTGTAGAGTGTTTCATGTATTCTGATATGGTTTGGAGGTTTTTTAGTCACTTACAATGCTGGAAAACAAAGTTTAGAGGTACATGCCAAATGACAATTATATTCACTTATGAGGGTTACTGATGCTTAAGCATGCTGTCATTGCTGTGACTCTAAAGATTTTTGTGTTTTCCTGAATGTTGATTTCTCCAGAAGAGTTCTGGGGTCAAATAGGGTTTAAATGCAAAGCTGCCTCCGCCTGACAAGATAAGGGAGTGGCGGCCAATGGGGATTGCTTCTTTTTTTATTGATACTTGAAGACAAAGACAATCATGGCATCATGAAAAAAACACTGCTTGTGTGAAATAGTACTCTGGAATTCGGAAGGGTTGTGCTCTAACCTTTGAGAATCAGGGAATCATATTAATGTATTACACTGAAACTTGAAGCAGGTTCTGTTGTTAGTCTCATATCTGAATGCTGATCCTTCCTAGGTTTTTCTTTATCCTGTTTTTATTGGTTGGGTGAGGACGGTACATTTTCATTTGTGAGTGTGTCTAGCACTCAAGCCTTTTGTCCCATCAGAAGATCAAGATGAAGGATACTGTTGAACTAGAGTGAATAGGTTTCCTCTCCTGCAGATGGCAATGGCTCTTGTGTACTTGCGGGAAACTTGATTTTGCAACTTGTTTGCTTGTGGAATGGTTTGGCTTTAGAGGCACTGTAAGAAAAATATTGGCTGCACTGGTGTTCGTACATTCATGGAATATAAAAATGCATGCGTTGCCATTACTCTCAATTACCTATACCTCTTTTCCTGTTTCTAGTTTTCTGCATCCATTTGCCTATGCTGTAAAAAGAATACTGATTTAGTATTCTCACTTGTCTTTTCAACATGTTAGTAGAATGAATGATTAGAAGTTGGGACTGCATTCATATTTAATTTGGATGTTAAAAATTGCTTACACTTGTTGTTCTAGCCATTCCCTGGACCGGTCTAACTAATTTGCTAATGTATTAGTTATTGTTTACCAGGTGTGGGATCTTGGCGGGCAAGAGAGGCTCAGGACTTCATGGGCAACCTACTACCGAGGAACTAATGCTGTCATTGTAGTCATAGACAGTACAGACAGAGCCCGAATTTCCATTATAAAAGACGAACTGTTCAATCTGCTCCCACATGAAGATTTGCAGAATGCTGTTGTGCTTGTATACGCAAACAAGCAAGACCTCAAAGAAGCCATGACTCCTGCAGAGATAACCGATGCTATTTCTCTTCACAGCATTAAAAACCACGATTGGCACATCCAAGCCAGCTGCGCCCTTACTGGTGATGGCCTCTATGATGGTTTGGAGTGGATCGCACAGAGAGTTACTGGCAAAGCACAAAGCTAGAGGCGTTCAAAGGTACCGTAAATTACTTGCTTGGTCTGTAACCATACATCCATTATAATCAAATGTAGTTGCCCTTTTTTTTGGTACTTTAAGTAAACATGGAAGCCCATACTACAATGTTTCAGTTGAAGGGTTATAGGGAACTAGGGAAGTGTTCAAGTAATCCATTTTTGAAGAGATGCACTATATATGTTTTGAAATGAATTTTTATTTGTCCCACACCGTTTGTTGTAAAGAAGAGATTCCAGTATATTATGAGGGAGTTTAGGGAATGGGAACAAACTGGTGGGATGTGGGGTCGGTGGTTCCTCACGCAACACCAAACCCTAAACCACCCTGGAAACAGGGCTTGAAACCATGGGGTGTTTGTCCGGTGTTTCCCCGACAAAAAATGAAACACCGATGCCCTACGTGAGGCCACCGCAGTTGACCCACACACCCCTGGGAGGTTTGAAGGGAGTGCTGCCGGCATGCAGAAACATGCTCGGCGGTTACCAATCCTCGCCTCCCGAGCATCCCCATTTTCACTAATTCCTCAATTTTTTATTTTTTTTTGTTTTTTTTGTGTGACAATGTTGTGGTTGATGAAGATTATTAAAAATAATATGGAAAATAATTAGTTTTGCATCGTCAACTATGGACAAATAATCAAATTCAGTCGTATCATCAAAATTGTAAGGGAATTTGTTTCTAAAATAATCCCGAGGATCCCCATTTTCACTAATTCCTCAATTTTTTTTTTTTTTTTTTTTTTTGTTTTTTGTGTGACAATGTTGTGGTTGATGAAGATTATTAAAAATAATATGGAAAATAATTAGTTTTGCATCGTCAACTATGGACAAATAATCAAATTCAGTCGTATCATCAAAATTGTAAGGGAATTTGTTTCTAAAATAATAAGAATATTAAATATAATTTCACGGTTAAATGTTTAAAGTTATTATTTTTAATGTAATTTTTGTAAACTTTTGTAGCATTCTTCTCTAAATATATAATAGTTTATGTTTTTTTAAGGTGCAAATTTAATTTTATTAGTGAGAAAAATACTTCAAGCTTACAAAACTTAATATTGAAAAGTAGATTTTTAAATACTTAAGAGTCAAAATTAACTTTTCTATCATCATCTTATAATAACCTCAACCATAAAAAAATTTGGGTGATTTTTACAGTGCCATATAGAAGAGAGGAGAAAAAAAAATATGCACCCAACATGGTGCATGCATTTCCACACACAAGCTATGCGACATTTCCCATTTCCCTGTCAATATGTCTCACAAAAATTTTGATTTTACAGGAGAAGAAATTTGAAAAAAAAAAAAACCACCGTCATCAATTATTGGTGATGCTATTATAGGAGTGAATTACTAATTTGCTCACAACTAAAGGACCAAAACTACCAATTTTTTTTTTTAAATTAAAAAAAAAAAAAAAAAAAAAAAAAAAAA
This sequence comes from Ipomoea nil, assembly GCF_001879475.1. NCBI lineage: Eukaryota > Viridiplantae > Streptophyta > Magnoliopsida > Solanales > Convolvulaceae > Ipomoea > Ipomoea nil. The sequence goes on from NW_017617116.1 coordinate 2,440,636, forward strand.
AAAAAAAAAAAAAAAAAAACTTGAAAGAAGCATAACCAAGCAAGTTATGTGAGTCTTGATGAACTTTTTCTACTTTAGAATGTAAAAAAGAAAAAAAGACAGCAATAATTCATTTTTCTGCACATTGATATGAGACAATTCAAACTTGATATCTATCAGACTACAACATACGGAGTAGTTGTGTGAGGTACAAATTGATGAAATTGAAGGAATGAGGCAAGGGTCCCTTGATCACAGTATCAAACATCTACATCCAGATGCATCCTGGGGTCCCTCAAACCACCGGTCCCAACAAGGATTTATTGGACCATTCGTTCTGGTACAAACAGAGAATATACTTCAATACACAATATGACACACATTACAATACAATAAACTAACTAACAAGCATTTCACACGGAATTAAGGATATTATTATTCTTACTGGGGGAGTAGTGGATCTGCTCTTGTTTCCACCATTTTTAACATCCTGAATTCCATGTAAAACATTCAAGTTAGAAACTTGATACTACCCATCAAATGCAGTAATGCTAATCTAAACATCATTTTGTTACTTACTCCTTGCAAGCACCCGAGGCCTTTTCCATTCTGTCCAGCTTTTCCAGTTCTTCCTGGACAAGTTACCCATCATCACAAAGCTATAAACTAATTTCTAAATCAAATAACATTCAAGAGAAGCAAGCAAAAGTAAAGAGTATAGAGAACCTGACCATACCTGATTTAGCCACTTGCCAACTACACAAGTGCAGGATGCCAATATAAATTTGTATAATATTTTACATGAATAAAACTTCACGTTCTTTTTACATGCACCAAATGTTATTCTTAAGACACGTTGGAGAACGACAAAGAAATGTAGCTAACAAGGTTTCATATAACCCGATTGCCTGTTCAAGAGTTCATCTATATATGCAACTTTCATCAAATATATACCGACACTAGAATACAGATAGCACATACATTTCAATAATCAATATAAATAGCCAATAAGAAATGCACACACCCTTCTGGAAAAAAGAAAAGAAAAAAAGCCAAGAGCTTTAGCCCACAGTTCATTTCATTGTTGTTTGCTTCTAGACAAGTTTCATTCCCTAATTCTCGTTCTTAGCTCTTAGGAGGAGGGAGACCATTCATCTCAGCTGGTGAATGATATAACATGATATACCCATATTTTACTAAGATGTTTTTTTTTAATACATTAGGTTTCTCAGTTTCCGCTAGACTAATCCTAAGCCCCCAGAACTCCTGGCTCTTGCCCAAGAACGCTAGAGGAGGTAAATCGCGAGTCGCCCAATCAGTACTCAGTTTTCATCCCTACCTGTACACTCTGCGTACAAGGAGTCTTCGTCACCTTTGAGTATACTAGGATGTTTTTTTTTTTTTTTTTTTTTGTTAGCAAGCCCCAAGCAAACTTGCCTCCCCAAATTTTAGCCTTTCCTGTGGCAATGTAAACTTAAGAGATTCTTTGAAGCAACTAACACACTTGTTTATCACGCAGAAATCAGTTATTGTTCTTTAAGCTCTTAAAGTCTTCACCAAGTCCAAACTATTCCACTAATCCTAACAAATGAGAATTCAACTCATCAATGAACAAGATTCCATTCTTGAAAACACCCCAACCTTTCACCTCTCATTCAAAGCCTGCAAGACCATTATTATCACCTAAATACCACAAATCCAAACATTTGTCAACTATGTTAATTTCTTAGCTTTCCTCAGATTTCAAGAAATACAAGACTTTTCACTGTTTACAACAGTTGTAACTTTACTTGAATAACGCACTAAAAACAACAAAGACCCATTTTAAGAACACACAGAATCTCTGAACTATCCTGTAAACAGCAATAAAACAAATAAATAAAAATAAAAACTTTGATGAGAGAGAAAGAGAGAGAGAGAGAGATACCTCCAAGAATCGAGTCTCTTGCTCTAGCCGCTTCAATTCAGCTGAAATCCGATGCTTCCCTCTCATATCCGTCACCGATCGTATTTGCTGCCCTGGGCTCTGTGGTGATTCCATACCTTATATCTATCTTACCCACTTTCTCTTTCTCTCACAAATTGCGACCCCTTAAAAAATCAAAGAAAAAAAAAACCCCCCCAGTCCTCGATTATCAAAGCCTGGATAAACATGTCATCTTCAATTGCAAAGACTCAATTTTTTTTCCCAAGAAAACCAAGAATTCTTCTCCTATCTCATTGGAGACATGGTGTCGGAGAAATGTTTGACAGCAGAGGGTGGGGGAGAACTGGAAAAGGAGTCTTTGGTTTTGTATTTTGTGAGCAGAGAAGCTTTTCAAATGATAAAAGAAAAGGAAAGAAAGTGCAGAGTCGTGCAGTGTCTTTTTAAGTAAAAAAGTTTACACAAATTTAAAAGTGATGGAGGAATGCGCCTGAGCCAATGTCAATTGGGCTTGGAAGTGAAGTTATGGGAGTTAGGCCTGAATTTATAGGTGAGGCTTTCAGGACTTAGGAAGAGAAGAAAGTTATCTGCGCAAATTTGGAGGTAGAGTTAAAAGGGGTGAAAATGTTAGATTTGAAATGTGATAAGGTGGAAAGTTAAAAGGGGTGAGAGTGTAAAGACGGAAGAGATAGGTATAATGTGAAGAAGGATAAAATTTAAAAGTTAAAGTGTGATAAGATATAAAATGTAGGGTCGTAAGGTGTAAAGATGAGAAAAGGAAGATGAACATGATAAATTTATTAGGGTCCTTTTGGTAAAATTGAGTAGAAGGGACAAAAGTTCAAAAAGAAGAGAGAGAGAGAGAGATGGGTATTTTGGCCCCCACGCTTAGCTGTAACCTCGACTAGGGGCGATGGGGAGTTGACAATTGTAGGACGCATGGATGGAAGGATAGTGGTTGGAAATTTGGTTGGTGTTTAGTGGCTTGGCAATAGAATTTGGTGGCTTCAAGGGACATGTGGATGACCTAGAATTTCTAGACATCGTAGATAACTCGTTCTCTACTTTTTTCAACTCCACAATTAAAGGGGTGAGAGTGTAAAGACGGAAGAGATATATATAAAGTGAAGAAGGAGAAAATTTAAAAGTTAAAGTATGATAAGATATAAAATGTAGGGTCGTAAGGTGCAAAGATGAGAAAAAGTAAGATGAACATGATAAATTTATTAGGGTCCTTTTGGTGAAATGGGGTGGAAGGGACAAAAGTTCAAAAAGAAGAGAGAGATGGGTATTTTGGCCCCCACGCTTAGCTTTAACCTCGACTAGGGGCGGTGGGGAGTTGACAGTTGTAGGATACAGGGATGGAAGAATAGTGGTTGGGGATCTGGTCGGTGTTTAGTAGCTTGGCAATAGAATTTGGCGGCTTCAAAGGACATGTGGATGACCTAGAACTTCTAGACATCGTAGATAACTTGTTCTCTACTTTCTTCAACTCACAATTAAAGGGGTGAGAGTGTAAAGACGGAAGAGATATGTATCAAGTGAAGAAGGAGAAAAATTTAGAAGTTAAAAGTGTGACGAGACATAAAATGTAGGGTCGTAAGGTGCAAAGATGATAAAAGTAAGATGAACATGATAAATTTATTAGGGTCCTTTTTGGCAAAATAGAGTGGAAGGGACAAAAGTCCAAAAAGAAGAGAGAGAGGAGGAGGGTGTTTTGGCCCCGCTTAGCTGTAACCATGATTAGGGGCGGTGGGTTGTTGACAGTTGTAAGGCGCAAGGATGGAAGGATAGTGGTTGGAGATCTGGTTGGTGTTTAGTGGCTTGGCAATAGAATTTGGTGCTTCATGGGACACGTCACTACACATGGATGACCTAGAATTTCTAGACATCCTAGATAACTCGTTCTCTACTTTCTTCAGCTCCACAATTAAAGGGGTGAGAGTGTAAAGACGAAAGAGATAAGTATAAAGTGAAAAGGGAGAAAAATTTAGAAGTTAACGTCTGACAAGACATAAAATTTAGGGTCGTAAGGTGTAAAGATGAGAAAAGTAAGATGAACATGATAAACTTATTGGGATCCTTTTGGCAAAATGGAGTGGAAGGGACAAAAGTCCAAAAAGAACAAAGAGGGAAGGAGGGGAAAGAGATCAGAGGGGTGGGGTGGCGGGGGGGGGGGGGGAGTATTTGTCCCCCTCCCCGCTTAGCTATAACCTTGACTAGGGGCAATGGGGGTCGACAGTTGTAGGGCGCAGGGATGAAAGGATAGTGGTTGCAGATCTGGTTGGTGTTTAGTGGCTTGCCAATAGAATTTGGCAGTTTCATGGGATACGTGGATGACCTAGAATTTCTAGGCATCCTAGATATCTTGTTCTCTACTTTCTTCAGCTCCACAATTAGTACTTCGTATAAAATAGGGAGTCTAGTCCCTACAGACACCATCGTGGCTTTTCACACAACACTTGTCTTTTGGTCCCATGTCTTTCTCACCATTCACCTGAAAGAAGTGTGTTTGGCAAGCTAACTACTTAGTTGGGGTTAGAGACTATGAACACTTGACTTGCTCTTCTTCTTCTTGTTTTTTTTTTTTTTTTTTTTTTTTTTTTTTTTACTTGTATTAATTTCTTTATTTGTAACGCAATTAAGACATTCTAAGACCCTCTCGGGTATTGTTAATATTATACCACCATTTTTTTATATTATCCAATTTACGATTAGTCTAGTCCATTAAACTCATCAAATAATTTTACATAAAAATTTATGCAAATTCATATGACTTCACAGGACCCTCCCCGGGCAATGTTAAGATGCATATATACATAATTTTACTAATAATGATATATATAATGTTATTTTATTAACTTTTTTGGTGGAAATGACTAATACTCCGTATAATTTATAAATTAAAGCACTAATTAGTGTATGAATTTTTTTAAAATAATTTTTAAGAATATTGTAAAATAAGTCTTTGAATTATTCAAAAGTGTAATTAGATTATCGAAGTACAAAAAACTTCAAATATATTTTTGAACTTAAAAAAATAATGCAAGCGAGTCATTTTGACTTGCTATTACATGTAAATATAAAGCTATGATGATTTGAATACCACCTCATAATATTTTGTTGATTTAGGTCCTACTTGGCATATTATTATTATTATTATTATTATTATTATTATTACTATTATTATTATTATTATTATTAAAAAGAAAAATTTATCCACAATGACCGCAGCCTCCATCTTGGTCCCTGCCCAGAGACCAAGATGATTTCCTTTGTCCGAATCTGGGCGAAAACCAATTTCTCGCCTAGATCCGAACCAATATAGCGTTGAGGAGGGTTTGCCGGCGATGGAGGCAGTCGCCAACAAATTTTTTTTTTTTTTTTTTTTTTTTAATTTTTGTATTGTAAATTTGTAATAATAATAACAATAATGTCCAGTAATTGGGTAATATGTTTTGCACAATGCATGTGTCTGTGACTAATAATCACTATACACATGACATTTATTTCAAACTTAAATTTATTATTGTAAAATATTGAATCAAATTCTGGCTAGTTTAATAAAATATGGTCATACTTATAAAAATAAGGTAACATTTTTTAATTCACATACTTGAGTTTAAGATTCGTTTAGAAATTCAGAAAATGACTTCCGTGTGTCATTTTTTATATTTGTCGGTGTTTGAATTTTCAAACGAGTATATTTTGTGGGGTATAATCCCTATCAGAATCCATTAGTTATTTCATGGATATTTTGATTTGTTTCTATTCTATTTTATTTTTTAAAAATTTTACACCACTGAAAAGATTACAAAACAATCACATAAAATGTGGTCACATCCTATTAACAAAATCAGCAACTAACAACAGGTGAATAAAAATTATAATACTATATATTTAATCTATCTCTCTTTTAGTAATAAAATATTCTTAATGACTTCTTTAATAAGCATTTGTAGATATTAGACGTATTTGATGCGATGATAACAAAAATGACAATACTTTCGATTCCGGCCTGCCAATGATTATGTTAAAATAGAATAATATCATATTTAAAAACTTAAAATTACCAAATATCATGCAATTACTATGCCAATGGTCACTCTGCATTAATCAATAAAATAATTACTATATGAAAAGTGAATGATATTATTCACATTAATAATTTAATACTCCATATATCATAGTGGGAATATATATATATTTACTATTTATATATTTTTTAAGAGTTAATACCCAAAATCGTACTCGACTATAGTGATTTTTCTCAATTTCGTCCTAAACGACTTTGGTGACCTAATATCGTCCCAGACTTTTGTGTTTCGCTCAATTTAGTCCCAGACTTTTGTGTTTTTGCTCAATTTAGTCCCTCATTTGTTATTCTGTCCATTTGGTGTTAAATAAATAGACAATTCAGTAATTTTAATATTGACATCCCTTTACTCATAGACATGTGAACTGCGAAATCCTTTTTTTTTTTTACGAATTACCCCCAGAATTACTCCTAAAACTGCGGATATAAAATTTGATTTGCAGGTTCGGGAGTAATTCTGGGTGTAATTCGTACAAGAAAGAGGAATTCCGCGCTTCACAAGTTGAAAGTAAAGAGAGATCAATATTGACATTACTGAATTGTCCCTTTATTTAACACCAATTTGACGGAATAACAAATGAATGATTAAATTGAGCGAAACACAAAAGTCTGGGACGATATTAGGTCACCAAAGTCGTTTAGGACGAAATTGAGAAAAACCACTATAGTCGAGGACGATTTTGGGTATTAACTCTATTTTTTAATTAACAATTATAGGCCATTTTTGAAGTGTTGTTGGAACTTCAAAATATGAAGATATATGATTAAAAGAGTCAAATAAGTCCCTGAATTTTATTCAAAAAGACAATTAAGTTCTTAAATTTTTAAAAGTTTCAATTAAACCCTCAAACATGTTAATTTAGAGCATTGAGGCCTAAAAACCGGTTGGTGACATGTAATTACATGTCACTGGAGTTATGACAAATCTCTGGCGGGCCTTCGACCATATTCCAGCCAATAACACCGGCGAAATGGTCGTCGATGTGGGTTGGTTGCCTTTGTAGATAAATAATAGTGTACACACGTGAGTGCACTATTATAAATTTGAGTGTACTGTCAGTTATCTGCGAATGCACTCGTAGAAATTGGAAAATTGATAGACTGATAAATATGTTATTAGACTTTGTTTGACAATTGATTAAAAAATTAATTACTTTAATCTTGTTAATTAGACTAATACTTATTTTATTGGGTTGATTAAAATGTCTCAATAAATTTCTGGTTAGTGTAGTTGCTTATTTAAGGATGATTGAGTTAGGATTGATTTTTCCAAAATGTTTAAATAATTATATTTAAGTTGGGCCAAATTGTTTCAATAGTTGAGTTACCTAATTAATGGGCTTGTTTGAAGGCCATCTAGAAATTATGGTGATGGCCCGTTATATATTTCAAGGGAATAACAATTTCGAATTGTATTATCTAATAAATAAACAAAGAGCACCGAGGATATAACTCACTCGTGCTAATAATGTGTTGTAAAGTTAGATGAATATGAATAAATAATTGCGTGAATAATTGTATAATTTTAACTGCAGTAAAATAATGAAGAAACGAGAAAGACGGGAAATACTGAGAGAATAATCGATCCTCTTATTAATCCTTCTTCAATCCAATATATATACAAGATATACAAAGTTCTAATACGATATAAGACTAATAAAAATGGAGGGGTGTTATCATAGTATAACACCTTTAGTAATGTCCACATCAAATTATTTACAACACTTTGTTAATTTTCTTTAACATTTTTCTATAACTTTTTAAATCAATTTTTTTATCTAACCAATTAATAATTTTTAAAGAGTTAATTATTGAAATAGTCATTTGACAATAATAAAATCACTAATTTGATCATTGATTATTTTTGCCTAATTTAGTCAACTTAAAAAATTTTAATCAATTTAATCTTTCGTTTGTTTAGCATATAAACATCTATTTAATTCGAGGGGTATTATTGCTGAAATTTCACATTGCTTCCTAAGCTATTCGGAATTAAATTGATAATTTTACTACAGTCAAAAGACTATTATGCTAATTAACTCTTCAATTTAATAAAAAAGAAAATTATGCATGTAATGTGAAATTTCAGCAACACCCTCAAATTAAATAGATTATTGGCGTTAACCGAATGTAGAATCAAATTAATTAAAATTTTCAAAGTGAAGAACTAAATTAATAATTCCACATTAATTATTTTCATAATTAACTATTTTTAAATTTGATTTTCTGATCCCTTCAAAAAAAAAAAAAAATGGTTTTCTGACTGTTCCATTAATTCAGCTGAGATGAGGTTGTTACTGTCTCCTAATATGGGATCTCTGGTATTTATACTTTTTTATCCGTTTATTACTGATAGAATATAATAGTTTATTGTCGAGATAAGGTTTCAAGAAATTAATGGAAGATTCTTACTTTCTCAGTCCTTCATGCGTGCATACGCATGGCATCCACGCGTCACCTTTGTATACAGCAGCCTTTATATGTCGGCCACCGCTAGCTTTCTTTCTCCGCCGCCTAATTGCTCCGATATGATCCACCGCTAAATTCTTACTCTATATAAATTTGTGTTAAAAAATTCCACTGTTTTATACGCACTAGTCGTAAGCTGATGCAATATTGAAAGATCAGAGAAAAAAAAAATGCTTAGAATTTCTGCAATTTCCCGGTGTAGAGCAAAAGCTTCCTCAATTTTTCCGACATTGGATGGGATGCGGCGGCAGAGAAATGTGAGTCAGCATCAGCAGGCATTTGATTCTGTGCCGCCGATAGTCACGCCGCCGATAACGACCCCCACGGACGCGACGGCGGTGCCGGGGTCGCCTTTTGTTCCCGACTTCGATGCAGATCCGCCGATTAGGCCTGGTGATGACCACCCGCCGGCCGTAACTGGGGTGGCTGCGGGTCGAGATTCCGATAGGCCGCCGGGCTCGCCGGCGTGTGGGCCGGAAGCGCCACAACCGCCCGTTTCGCCCCCTGGGCAACCGGAAGTGTTTCCGCCGCATGGGCGGATGTGACGCCTCGAAAGCTGCTGGGGGCAAATTCCGCATTGTAAGGCAGACGTTAGTACTTAGTAATATAAGTGTTGGCTTTCTTTTTTTGAGCGTTAAGCTAAGTGCCATAGGCATGCATGCATGCAGGCATCACTCTCCCTCCCTCTTAATTTTGTGTTTTGTCTTTTCATGTGTAATTTACATGCAGCACTACTGTGGTTCGCTAAATGATAATTATATTAAGAGATTTTTTTAGAGGGCTGTTCTAATGTAGGGTCTCAATTGCTGAGACAAATCAAATACAGTATTATATATATATATATATATATATATATATATATGAGAATATGAGAACACTTGCTTATGTGAGAACAAATCGTGTGCATCCATTTAATACTTTTTAATGGTCTAGATTAGATTAAATGTGTGCGAACGCGAATTAAATGTGTGCAAACGTGATTATGTGTGTTTGAACACATTTAATTTGCGTTCATACACACTTAATCTAATCTAGACCAGATGGATGTACACACATAATCACGTTCGCACACACTTAATCTAATCTAATCTAGATTAGACCAAATGGATGTACACGATTTGTTCTTATGTTCTCACCTAAGCAAGTGTTTTCATTGGAACCCTACTCTATTTGTGTGTGCGTGCGCGCACAAATGGTTTGCCTGGAAAAGAAATGAGAATGTATGTCATCCGTTCACATGTCCAAATCTAATGAAGGAGAAATACTAGTGATTTTACTTGCACTTTTTATTTGTAAAGATGCCGTGGATACTTGCACTTATTTACTTGCACCAACGTTTGAGTTATTTACAAAAATTGAGTCATTTTTTTATAATTGATCTAGACACGTAAATAGCTGACATGCATTCTTATTTTTTTTCTAGGCGGCTATTCTTATCAGATCGCGCTTATATATATATATATATATATATATATATATATATATATATATATATATATATATATATATATATAGAGGTAATCTTTAGGTAATATTTTAAGTATTATATAATAAATATAGTACTTTATATATAATAAAATTGTAATAGGCAATTTGTAAGAAATAAAATAATAATATCTATAACAGAATTGCAGATGTCAATATTATAAGTTTTATAGATACTACCATAAATAATGAAATATTTTATAGCAAAATTATAATACACAATTACAAGTTATAAAATAATAATATAACAGAATTGTAAATATCATCAATATTTATAATATTTTATAGCATAAATATAATAAATATTTTATAAGGAATAAAGTAATAACATAATAAAATTATAAATATAAAATATACTTTAATTTAAGCCCTATAGATATGATATTCCTATAAATGGATAAAATATTCCTATAAATGTAATACTTTATAGTAAATTTTAATAGATAGTTTATTAGTAATAATATTATTACCTCTATATATATAAAATATACTTTAATTTAAGCCCTATAGATATGATATTCCTATAAATGGATAAAATATTCCTATAAATGTAATACTTTATAGTAAATTTTAATAGATAGTTTATTAGTAATAATATTATTACGTCTATATACTATAAGATCTAAGTTTGTATGATTCAGTTTTCTATAAAGATGAATTTATCATTTTTCTAAAAGGTTGAACTCGAACCCTAAGAACCAAAGACGAATTTATCATACAAATACGACTGGTGGGTTATTACATATGAGCACATGGCCACTTGTTTAAACTTGAAAAACAACAATAAAATGTAACTTACATGCATCCACTTACACTCCTACAGTCAGTAATGTCTATTCGATCAATGTGTAAACTTGAAAAAAGAATCTATATATTCTTTAATTTACTACTTACAATTGTATACATTCTCAAAACAAGTATGAAAGCTATCCTGCATTAGAATAGACAGACTTTTTTTATGGCCATGTGTCAAATTAGTTTGTCTCTCTTTTTGGTTTCTTCAAAAAGTTGTTTGAATTGAATGAATTATTATTAGAGTAATTAGAATAGTTCACTATTTCAATTTCTTTCTGAATTGTCGTTTGAATGAATTACGATTAAAATAATTATAATGGTAAATCACCTTGACACCAAAAACTTTTAAAAACAGTTTTAATTTCAAAAAAAAAATTGATAAACAATTTCAATTTTAAAATTTTTAGCTGAAGTGTTATTTGTTAGCACTTTTTTTGGTCGAATCTATTGTTTGTATATGGTCTTTTTAGTACGATTTATCTCTCCGGTCAGATTGAATTATTAATTGGCAATTTAACAACTGTATTATGTGTATTGTTAAATGTTAATGGACAGAGTATAATTTCAATTCATAAATATAAAATGTACATTAATGCGAACTACTATTATAAATATGTACATTTCCATTTTTTTTTTATTTTTTATAAATATGTACATAACTGTATTTCACATAATCGTAAGTATATTGTGGATAAAAAGATATGAACAACAATAATTTAGAGCTAATCTTAGTTTTTATTCTTTAATTATGTCTCATTTTTATAATAGATCGAGGTTTTATTATTTTATTCTCTCTTTTTTTCCCGGTTTTTAGCACATGGTCGGGAGTTTAGGGTTGACATAGACTGATCGGATTTAAAAAACAAGTAATTAAATTGAATAGATTTTTAAGTACTTTAGTTTTCTAATTAAAAAAATACTTTAGTTAAATATATAGGCCTTATTTGATAAATGCATGTTACCTGATATTTATTAGTTGATTGGATTAATTAGAGAGTATAACTAGTTGATAACATTAGTTTATTATAGAAAGATTTTAGTAAATTAGCTGTTAGTGAATAACTATTTGATATAATTTCGTTTCTCAAAAAAGTATCTGAAAAAATTTATTTTGAGCAGTTTTTTGAATTTTAACATTTTAAAGTTACAAAAAGCTAATTAACCAGACACTTATATTGATTTTTTAATCAAGTCAAATAATTAATAGTGGTCAAATAAGTTAAATTGACTGATAAGCTAAGCTAACTACTATTTTACCAAACATAGCCAAAATGTTAAAAATATAATATAAATTTAACCATAAAAAAATAAAGAGGGATACAAAATTAGCATGCAAAAGTGGCAAAAGTATACATATTAAATTAATAGTTCAGCTATTAAATATAATTAAGTCTTATAATTATAATGTTACTTTGAACAAGTATAATACCGAGTATAAAGTGAAGAATATGACCAATTCCCACAAAACTATTAGTCATATCCTTAAATTTGAATGAAAAATAGGAATTAATTTGAATGAGATTTGGATTAGTAGAGTGGTCAAAGCCGATCGATAAGGTGAGACGCGTTACTTAAAGGGATGACCTAAAAAGTTCACTAGTTTAATGGATTTAACAAATAACAAGGTCCGTCACTCGGTCCCTTCCCCGCCTTAAGCCTGCCATGGTGGATGGGGCCTGTCAAATATTAATTTTTTTATTTAAATAAAAAGTAATATAAAGAAAGTTGTATTATATATATTTTAAAATAATTTAGATAGTTTGAATATACATTAATGCATTACTTATACACTTTTTAAATATAAATAAATAACTAAACACATGTGTGTGTATAATTATATAAAAGTGTATATATATATATATATATATATATATATATATATATACACAAATATTATTAATATACACAGACTTCAATTCGTTGTTAATTTGATTTGAATGCCGCCATGCATGCATGCCAGACTATAACCCAAAAAGAAAAAAGAAAAAATTGGTCTGGTCGCAGCGTGAAAATTGACAAAGTCTACTGCACGCCTGAGATGGTGGCACGAGGAGATCGAAAATGGAACGAAAACTAATGTCACATAATTATACGGTCCACTACTTTGATTTTGTAGGCCAAGTCCGGTGCGGTGACTAAACACGCAATAACACTCGTAGACGTAATTTACCTCATTTTTTGACTTTCTTCTACACCCTTTCTTAAGCTGATTTAACCGGTCAATATCTGGACTCATCAATCACTCCCACTACTGCGTCGATCTCACTCGTAGACCCAACCCAACCCAATAAAACAAGCATCGTTATGCTGTGGAACCGTGTTGAAGGTGGACAGTTAGTTGAAGGTTTTAGTATACTCTGATTGTCGGGTTGTCTGCAATCTTGTTAATGGGTCTTTGCCGGACTACTCCTATACAGGGTGTGTGATTTGTGAATGCCGGGACCTTCAACGACACTTTGAAATGGTGTCTATCAAGTTTCTTCCTAGATCAGTGAACAAGCTTGTTTATGCATTAGGTGGGCTGTCCGTTTTCAAACTGGGCCTTATTGTTGGATTACTTCGTTACCTCCATGTATTGAACAATTGCTTTAATAAAGTTATGATTTTTTCAAAAAAATTAATAATAAAGAATTGGTCTTTTAAATTAATAAACAGTTAACATATTAAAAATATATAAAATGTAAAATAGAAGTAGTTGTATTACAAACATTGCACATATTAGTTTAAGGAATTGGCTTGCATGAATTCCCCATCATCCTACCAACTATATGTTTAATTCTTCTGAGAAGCATTCGTGATTCTAATAAGGCACATGCGGATGACAATTGGCGCACCTGCTACAAGATTTTTTTATTTTTATTTTTTAATTTAAAAAAGTGGTGTTTAGTAAATACTCCGTAACTATTAGCTGATTAGGTTAGTGAGTATGATTAGTTAATATAATTAGCTATTGTAGAAAAGTGTTTGGTAAATTAGCTATTAGCGGGTTACATGCAAAATGATTTTCTCAAAAAGTTAATGGAAAAAGCTACTTAGCTTTGAGTAGCTTTTTGAATTTTAGTGTTTTGGAATAATAAATTGTTTCAAAAAGCTAATTAATCAAACACGCATATTGGTTGGTTAATCAAGTCAAGCAACTAATAGTAGTCAAACAAGTTAAAATTGATTGATAGACTAGCTATTTTACCAAACAGGGCGATTATGTACGCTATTAACTTGTACATATATGTGATTATAAAATATAGCTTTGTCAAATTGTGTTTATAAACATTGGGCAAAACTGTAGTTTGATATGAAAGGAGGATTTTATTTTGTAATACGCATTTCAAGCGTTCATATACTCTTTTGGACTTTGATAAAATTGAAGAAGGAATCAACTTGAACTTTTCTTAGAATAAAATTGTGATGTAGATCCTAAAAAAGTAAAGAAGTTTGAATTTCTCCAAAAGTAAATAATTTTAATGGGTTAGTTTTAATATATCCTTATTTAATTTAGTGAAGATATTTGGAGCCTTTTAGTTCTAGAAAATATTTCCATTCTTCATCTCTACTATTTTCGTTTTCATTTTTTATTTAAAAACTAAAAATATGTTGAGAGTTAATTTTTTTTAGTACTATTAACTCTATTACAAGGTAATATCTGTATTAGGACTATGTGGTCCAATGGTATCCGGGTTGGACTTCCATTTGAAAGATTGTGAGTTCGAGCCTGTCAATACTATACTAACTCCACCATCAGGGTTTGATCCTGTGACCTTCCCTCAAGGAGAGTAAATTATTTTTCAATTTAAGATATGAAATTACTAAAATGCAAAAAAACAAAACAAAAAAAAAAATATAAGCCTAAATTAAATAGGTGTTAATAGCACTAAATGGCGATGGTAGTGAAGTTAAGTAGGTTGTGGCTAGCATAATTAAGCAGATAATGCTAGTAGGTTTAGTGTTACGTTTCAAATGGATGGGTAGATTTCAAATTTTTTTTCTTTTTTGTTTAAAAGATCACTTTACCTACTTAATTAGTGAAACTTAGCTCGGAAATCATTAATTTATATTTATATAATAATTAAAAATTGCATTAAAAAAATTTTAAAATAAATATAATACTTCCACCCGTATTTCGACTAGGCGGCCGTCTTGGCTGGAGTAATTTAAAATATAATTTTTATATAATATTAAATTTAATATTAGTATATAAAATTTGTATATTTAGAAACTACTTTAAAAGTACTATTAAATATAAAAAATATAAATAAATGATAAGAAATACTAAAGAAGATAAGTAAAGAATAAATAATTGATTTAACCAAATGTATAGTAAAAAAAAAAAAAAAAAAAAAAAAAAACACCAATGTATAGTAAATATGATCGGTAAAATGAAGTACTTAATAACAACAACAAATACGAATGTATGGGAAAAAAGCTTAAAGATGATGGAAGGTCTGGATTGGATCCCTTTGTGCGCACATGAAGGCTAAGATATGACTGGTTGACTGATTGCGCGACTCACGATTTACCTCTGCAGTGGCTCTAGGGCAAGGTCCTATGAGCTTAGATTAATCTGGCGAAGCTGGAATCACTTAAGTAATAAAAAAAAATTAAACTTCAATTGTTATACAATTAACATACACACACACCTCTGTCTTATTTTACATATCTTATTTATTATTTATTATTCATTAGTCAAACTAACTCTTTTTTTTTATACCTATATTTTTATTATTTTTAAATTTATATTTTTCTTTTGTTTAATAGTACTATATTAATTTATTTTCTAAATATATAAATTTTATATACTAATACTAAACTAAATATTATAGATCAGAAAATAAAAAAATTCTCAAGCTGCTTAATAGGTACTTAATTCGTCTCCTTTATTATTATCAAGTGTTGTAATAATTTGTTTTAAGGAAATTATTTATTGTTATCCATGGAATACAAAGTATTCATTTCTATATATATATATATTTTTAAAAGAAGTATTCATTTCTATATAAATGAATTGTATTGAGTAAAAAAAAAAAAAAAGACTGTAATTATTAATTTTTTTTTTTTTTTGGGAATCTAGGTATTAGTGTTACTATTATTATTATTATTTGATTACATGTAACATAGTTAGTATTTGTGTGGTTCTAGAATTAGTCTTATAGTTCTAGTCTATTAGTCAGGAGTGTTTAGTGGTGAGACTAGATATACTCACGTGTAATTGGTTTCAGTTTGAATTGAATGAATTATCTTTTCTAATCTGGTATCAGCCTAAACGATCCTACTGATCGCTTCCCTATTGCAAACCAACCCCTTTTCCCGTACCGATATATTTTTTTTTTTCCGGCAACAATGTCGTCTCGATCCTCCGACAGGCCCTCCTCCGCCGGCGGTGCACCTCCATCCTCCGGCAACAACCCTCTCAACGGCGCCCACCACTTCATCTCGATGAAGTTAACCAGCAGAAATTTTCTCTTCTGGAGAACGCAGCTTCTCCCATTCCTACGCGGCCAGGATCTCCTCGGGTACGTAGACGGTTCCACCCCGTGCCCGCCGCCGACCATTGCAGCCACGCCGTCCGGTGAGTCGGGCTCCGACGCCTCCTCCGCCGATCCGGTGCCCAATCCGGCGCACAAAATATGGACTCAACAGGATCAATCGATCCTTTCCCTCCTCATCTCGGCGATGTCTGATGAGGTTCTCCATCTCGCTGTAGGCCGGAATACATCCGCGGAGGTGTGGCGCTCCATCTGCTCGGCTCTCGGTTCGAACACCCAAGCCAGGTGTCTAAGCCTTCTCAATCAATTCCAGACCATGCGCCAAGGCAGTTCTTCCCCGACAGAATTTCTTGGGCGTGCGGAGCTTCTTGTCGAGGCTCTTGCGCAGGCCGGCCAACCACTGTCACTCGGCGAGCAGAACCTGTATGTCCTGAGAGGTCTTCGTCCGGAATATAGAAGCTACGCCGCGTCGCTCACGGCGAGCACTCCGCTCACCTTGCCGCAAATGGCGGATCATCTGCAGGCGGCGGATTTCTTTTTGGCGGACGACTTTGCTCCGGCAGATGGCGGCTCTCATTCGGCGTTGTATGCAGGCTGGGGACGTGCAGCAGGTTCGCATGCGGATGGTGGTCGTGGCAGCAACAATTCCGGCAGATCAGGGAGAGGTGGCCGTGGCAGTTACTCCGGCAGAAACAGTCGCGGTGGTAGAGGAGGTCCCCGATGCCAAATATGCCGTTCTCACGGCCACACGGCCCTCTACTGCTACAAGCGGTATTCCGCACCACCACCACCACCGGCGCAGGCCAATATGGCGGTCTCGGGTGATCCGGCCGGCAACGTCACCACCCCGGCGGAGTCATGGTATCCGGACACCGGAGCCACCGCTCACGCCACGCCGGACGCCGGCATGCTGAGTCACGCGGAGGAATATGTTGGCCCGGACACGCTCCGGGTTGGAAACGGTACAGGTTTGGCAATCTCGCAGATTGGTCATGCGTCTATTCCATCTGAGTCAAAACACTTAATCATGTCAAATGTGTTGCACGTCCCTAACTTAACAGTCCCGTTACTTTCTGTCCAAAAATTTGCAAATGACAATCATGTATATTTTGAATTTCATGGAAATTGTTTTTTTGTGAAGGATTCCAAAACCAGGGTCATGCTGCTTAAAGGTCCAACCGCGGGCGGTCTATACAAATTGCCCGTATCTCATTCCCACTTTGCATTTGTGAGTTCCCGTGCTACGCCGGCCGTGTGGCATCGTAGGCTTGGTCACCCGCATAGTGTGGTCCAAAACAAAATTCTACAAAGCTGTCCTGTTCAAGTCAATAATTCCAAAGAGTTGGGGTCGTGCACGGCTTGCCATCTCGGCAAGTCTTCCCGTTTCAAGTTAGATAGCATTCAAAATAATAGTCAAAATGTATTAGATCTATTATTTACTGATATCTGGGGCCCAGCTCCTGTAGTGTCGAATAGTGGCTATCGCTATTTTTTATTGTTTGTTGATGACTTCACACGGTTTACCTGGTTTTATCCATTACGGGTAAAATCAGATATCTATAAAAGTTTTGACTCGTTTCGTCTGTTGGTAGAGCGGCAGTTCTCGCGCTCTATCAAGTCAATCCAATCAGATTTAGGGGGTGAATACAGAAAATTACATACAACCTTTGAATCCTTGGGAATTGAACATCGGCAGTCTTGCGCATATACGCATGAACAAAACGGAAAAGTTGAACGCCGTAACAGACACATTGTCGAAACGGGGTTAGCTCTTCTTGCTCAAAGCTCTGTCCCGCAAGAATATTGGGACTACGCTTTTGAGACTGCCACCTGTTTAATTAACTACCTTCCCACCTCAGTCTTAAAGTTTGAAAGCCCATACTATCGCCTCTACAAAAAATCACCCCCTTACCAATTTCTTCGTGTCTTCGGGTGCCAATGTTACCCTCATCTACGGCCGTATAATCGGCACAAGATGGAGTATCGTTCCACTCCGTGCGTCTTCCTAGGTTACCCACCGTCCTATAGGGGATATAGATGCATGGATCCAATCAGTGGGAAAACCTATATCTGTCGCCATGTGCGATTTGACGAGAATGTGTTTCCCTTTGCAACAGGTTCTGTGCAGGCTCATGAATCTACACCTGCGTCTCTGCCTTGGGCATCCGCACCCGTGTCACCGGTGCAATCTTGTCAACTTATGCCAACTTCGGACCCTGAACCGGTCCCACTGGCCCAAGAAGCACCTTTGTTGGCTATTGAGCCAAGTGCACCACGACGGGGCCGGAAACGGACCACTGTCCAACCTCTGGCTATGCGCCTCCGGCGTATGACTCGGGGTAATAATGAAGAATTTCATGCTCTAACTGCAACAACTGATCCAACATGCTACTCCCAAGCTGTAGGTCATCCACAGTGGCGTGACGCAATGGATCAAGAGTTCAATGCTCTTCTTCACAACAACACATGGCGATTAGTTCCCCCGTACCCAACCATGAACATCATTGGGTGCAAATGGGTCTTCCGTACGAAACGGACTGCCGATGGCTCGATTGAACGCTATAAAGCTCGGTTAGTAGCCAAAGGCTTCAATCAAGTCGCAGGGGAGGACTTCTTTGATACGTTCAGTCCGGTTGTCAAACCCACGACTGTCCGCATCTTATTTTCGTTAGTTGTCTCGAAAAATTGGACACTACGTCAGCTGGACGTCCACAACGCCTTCCTGAATGGCCATTTAGCCGAGACGGTATACATGAAACAACCTCCCGGATATGAAGATCCAACACATCCCGATCACGTCTGTCTTTTGCAGCGGTCTCTATATGGGCTCAAACAGGCCCCAAGGGCCTGGTTCAAGAGACTACATGATTTTTTGCTAACTGCAGGTTTTGCATCATCCAAAACTGATGTCTCATTATTCTACCACTCGGCGGGTGCATCTAAAGTCTTTTTACTCGTCTATGTGGATGACATCATCATGATGGGATGTGACGCCGCCTTAGTTGAGTCCTTGCTACGGCGTCTTGCATCGGCATTCAACATTAGGGACCTTGGCACACATGGGTTCTTCTTGGGCATCGAGACAGTCTCGACTACTGGCGGGATGATTTTGTCACAGCATCGGTACATGGTGGATTTACTTCATCATTCTGGGATGACAGATTGCAAACCACTTACTACCCCGGCATCCATTACACAAGCCGTCACACCGTCCGAGCAGCCTTTTGAAAACCCTACGCAGTATCGGCGGATTGTTGGCGCCCTGCAGTACTTGACTATCACTCGACCGGATCTCGCATATGCTGTCAATCGCCTATGTCAATTCATGCACTCTCCTACTGACGACCACTGGGCAATGGTGAAACGTGTCTTGCGTTATATCAAGGGCACTCTTCATTACGGGCTCCGATTCTCTCCTTCCGCTTCTAGTGACATCCACGCCTACTCCGATTCTGACTGGGCTGGGTGTCCGGTAGACAGGAAAAGCACCAGTGGCTATGCCGTCTTTCTCGGAAGTAATCTTGTTTCCTGGCTCTCCCGGAAACAGCGCACCGTAGCTCGCTCTTCCACTGAGGCGGAGTATAAAGCCCTAGCTGACGTTGCTGCTGAAGTCACCTGGATGGTATCGCTGTTACAGGAACTTGGGTTACACACTGGGCACCCCTCCCACTTATGGTGTGATAATCTTGGTGCGACGTACTTGTGTGCTAATCCTGTGTTCCATGCTCGGACGAAGCACGTTGAGATAGACTACCACTTTGTTCGTGACAAGGTGGCCTCCGGCGGTTTCGTGGTCAACTTCGTCTCCACCAAGGATCAGCTAGCCGATATTCTCACCAAACCACTTCCTGGACCTCGGTTTACAGCTCTCCGAGACAAGCTCAACATTGTGAATCATCAATCTTGTGCTTGAGGGGGTGTATTAGTGTTACTATTATTATTATTATTTGATTACATGTAACATAGTTAGTATTTGTGTGGTTCTAGAATTAGTCTTATAGTTCTAGTCTATTAGTCAGGAGTGTTTAGTGGTGAGACTAGATATACTCACGTGTAATTGGTTTCAGTTTGAATTGAATGAATTATCTTTTCTAATCCTAGGTAAGGGGTTATGTATGTATCATATATTAATTTGATGAAGTAGTAATTTATGCATAACAATAATATAAAAATGATAAAAATATAACTTTATTAAATATAAAATACACTTAGAAGTGGAGTTCGGGGATGTTTGTGGGAGGTAGACTCTGTCCCCACCATTTTTTTTTTTCTTTTTGTAGTACTATGTATATATGTGTATATGTAGATACCATGTGTATAAATATGTGTAAATGTATAACTTTGACTACCTTAAAAAAATGTAAATCATTACTAATATTGTCGATTAAAAAAGTAATAACGTAACCAATTGGTTGGTCAAGTTCGATCAAATTAGAATATATAGAAATGGTTGTACTATATTACTTTAGGAAGTTAAAATTAGGAATAATATAGTTGTATTATTTTATTCAATTAAAGAATACTAGTTACTTCGCATCTTAAGTTAAATTATAATTTGGAATGATTTAGTATATAATTTAATAGTTGTACTATTACATTCAATTTAGTAATGTATTTATTTCAAAAAATATCAAATTATTGTTAGATCTTAACCATTAGCTACTTCTTCTTTTTCATTTTATAAGTCTGATTTATTAACCATTGCTTAATCAATATGTAGCTACTGTTTTCCGTGCGATCATACAACTTTGCACCTCTATTCTTCACATACTTCACTCCTATGACCAATTGAGCTGTCAATGCGGACTTTGCACTTCTATGTATGCATAAATACACCACCACATGTTCAGAAATTCATTATTATAAATTTTACTGTTGTGAACTCGCTAGAATTTAAACATTATAGCAAATTGCATTAATATACTTATTATGAACTCAATCCATTATTGTTGTGAGCTCGCTAGAATTCAAACATTATAGCAAATTTCATTCACATGGAGTGAAAGCAAGTTATACCAAAAGTTTCAACTCATCTAATTAGGTAAGTTGACGTTTATCACATATGAACTACTCCTTATATGTTTATGAACAAGTGGACAACCCCCAAGTGCATGTCTTCATTAATAATTGTCTTGTTCGTGGATTATAGTGTGAATGATATTGTCTTTAAGTAAAATTAGTTTATTTTCTATTTTAGGATATGAAAAGAGTCATACACCCCATTGAATTAATTCTTATGTCTTTTTCAATAATAAACTACACACAAAACACATAAAAATATGATAAGATTGTGATAAATAATACAAACTTTTCTCTTATTGCTCTAGAATTAGTAGATTTGGTCAGATAGACAGCTAGAGATTGGTTCTTTATTTTTTATGGAGTTAATTTCAGAAATGGTCCATTGATTATTGACTTTTGCCAATATTAACTTTCAATTGGACCATAAATGGTTCATGAATTATTGATCTTTACTAATTTTTGTCATCGACTTTCAATATGCATCATAAATGATCCTTTTGCTATTGATTTTGTTCTAAATTTGGTCATTCAGTTAAATATTCATTTAATAAACATTAAATTTAAGAATAATAATGTAAAAATTATCTTGTTGTTGAGATGGACAAATTGATTTCATAAATTTAATACATTGAGTTCATCATTGTGAAGAACTACAACTTTTACATTATTACCCTTAGTCAAGGGGACACTTATGGTTAATTTAAAAGTTGAGGATGAAAATTGGTAAAGATCAATAGTTAAGGGAGCATTTATGGTCCAATTGAAAGTCGAAAGGTAAAAATGAGTAAATAACAATAGTCAAGGGACTATTCTTGAAATTAACCCTTTTTTTAACTAGGAACAAATTCTTGTATGTATGTATTTGTATATATATATATATATATATATATATATATATATATAGTGTTACAAAAATCGCGCATAGGCACTAGGCCGTCGGTCTCCTAAGCGTCCGCCTAGATGCTCTAGGCGGTCCTAAGCGCCCTCTAGGCGCCTTCTAACAGCTACATTGTTTGCGAAATTGCCTGCGATGATATTAAAAAATCACCATAAATATCCAACTAACAATGATTACAATTCAATAAACATTAAAACAGTGTTTTGAAACATTTTAAGTTGACTAAAATCAACCAATAATCATAAATAATAAACAGCGTAAATTTATTTTTTTTGAAAGTATAAACAGCGTAATTCATCCCATTCAATTCTTATATTAGTATGGGCGTTCACAAATATGCTTTGACTGATTATATTTTTCGTTTCGCTTTTTCTTAAACCTTCTTGAAACAAGAACGCATTTACTAACCTCGTTGCCACAGTTGAAACTCTCACCTCTATTTATACCCAACAATGTTTAGCCAAAACCCCAAAACTCATCTCTCTCTCTCTCTCTCTCTATATTATCTCTCTCATCAGAACAAAAACGGCGGCATGGCTAATGTATTGAATGAAGACCAAATCATGGAGTTTCAAGAAGCTTTCAGTCTATTTGACAAGGACGGCGATGGTTAGTATATATATATATATAACTTTCGATCTAAAAATTGTTGTCTTTAATATGTTTCATAGTATTTATGTGGTTGGGTTTGTATATTACATAGGCAGCATTACTGTGGAGGAATTGGCAACAGTTATCAGGTCGTTAGATAAAAACCCAACAGAGGAAGAACTGCAGGAAATGATGAATGATGTTGATACAGGCTCTAATGGAGCCATTGAGTTCAAAGAGTTCTTGAACGCCCTATCCAAAAGAATGGAGGTAATATAACCTTAAAAACACCTAAAAAAATGTTTGGTCTTTAACATAAGGTCATATTTCTTTAGTCTGGCGTAAACTGAAAAACTTAATATATCAAAATGTGTGTAGGACACAGATTCAGAAGAGGAACTTAAAGAAGCTTTCAAGGTCTTTGACAAGGATCAAAATGGTTATATTTCCGCTAACGAGGTGAGTTCCAACTTGTACTGGTATCGAGTCTGTCTTTAATTTCAAGATTTCTTTTTTGTATATTGTACTGGTATTGAGTCTGTCTTTCAAGATAGCAGGAACTTTTGACCTTACAATTACGTAGAAAAGAGGGTTTTGTGCAATAAAGCATTGCATTTGAATTCATCAAACATCATGGGAAAGCTCAGCAGTTCACATGTGATTATGTAAATTGATCTGTCATTAACCTTAAAATAATCAAAGCTTTTACAGTACAGTTGTATTATTAACCCTTGTTTATTTGGACATCTGTGTAAACCCATCTCTCGTGCATTGAACTTTTCCTGCATTCATACTTATCGATGCTCTTTTATATTGACTTTTATTTTTTCACCAAATAATAATAATCCAATAAATAATTATTATTTTTTGCAGTTGAGAAACGTGATGATAAATCTGGGGGAAAAACTAACAGAAGAAGAGGCAGAACAGATGATCAGAGAGGCTGACCTGGATGGAGATGGTCAAGTCAATTATGACGATTTTGTTAAGATGATGATGAATGTTGGATAGGGAGGATTAATGTATGCATGGTTCATTAATCCTATGTGGTCAACACATAATTATAAATTCAAATCTTTCTTTAATTATTTCCTAATTATTAGCAACTGGTTTAGAATTTGTTTACTGTAGTTGTTGTTCTTGACATTTCTTTGTCGTTTTAATGTCCAAGAAAATAGGATCATTTTCCTTAAAATGTTCGGAGATGTACTCCGGCCTCCCTGTATTTTATTTTTTAACTTAAAGAATGAAAAGAAAAAAAAAATTATTTAAATAATTTTAAACATAATCTTTTTAAATAAACATAATATTGACACTTAAACAAAACGAATGAATAATTATCGATTTTTTAAAATAAAAATAAAAATAAAAATAATAATAATTATTATTATTATTGTTAATTTATTATTATTATTATTATTGGGTCAAAACCATTTGTGTCGAAAGTGTCCCCTGGATATGTGTGCACCTAGAGAATCAAACTTGGAATTCGGTAATAAATATGTATAGTTGAATCCATTGTAGCACTGGTTAATAAATTTGTTTCTTTCTTTCCTTTCTGGTTGTCATATTGAAATACTAAAACAATTAATATAAATAAATATTTAAAGAAAAAAATACTACTTGTATAGTTCTATTAATTCGATCAGAACATGGTAATCTCCTTATGTGATAGGATCACTTTAATATTAAGGAAAAATCTTCTGAGTTTTCATAAGTATTATACTTTTTTTTTAATAAGTAATAACATTTGTTATAAGTAATTCTTAATTCATAATGTTACATTTATCATCAAAAAGTATTATATTTTTTTTTTATAAATATTACATTTTTTTTCTCATAAGTAACAACCAATCAATTTATGGTTTCTCTTATAAGTAACAATCAATCAATTTATACATAATTAGTATTACATTTTTCAACGTAACATAATTATTACATTTTCATATTGATCCAACTAATCTCGTAGATACAAACACACACATGCATATGTTATTGCAAAAGTAAATAATGTTATTAGGGAACGATATTGTACTATCTTATATTATTATTAGAAATTTTAACGTGTCGGTCAGTGCCTACCGAACTATAAGGACCAAATATTGAAAATATCAATATTATCTAAATAGTATATATGATTATATCAATACAGAAAGGGCCAATATTGACACTATACACATTCCTATACCATTATATACGCCAATTGTTGTTTTTTTTTTTTTTTTTAGATGTACTCATGGTTTTCACCGTTGGACACAGTGACTAATTTTTTGGTTGAATTGTAGACACATCTTTTTAGGTGTGACGTCAACTGACTTAGAGATTTAAGTCTACTCCATACCCAAAGCTAAGAATTATCGAATCCTTGACCTTTAGTTAAAGATTGATTGGCCCTTATAGCTCAGTGGTAGAGCGTCAGTCTTGTAAACTGAAGGTCTGTAGTTCAATCCTGCATGGGGGCATAAATGCATTTATAATTATTATTAAATCATCCACCAACTCCTCTAACAATAAACAGAATAGGAATTTGAAGGGTATAAAATGCATTCTCAGAAACTGGTCTCAATTATATATGAGATGCAAAATCTCACTGTTCAGTGTATATTTATGACTCATCATCTCATTTTAAAATTACGGTCCGTTTGGAAAGCAGGAAAATGACTTCTGGAAAATGAGTCATTTTTCAGAAAACATTTTCCTTTCCAGTGTTTGGTTGCATTTTGGAAAATTGTTTTTGTGTGTTTGGTTCATTTTCTGGAAAATGAGTAGAATTGTATAATTAAATATTTTAATTATTTTATTTAGAATATTACAACATGTATAATAATATAATAATAATTTTAAATATAATAAAAAATAACTAATAATATATCAAAAATATTGTGGTGGTGTTATTTGTTATATAATAATAATAATAATAATAATAATAATAATAACTGGTGGTGGTATGACGGTGGTAGCAGTGGTGGTGTGGTGGCGGTGGTATGGTGGTGGTGGTGGCGGCGACGATGGCGGCGGCGGTGGTATGGTGGTGGTGGCGGCGGCGGTGGTCTGGTGGTGGTGGTGGCGGCGACAATGGTGGTTGCGGTAGTATGGTGGTGGCGGCGGCGGTAGTGGTTGCTGTGGTATGGTGGTGGTGGCGGCGGCGGTGGTATGGTCGTGGTGGTGGCGGCGTCGGTGGTGTGATGGTGGTGGCGGTGGCGGTGGTATGGTGGTGGTGGTGGCGGTGGTATGGTGGTGGTGGTGGTGGTGGTGGCGGCGACGGTGGTTGCAGTGGTATGGTGGTGGTGGCGGTGGTAGTGGTGGTGGTGTGATGGTGGTGGTGGTGTGGTTGCGGTGGTATGGTGGTGGTGGCGACGGCGGTGGTGTGATGGTGGTGGTGGTATGGTGGTGGTGGCGGCGGTGGCGGTGGTGGTGGCGGCAACGACGGTGGTTGCGGTGGTATGGTGGTGGTAGTGGCAGTGACGGTAGTGGTGGTGGTAGTGGTGGTGGTGTGATGGTGGTGGTGTGGTGGCGGTGGTATGGTGGTGGTGGCGGTGGTTGCGGTGGTATGGTGGTGGTGGCGGCAGCGACGGTGGTTGAGGTGTTATGGTGGTGGTGGCGACGGCGGCGATGGTGGTAGTGGTGGTGGTGGCGGCGACGGTGGTTGCGGTGATATGGTGGTGGTAGTGGTGACGACAGTGGTGGTAGTGATGGTGGTGTGGTGGCGGTGCTATGGTGGTGGTGGTGGCGGCAACGATGGTTGCGGTGGTACGGTGGTGGTGGTAGTGGCAGCGGTGGTGGTGGTGGTGGTATGATGTTGATGGTGGTAGTGGTGGTGGTGTGGTGGCGGTGGTGGCGGCGGCGGCAGTAGTGGTGGTGATGATGGTGGTATAATGTTGATGATGTTGGTGTAAAAGTTGGAAAATGACTTCCCCCCAAAAAAAGGGGAAGTCATTTTCCTCCAAAACAAGCTTATTTTCCAAAGTCAATGGAAAATGATTTCCGTTGACTTGATTTTCCAAGCACATCCAAACAATGAAAACTTGGAAAATGATTTCCAGAACTCATTTTCCAGGTTTCCAAACACACCCTTATATTATTCCATTCAACCACTAGCAATTAACAAAGATTAATGTAACAAAATTATTGGTCACATTTTATTCTTATTTAGTAGAGAAAAGCTGTCAAATTACAGAATCAACAATGCATGGCTTTCATCGATCGCATCTTTAATATATTATCCTACTTTTAATCCTAAGATCACATATAATCACAGTTTTATATTTTATCCTCCACTTTTTATTTAACCACATTGCTACCTCAATTATTCCGCTAAAAAATTCAGATTCATGTCAATAACTCATAGTAATAACAACAACAATAATGATAATAGTTGTTTTTGTTTAACCACAGGCTTTCTCGATCAACTAATCGACTAATAACCACACACCTTACTGATCGTGCTGGATAGAATCTCAAAGATGACAAAACAACTCCTCATATAAAGTAGTTGTATTCTTAAAACTCGAACTAAAGATCTTTGGTTAAGTATTAATTTCACATTTTAACATTTGTATATTATTATTATTATTATTATTATTATTATTATTATTATTATTATTATTATTATTATTATTATTATTATTATTATTGTTATTATTGTTATTATTATTAGGAATAAGGGTCAAATAGGCCACTGAACTATACACCAAGTTACAATTAGGCCATCGAACTCAAAAAAATACAATTGGGTCCCTGAACTACACAAATTCATGCAATTAGGTCTAAAATGACCTGTTTACCTGATACTTTGTTGACGTGAAGGTTGTGAATTTTAAAAATAATTTTAAACAAAAAAATAATTAAAAAAAAAAACGGTTGGAGACGAATCGTCTCCGGTCGTCCTTCGTCTCCATGGCTAGAGACGAAGGTCTTCGTCTCCTGCCATGGACTGCCATGGAGACGAAGGACGGCCATTCTGGTTTTTTTTTTTTTTTTTTTTTTTTTTTTTTAAATTTTGTTAAAAATTATTTTTAAAATCCGCAACCTACTTGGCAGGTAAACAGGTCATTTTGGACTTAATTGCATAAATTTGTGTAGTTCAAGAACTTAATTGCATCTTTTTTAAGTTTGATGGTCGAATTGTAGTTTGGTGTGCAATTCAGTGACCTATTTGACCCATATTCCTTATTATTATTACAAAATTTTAGCAAGTTTATTCAACGGTCTATGCTAAGACCAGTAGTCAGTAGTGGCATGGTTTCTAGACGAAAGCAGATTCTATTTCTTTAGATTCAAAGTCAAAAATTCTCCTGCCAATCCCCATTCCCACTACTTTAATTTGAAGCATTCAACATATATGCAGCCATGCATATATACCTTTTTCATTAGGTAACATCTTTTTGCCCTTTTTGCTGCGGGCTTTGAATTATTCTTATTCTTGTTATGTTTCCCAATATAAATACAATAAACGTGGACCTAATCCTAGTGGGTTGAGTAATATCAGGAATTAAATGAGATTGAATCAGATCAACTGATGATGATCCAGATTATATATATTTTCTCATGTTCTAATTAACTTCTAAATTTCTAATGCAAATTTTGTGGGCTAGTTTGTTATCTTTTTGCACCTATATGACTTTTTTAAAAAAAAATTCATTGGGGTGTTTGGCAAATGGTTGATATCTGATTCAATTAGCTTGTTTGACCAACTGATAGTTTAGCTAGTTGTGAAATAAGTGTTTGGTAAATTGATTGCTTACTTTTAGCTGATTGTATGTAAAATGATCTATAAAAGCATAAACATATTGTAGTAATAATTTATTAACTATTAAATTACTTCTACAATATTTATTTATTTATTTTATTATTATTATTATTATTATTATTATTATTATTATTATTATTATTATTATGAGTGAAATAAAAACGAAAAAAAAACATTATTATTGTTATGGAAACAAAAAGAAAAAAGAGGCGAGCAAATGAACAACAACGAGAGAGATTAATGTTAGGGATGATAAGGGTAAAATAATCATTTCATAATTAAGGTCAATCAGCTAACCAAAAACTTAACTCTTCTTAGCTTTTCATATTTTGGCTTAGTGTTCCAATAAGCTATTTTACCAAACACACTTAAAGTACCCTATTGACCCATCAAACTAGCCAAAATTGGCTTATTAGCTATGTTAACAAACAGGACTCTAATTTCTTTTTTAAATACTTGAAAGTTGAAACATATTGAAATCTCTAAATTTCAAATATTTTCAAAATAAAAACTTATCAAAATGAGTTGACAAACTCATATAATAGTTTTGAACTTTCAAAAAATGGTTATCCTTAAAAGACTTGATGGCATAATTATGGCATGTGGTCCATGTAGCAGCCCATATGGTGTGTAGGCTCAACCCATTGAGATCCGCCCAAGTCTAACTAAGAGTACGTTTTGATAAAGAGAGAGAGCTAGTCCATTTCTTATTGTTAAGGGACGTCACATTATTGCACCTGAAAGACATTTTTTTTTTTTTAATATTACTGACTTTATTACAATGCAGTGTTATTCATAATTACTTTCTCAATCTATTGAAGCACAAAGAGTCAATATTACTTCCAGAGATTCGATCTCACAAACTCCCATATGAGAGCAAGGTGCCTCTGTACTAGACCACTAGAATTTCCTCATCCAAACAAAACGAGTTAATTCCAGCAATGGTCCTCCGACTATATTGATTTTCCAAAATTAGTCCCCGACTTTTAATTTGAACACTTTAGGTCCTTTGACTTTCAATTTCTTTCCAATTGAGGTCCTTTCATTAGAATACGGTTAATTGGATTTTAAATGAACGAGTAAGCACGTCCTTTCACCTTCCTATGTATTATTCTTCGTATTTCGCCGCTAAGGACCTAAAGTGTCCAAATTAAAAGTCAGAGACTAATTTTGGAAAATCAATATAGTCGGAGGACCATTACTGGAATTAACTCAAACAAAACCAAGGAAACAGAGCCAAATATTACAACATCAATAATATATGTAGAACAAACAGAACCAAATATTACAACATCAATAATATATGTAGAACAGGAAGATGACAAAACAATTAAGAATTGAAATTAAGGTTTCACAGTTGTTTTAATTTAATAATTTCATTCGGTTGATGCAATGCAGCATATGCATGCGCTGAAGAAGGCCTTTGCCTTTGGCTTTCCATTTCCTTTCAACTTTGTCTCTGCAGCCCAATAATCCATATCATCAGAACCAAAACTCTCCTGCGTTTTCTCATCATTCCCATTATTGTTGTTCAGAAATGGAGCTTCAGATTTGGCGTCGTAGTCTACTGAGTTCCGGCCATATCTGGTTCGGATGATCCTGTCCTGGAAGTCATTAATGGATAAGCTTCTAACCGGCGTCTTGCGGAAAGGATGAAGCAATAATGGCGTTTCATCAAACCCTGATGAAGCCTTTGCACTTGCAGCATCAAAGGGAACTCCAAAATCGAAGCTTGGAGATTTCCCAGTACTCCTCCCAATCTGCAGATTCCATGTTTGATGATCGCCATTGCCGAACCTTCTCTCGCTTTCTTCCATTTTCAAATGAATGGCAGGCAACAGAGCTGTAATCCCATTTTTGGATAATGCTTCATCACAAACTCCATTCCCTGCTGCCATGTCAAAAGCGCCGCCATGAATATCATCTATGGCCAACATTTTCTTGAGCATGTCATTGTAGTTGAGAAAGGAGGTTTTCGTGCTAACTCCCTCGGAGATTTTAGAATCTTTCTTCAAGTCTGGAAGTTTCTCATTCATTCTTGGATCTTCTTGTTCATGATGCATTGGCACTAATCTAACTTCTTCAGCATTTTGAAGTTTTCCGGCAGGATCTGAAACTGCATCTAGTTTACCATGAAAACCTACAGGGATTTCCTCTGCTAAAGAAGCCATTTCTATCACCACTGCATCATCATTTTCCTTAGCTTGTCCGGCAATCTGAAAATTGTGTATTATTGAGTCATTTACTACATACTAATTGAACTTGGGGATATAGAGTATCTAACATATAAATTATAAATGTGCAGTCTCACTATCAGTTTAAACTTTTTGTTGTAACAGAACACATCAATATGTCCACGGACTATCATATTAACAACGGAACCAAGTTGGTTGGGTTGTTGACTTGATAACTACAAGATTACAAGTTTAACATCCAACGGGAGCAGTCTATTAGTCTTTCTTGGTTTGAGCTAGTCAGCTTTGAGCAACCTAGGCTGGTTTACCAGTTCACCCCGCAAATAGTTGTTGAGGGTTTCCTTGTCAATCAAAAAAAAAAAAAAAAAATACTGAAAATGGCATTGGATCTCCATTTCATCTTTCTCTAAAGATGAAAATCTAGTAGATTGAATGAGAAGTATAAAGTGAGACTAGTATACTTACTGTTCCAAAAGAGGTCAACTTTTCAATATTGGGCTCAATAGCAGGAGATGGATGATGGAAGATAAATTTGCAGCGTATAAACTTGATGAATGGAAGATAGTTGTGAAAACTGGATCATACATATATATGTGTTAACAGAAGATATAGGTTAATTAGATTTAGTGAAGTTTAAGAGGATCAGATGCTATAATACACGAAGAGTAGAGGCAATTCATAAGTATTGCTTCAAGTATAAGGGTGTGTTTGAGTGAATATAATTATGAGTGGAGAATAATGATGTGTTTAGGAGACACAAGATGCTGGCATGCCCTTACGTTACTCGTATTTCTCCACTCTATTCTACCTCGCCATTATGCCACCCATTCAGACGCCGCAATCTTTGGGGACACTCCTACGTTTTTTTTTTTCTTATTCTGAGTACTATTGACCCTGTTACATGTACTATCTATTCATATATATTTTCTCAATCTACTGAAACTAAATGAGTCAATATTGCCCTCACTAAAATTTCCATTTGAGAAGTCACTCCATGTCATTTGACCACAAAATCTTTGGCACACTCCTACTTTTATTTCTACCAAAATAAAAAATAAATCGTAATTACTCAGTCGCTACTCCCTAGTCTAATACTTAGTGGAGTGGAGTCATTCCCACAAGAGGTCTGATCTATATGTTAATACTCGAGAATCAATTAAGCTACCTATGAGGGCCGATCTAGCTTGCTCTCTTCTCCTTTGGGATATCTAAGGACGATGCGCAGCCTAACTAACCTACTCAAACCAAGAAGATCAATAGACCATTTTTAGTGAGAATAAACTTGAAATCTTGTAGTTATTAAGTTAACAGTCTGACCAACCTGGTTAGATTGAACTTGAAACCTTAATTACCAAACTAACAGTCCAACTAACTTGGATGGGGTTAGCCAACAACACATTTTGAATATACTAAATAATGATTTATACATTACAATCACTAGGTACAATGTCTTAAATAATTATTTGCAAGTTACGTGCCCCTAAAATATGAGTTAAAAAACCGTTAGTATGATGAAAACTTAAAATAAAATTAAGCTTGTTATCCTAAATCATCTTATAAAGAAATTCAAACCGATAATACTAGAGGAATTGTGTAATTACATTAATATGTGAAGTTTCTTTTGTCATATACTATATAGTGGAGGTTGCAAGTTACAAACTCCTTGGCAGCACCTCCTTAGTATATTTGCTTCCTTTTTTAGCGGCAAATTATATCGTGGACCAGAGTCTATAGTGCACTGTGGACCTCTGTCCAATACACAGAATTTGACTGTACTTTATAATGCACAGAATTATATTCATGCTTATAATGCAATACACATAAACAATGCATAGAATTCATGTTTATTATATCTTATTTATGTGTATGTGTATTATGAACATGAATTCTGTTCATTATGAACATGAATTCTATATATTGGACCAGGGTCTACAGTGCACTGTGGACCCTAGTCCACGATATAACGATTGCTTCTTAACAATATAAAAATGGGTGTCCCATCCGGTCAAGACTTTCTCAATCAAATAAGTCCCCAAATAAAAATATACACCCCTTGGGCCAAAACTTTGAAAACTATAAAGGGATTTAACTTTGAAAATAAATTTCAAATTACAAAGAATGAGGCACAAACATGCATCAAAATACTGCAATTTTGAAGTCAACACAGAAAACTACCCTTTAGCTAAGAAAAGAATTATGGCACAAGAAAGATAGCAATGCATTATTCTTCATGAAATCACAACAAAGTGAACCAGCCTATGACAACCTTTCACATCCACACACTTTGCACAACAAAGGAATCATCTTTGGCACAACTATACTATACACAGGTGGCCAAATTGTGTTTTGACAGCTTCCCAGATGTGGCACAATACATATTCGTATAACTAACACCGCACCTTCAAACTGAAGCGGGTTCACGGACCCTGCCATTTTCTACTGGAGCCAAGCTATCATAGTAGTCAACCAACACTTTCCATCCCCCGGGGCACATAAATCCATCTGGAGGGTTTTCCTTGTTCTTTGCCAGTGTTCGCATCTACAATAAGGGGATCGCGTTAGTTATATACAGAGCATAAGCAAAAAGAAATGTATGACATTGCATTGGTGTTATGCATTTTCCTAATTTATGAAAATAACCAAAAAGAGATACCTTGGTGCCAGAAATGAAAAGAAAATCTTGAGGCCTTGATGGATCAAAGAATGCCATTTTATTCTGAGTCTTGTCATATGCAGCAACCTACAGGACGAAAATTAATATTGAGAAAAGCTTCAAAATATATAAGTTCGTATAAACGGTGGTGGTGGTGGTGTGGTTTCTAGGTACCTTAAAAGGCAAGATATTAAGGCGCTCTAGGCCAGGTGCCATTGACAACACCTTCTTCCCGTGATCTGCATCATATAAATCTCTCTTCTCGACTGGATGCCCCATTCCAGCTGGATCACGGCCAACAATGTAGAAATTAGCACCCGCATTTATACGAGCCTTTGCATGCCATTGCACCTCAGTCGGGCCAGCATAGTGCATGGGCGATGGGAATATAGAAACCACAGTAGTTTCAGGATCAAGCACACCATCTTCAAGAACCTGAGATCAGAGCTATCAACACAAAACCAGAACACCACGCACACCAAGTATAACAACATTGCTACGCCTCATTTAATGATGTTTCAATGATTTACACCCACAATATGTTAAGAGAATGAAGCAGCTGTCACGTGTGAGAGCTTATAGCAGTTAGCTCTAATACCAAATTGAAACATGTGCTCCATCTCAACTATAAGTCTAAGCTGATAGCTGAACTACACATTGAGCACAATGCAATGTAGAGCATGATATAATTTGCAACCAAAACATGGTTTTCGAGAGGCATAAAACCTAGTACAATCCAATCACACATGTAACATGTTCGAGCCACAAAGATAGTTATAGCGAGAATTAAAAGAAGTAACTCGAACCAACCTTCTCGTGTTGCTTCATTCGCCACTGAAGTGGAACATCATCCGCCTTCGTATAACCCCCGAGGGGGTGGAGCAAAAGGACAGGGTTCTTATACCCCATCTCAAGAAGCCTGCGGCGAGTATCTGTCATCAATAGAGCATGTCCATTGTGGACTGGATTCCTGAGCTGAAAGGCAAACACAGCATCTGCATTTCGCCTGGAGAATTCGTCTCGAAGCTCTGCTGGGGAAAGCCTGAACCTATCAAGACCATCATGGTACTTGACCCGCTCTATAACTTCCAAATCCCCACCAATTAGCCAGTTCCCAGAATTAGTTATAGCTTGCTCAACGTATGGCAAACCTGGGGCAGTTGTGCCCCAAGTTCTTGCTATCCTTTCTTCTTTATTATGCTTATATATCTCTATACTGGAATCAACCCAAAAACACAAATTATCAGAAATTCTATCATAAATTCATAGACCTAGGGCAAGCTTCAAAATGAAATTATTGGGCTTACTCGTTGAGAATGGCTATGGTCCGGTGTTGATCGTCGACAAGGGCGACGCTGCTCGACTCGCCGATCCGGGTCTTCTGGGCGTCGTCAATGGCGAGCACGATGGGCACAGACATATTGACGAGGGAGCCGTCGCCGAGTCGGAGCGAGTTGAAATGAAGAGTTTGGAGGAACTCGCGCTCTCTCATGAAGCCTCGCAATGGGCTGGCCCAGCCTTCGCTGAGAACGTGGAGCCATTGGAGGTCGATCTTGGAGAGCTCGATTCGGGGTAAACCCAGTGCCAGATTCTTCTTCCCTTCTCTCTCTGATTCCTCGACGAAAAGCTCCACGAGCTTCCCGCCGTCGGGTTGTATCAGCGCGCATGAAACTCGGGTCCTGGGTCGGGCCCTGTGCGCGACCCGGGGTGAGAGGGAGAGGTTGAAGGCTTGGACAAATTGGGTTTTCAGCGGTTTCGGCGAATATCGAGTGGAAGCGGGAGTTTGAAGGAAAAGTGAAGCCATGGCCGCCATGTGAGATTGAAGAAGAAGCTGTGTCTGCAACAATGGGAGGTTTTAGGGAGGAGGGAGATTGAGGGATGCTTTTAGAAATTCAAGAATTTCAAGGGCCTCAAAGGTGTAAACAAAAAGATTCTGGCCTCTTGGATGATTTAGAGGCCAAGATTATCGATCGGTAGTATATATGAAGGATTGGGAGGATGAACCTAGACACTTTAATGGCCATGGCTCCTTGAAAATATTTCTAAAGGAACCATGCAAGAAGGATCCAATTTAATCACTCAATATGTCATCTTATTACCAAATTTAATTTAATCTTAATTGTTATAAAAATAATAAACTTTATAAAAAAAACGAAAATTATTGTCTCAGTATCAACTATTTTAGTTTCTCTATTAAAGTATGATGATCTTTTTTTATTCTTAATTTGTTTCATAATAAGATGATTTTGGTTAATAGTAGGTTGATAGTCATTGACTTCATCATTTATGGTATAAGTAATTTTTACTATCGCTTTGTGATACATAATTTGTGGTATGACTTCTTCACATAATTTTATTTATTTACTACCGTTTTGTGATTAGTGTACCACCATTTTAGATTCATTGATTATTTATACATTTTTAAGTTTTGATACAAATTAATCAAAACCATTGGCATTTGATTGGTACAAATTTTAAAAGAAAACAAAATTATCCTATTACTTTTTAGAATTTTAGTCGTGTCCAATTGCTTCTTATTAAACACAATCACAAAACTTTAATAAACTTTAATACTCAAGGTGTTAATAGAGTGGCGATTTTAGTTGTTTTGTTAAAAGTTTCCGTTACTCTTTAGACATTTTTTTTTTCAAAAAAAGAAGGTTTTAATTATTGATAAGAAGTCCGGGAGGCCGCGAACCCCCGAAAGTCATACATCAAGGCAACTTGAATCGAGTTCGGCAAAGAATTAAATATAAAGAACATAAAGGAATGGAGTAATTCAAACCAAGCAAAGTTAATGCATGAGCAACAGAGTTAGCCACGTGATAAACATGAGAGCCAACGAAGGACTAGAAGTGCTCCTAGTTTGGATCACCATCATTGTGTCATGTCACCTTTACTTAAAATCTTTAGCAATTGATTCACAAATCTCTAACACCACCAAACAAGAAAGTAACAATAGAATTTATTCATTTTTTTTTCCTTTGACTTGGGTGACATTCTCATACTTAATATTTATTTGGAATAAGGTTCAAATTGGCCACTGAACGTAACCTGAAAATGCAATTAGGCCACTGAACGAAAAAAAAAAGTGCAATTAGGCCACTGAACACTCCAAAAATGTGCAATTTCACCTGATAGCAGGTTACCCTCAATTTTAGCAGGTTATCTGCTTACGTGGCAGCTGAGTTGGCATTTTTAATAAATTTTAATTAATTTTTAATAAATTTTAATAATAACTTTTTATTAAAAAAAAATTTTTAAAAATAAAAACGACTTTATTTTTTTTTTATTTAATTTTTTCCAATTTTTTTATAAAATTTATTATTAAAATTAATTATTAAAAATTATTTAAAAATTATTAAAAATACCAACTAAGCTGCCACGTAAGCAGGTAACCTGCTAAAATTGATGGTAACCTGCTATCCGGTAAAATTGCATACGTTTGGAGAGTTTAGTGGCCTAATTGCACTTTTTTTTTCGTTCAGTGGCCTAATTGCATTTTCATGTTACGTTCAATGGCCAATTTGAACCTTATTCCTATTTATTTTAAATCTAAAAGATTCAATGTGATATTTGTCATATCATATTTCTTTAGTAAATTTTATAAGTTTATCAAGCTAATTTCATTTAATTTGTTAAATTGTTATAAAAATTTTGTAAATTAAATCCATTTTCTATTAGCCTAAAAAGTTCGTAAAATATTATGTATCCAATTGTTCATCGAGATGTCAAAATGAAAATAATTTTTTTCCTTACCTCTTTTATTTCTTTTATACTTTTTTTTTATATAAATTAAAATACATTTTAAGGTGATACTAGTCGACTAATATTAGTATATTACTCCAATTACGTAACTTGTTTAATTAATAATATATTTACCTTTCAAATCAAGTTCTAATGTTAGGATAGAAGTTCGTGAATCATGTGTAGAAATTACTAGTGTATAGAAAAAAATTATATAAAAATAATTGCTCATCCAAAAAATAAGAATAAATCTCATTATTTTTTCATTTAAAAAGATGAAGAAATGAATATATAGACTTTTAAAAAGGTGGTGATATTTACGTAAACAAGTAACAATTTGATAGGACATTGTATGTATTTACTCAAAACAGTCAATCGTTATGTCATGGAACCGTGTTCACCATCCATGGTGAACACGGTCCCAAACGGTAACCGTTGTCTTCCACCAATCTTTCTTTCTCTTCTTCTATTTTTTTTTTAACAGCGCGACTTTTCTTCTTTATATTCACATTTTGCGGTTTCACTTTCTCTTCGCGCAAGTTTCTTCAACACCCATAAATTATGAATGTGCAGGCATGATTTATGAATGTGCAGTTATGAAATTATGAATTTTCTGTTATGAGATTATGAATGTACAGAAAATTCATAATTACATAACTGTAAAGTTATAATCTCATAACAGAAAATTCATAATTTAATAAATGTAAATTCATAATCTGAACATAGAATGCAAAGGGTGTTGCTATTTGCACCCCTCTTTGACTAAAATGGGGTAAAAAGTACATTGAAAATATAAAAAGTTAAAAACTTATAATAAATACATAGGTGGTGTAAATAGCCTAATGAATGATCAAAATGCTATTTGCATCACCTTAATTAAATCACATTTATTATGTTTAAATAATAATTAATTAATTCAAAAAAAAAAAAAAAAAAAAAAAGAATCCCGCCTTCTCCGGTGAGAAGGCAGCCCAGTGTCCCGCCTTCTCTGGTGAGAAGGCAACCCACTAGGCTGCCTTCTCACCGGAGAAGGCTACATGGGTCGCCTTCTCCGATGAGAAGGCGACCCCTGGGTTGCCTTCTCCAGTGAGAAGGCATGTCCATAGCCTTCTCACTGGAGAAGGCGATGATTTCTTTCATTTTTTTTTTTCCTTCACTGGGCTGCCTTCTCACCGGAGAAGGCAACCCAGTTGCATTCTCCGCGGAGAAGGTGACGGGAGGGAGGGAGGTTTGTTTGTTTTTTTTTTTTTTTTAATTAAAAAAATTAAAAACAAATAATAATCTTTGACCACATTTAATGTTAGTGGTGTAAATAGCAAATTTGCATTTACACCACCTATAAAGCTATTTGACCTACTAAATAGGTGGTGTAAATAGAATTTTTCAATGCAAAACGCCGTTAACAGTACATTAACTAATTTCTTTTTCCAATAAAAATGATGTCGTTTGTTCATCATGCTTCAACGGCATAATTTGCGCAAAACAGTGTATTAGACTTCCTAATCTTAGAAAGACGTGTTTAGTGGATTGGATTGAAAGAATTGAATATGAATTTCTTTACAAATGAAGTGGATTTATCTCAAATTGATGAATAAATTTTTATTTTTTTTTACATGTTTACAAAAATGTCATTTCCCTTTTGTATTTAAAATTGTGAAATTTCAAAGCAATGTTTTTTTTACCAAAGCGTTGTTGATTTTCCACAAATTAATGTTGTTTTTTTTTTTAACCAAAGCAATGTTATTTTTCTCCAAAATCATTCTTATTTTTTCCAAGATGATGCAATAAAACTTCTACATATTTATAAAAATGTCACCATTCTTTTTATTTAAGTATAGATCATTTGTGCCATATTGTTTTGAGATAAACCGCCTAAATTTATTTTCATTTCTCACAAAGAGGAACCTATTATACACACACACTATTTAATTGATTTTATTGTCGAATCATATCAAATGTCTTTTAAATTTAAGTGGCCTTTAGTGCTTTCTTTATGAGAATCATCTTTAATCTGTCAAAAATATTATTTAAGATTTTGTCAAAATGAATAAATAATCTATACTATTGAGAAAGTTATTCTCTAAATGAGGCATGTGCAATGTTTGGTAATATAGTTATCTTATCAGCCAATTTTGACTTATTTGATCACTATTAGCTGTTTGACTTGGTTAAACAATCAATATGAGTATTTGATTAATTAGCTTTAATTTTTGTAACAACTTATTGTTTCAAAATGCTAAAATTCAAAAAGTTGTTCAAAGTACCTTTTTCTATCAATTTTTTGAGAAATTTATTTTGCATGTTATCAGCTAACCGCTAATTTACCAAACACTTTTCTACAATCAATTAATGATATCAACTAGTCAAACTCACTAACCCAATCAGCATACATATATTTACCAAACACCCCATGATCTGGTTAAAATTTGATTGAGTTAATTTTATTGTATAAAATGTAAATATTAATATTGTATATAAAAATAAAATAAAAGGATATGTAGATATGATGAGTGCTACTAATGCTTATATTAGGAGCCTTACATAGTGTTACGGCTGCCATTGTTGAAATCAAATATGCACAGCATATATATATATAATTTAAATGGAAAAAGTGGCATTGTGGCCTCTTGATTTTAGTTTTTTTATTATTTGCATTTATCGTTAACCAAATTGAACTTCAACCCATATCATGTCCAGGTTCAATATGGGACCAAAAGGTGATGCACTAATAAACATATATACTTTTCTTCTCCCTTTCCTATTTAAAAAATAATAATCAAATTCAAA
This sequence comes from Ipomoea nil, assembly GCF_001879475.1. Lineage (NCBI taxonomy): Eukaryota > Viridiplantae > Streptophyta > Magnoliopsida > Solanales > Convolvulaceae > Ipomoea > Ipomoea nil. The sequence goes on from NW_017617116.1 coordinate 2,480,506, forward strand.
TTGGCCACCAATTGATGAGTGGTGAAGGGTGACAAAGTGGTCAAAGACAAAACTCAAAAAGTGCATACGACGTACGGACGAAACATATAAATATAAAATTATAGTAATATAATTTGTGTTGGCATATAATACTGACCAAGTGACAAAACAACATCTATTATCTATCGACCTTAAAATAGAAAAATAATAATTTTTTTTATTTTTTCATCTATATTTAGATATTTAGCACGCCATGATGAGTCTAACTTGATAGGAAACTTTATCTTATTGTAGTCCATTTTCTATTAAGTAAAAAATAGAGATAGTTACGATTGAACCTTCCTTGTTTAGGGAATATCTAATCTAAACTACTGGTTTTAAGGTTGCGTTATGATCAATCTCGACTTGAGGCCGGGATGATTAAGGCCCGAATCACATATCCCTAGATCCATGTCGAGTTGGTTGTGCAACTTGGTAACCACAAAGTTTTAAATTAGACTTATAATGAGAATTATCTATTGTCCTTCTCAATTTGAGTTAATTAGATATAGACAACTTAAAATTGGTTTACCTCGTTGTCATTTATTGTTGACTAAGGTTACAAGGTAAGTTTCACTCAAACCACACATTCAGATAGCGACTACAAATTTTTTCGTAAATCAAAATCAGTCCTTTTTTATTATTATTTATTTATTATAAAGAAAGGGGACCATAATTGCTAGGGGAGCAACTTGATACCAGTGAACCAGAAAGTCCTTGGTATCAAAGTTAATCCTTGTTTACGGATTTAGTTAACCCTAGTCCCTAGATGCTAGTTAGTTAACACCCAAACTAGTCTTAAATGTATGCATGATGGTCCATGCAAAAATCTTAGTCCCCCGTCTCATTTTATCTGTCTTATTTATTATTCATTAGTCAAACTAACTCTTTCTTCTTTGCTTATTTCTATTAGTATTTTCTTATAATTTTTAAATTTGATTTGTTTTGTTTAATAGTACTTTTACTTTTAATGTAGTTTCTAAATATATAAGTTTTACATACTAATACTAAACTTAATATTATGAAAAATTAAATTATAAATAACTTTAGTCAAGTCTCGTTAACATAACCCAATACAAAATAGAACAGAAAGAGTAAAAAAATTAATAATCTACCATTAATAACCTCAAAATATTAATAATCTACTTGCATGGCAGCTCAATTGGTCACAAATGTGAAATTTATCACAAAAGACCAAAAACGAGTCTCACCAGCGACAGTATAATTCCTTGTAAGTAAAAATCTAACCTCTGTTATCAGTTGAGTTATCATGGTTTACCCCTCCATAAACTGGCGCTTGGGGTGGGCAGTTCCACCTTTGTCACAAGAAAATTAATAATCTATAAACCATTAATGATCTAGAAAAAAAAAAATTAAAAATCACTACGGAAGTAGGTTTTGAAATATGCATGTTGATCAATGCAAAAAGCCAAAAAATCTAAACTTACCAGGCTTACATGAAATTGGATTTTGTGTTTTAGATCTTCAACTTGCAATGAACACTAAAAGGCAAAAAAACTGTGTAATTTGTATTTAAAGGCAAATTATTCTGTGGATCAGGTCCACTTTGCAAGGTGAACCTGAGTCCAAAAATATACAATTTACATATTGAATGTTCACAATTCAAATTGGGAACATTCAGTATGTAAATTGTGTATTTTGGACTCGAGTCCACTTTGCATGGTAAACCCGAGTCCATGGTCACAATTCAAATTGCAAACATTCTAATATGTAAATTGTGTATTTTAGACTCAGATCCACCTTGCATGGTGTACCGAGTCCGTATTTAAAGGGAGAAAGTAAAGGATTTTTTTTCAAAATCTCTAGAAAAGAAATTTATAAACAAACCCAACATAAACCAAAAGAACTGAGTGGAACAACACAGCCCAAAAAGCAGTTTGCACTAAATTTGCAGCCTTATCCTTGAACTATGCTCCCCATCAAAATTTCCAGAAAACCACTGCACATAATCACTATTCACTACGCACTAAATATGTCATTTTTGAAACATTAGTCAAAATAAATATCATATTGTGTAATACTTGGAACTTTAAGTGCCAAAGATGATATCAAGATAATCTTTTTTTATCAGAAATTTAATTAACAATTTCTAAATACACCAAAAGACACACAACAAACTAATCTTTTAATTTGTAGATTTAAAGATCACATTAAAATAAGCAAATTCAAAGCTCGACTCGATCAGATTCAAAACTAGAAATTCTGAGAGAATAGAGATTGAAAGTAAAAATATTTTTATTCCTTTGAAATGAGCAACCAACCAGGTGCATATTTTGGTTCAACTGTCAAGCATGGATTGAGAACAAGGGCAAGTTCAATAGAGTCCTAAATAAACTAATTAATATAATATTTTACAGCACTCATTGGGGGAACTACCCAAATATTTGGTCCTAAATTGTCTAATGCAGCAACTCCCTAGGACTACAAAAATTTGGAACTCGCAACCAATTAATGCTTTCATTAAAAATCTCAACCTATCATTCCTCTGGGCTACTGCTACTACTACTACTACTACTTCTTGAGCTATTATTAATTACTGAGCAAGCTCGGTTTAACAAGACATTGTGAAGGCTCTCAGCCGTTGGGCGGTCACATGGATTCTTCTCTGTACACCAATAATATACAGAAACAAGAAATCTTAAAAGAACCGACTCACTTTGAGGCCCGTCGTCTAGATCAGTCCCGGAATCAGAAGCCGTCAATTCCTCCAACTTTTCCATGGATTCCACCATCGCCTCCAACTCTTTTGTTAATTTTGGCCGTTTTCCCATCTGTTTATTTCAAAATATAACGCCTCTCAGACCATGTAAAAAGCATATTTTCAAGATTCAACATACAATCCACACTTGATAGAACTGTGAAATTTGAAGATGGAGAAGAAACTTTACCTGAAGAGAACTATGAATATCGGATTCAGGCAATCCGGCATATGGAACTTGAAGAGTTAATAATTCCAAGAGTAGGCAACCAAATGACCAGATATCAGCTTCCTACACCAGAAACACGAGGAAGAATGTCATCATAGGATTAGATGGAATTGACACTCTAGAAAATGTATTGGTAATACAATAAAAAAACCAGAAATCACGGAGAAACTCACCAATCCATACATGTTGCGCTCATGCATTGCTCGAAATACCTCAGGAGACATCCAACGAGGTGTCCCAACACAAACATCGGGTGGAGGTATTCCAGTGTGTGCAATGCAGCATGAATGCAAGTAAGAACGAAGGGGGATTGCTCTATCAAAGTCGCATAGCTTTACCGTAGGTGTACCGTCATCCCTCTTCTTGTCCAAATCAATCAGAACATTTTCGGCTTTTATGTCACGATGTATAATATGTCTAGAATGCAACTCTCTCAAGGCGGAAGCCACATCTCTGGCAATAAATAGTGCCAATTCGACTGGTAGACACTTCTCACCGGCAGCTCCAGAAACTTTCTCTAAATAGCTCTGTAGTATGACAAATAGGGAGATAAGAATATAGGGCAAGAAGTAAATGAGTATAACAGTTCAAACGGGAAATGATCACCTTCAACGAACCCCCTTTAACGTGTTCCATCAAAATGGCAGACCGTAAAAGGCGGCAGTTTGTATTTCCGTCAGCTGATTGATTCCACTTTGAAGAAATTTGATGACCATAAATCTCTACAATGCAGGAGTGCTTCAAAACTCCCAACATCCTAATCTCCCCTATGCAATTGAATTCAAAACTACGAATTTCATCAATTGATGATCCTTGTACTTCTAAAGTTCGCACCTGCAAAAACAAACCAAATTTCAATAAAAAATCATAAAAGGAAGGATTTTTACATTGAATACTTGCGAAGTGTCAGAGAAAACAAAGAACAGGGATCAAAAAGAAAATATCATGACTATGGAAAAGTTAAGATTTTAGCAAAAACCTTTGCCAGAGCCTCTAGTGATCCCAGTTTACATTGGATTAGAGTTGTAGAAGCGACTTTCCCAACTTCATCAGAAGCAGATAGAGCAGGAAAGGAACCTGAAGCAGAATTGCCAGCAGGTTTAAGAGGAGAATTGACCCGGCTCATGGGAACATACCTAGATATAAGTAATACAGTCAGCAAGTATCACACAAATGGGCAAACAAATTGTAAGGCAAAACGGGAAATCATATAATTAATCCCGGCAAACAACAGGTCTATAAAGATGTCCTTTTAAGAGCTGTTAATAATAAAAACCAACTAGGAATTTTGAATAGCCATTTATAGAAATGGTATAGCAAAAGAGAAGCAGAAATTCCCTCTTTGGTATGTGACGACAGTGATTTCAAATTATTTAACCATTACTTATAAGCAACATTCCATACAGAAGAAAATAAAATAACAGTTAAAACTTCAGGATTGAAGCACTGCTATAGAGAAAAGGATATTCGCAGTTAGTAATGATTAGAACTGATACATACAACACAAGACATCAACTTAAACAACTAAGTGAAGGTCATGCATACTCCTACAACTAAGAAGGCCCTAGTATGATAAAGAATAGATCATAGAATCTTCAAAAATCTCAACCTGCAAAAGTATTCTGGATCTGTTTCTTCTCTAATGTCATGGGGATGGCATGCATCAACTATCATCCGAAACAATCTGCCACCCCTCTCAATAACAATGACATTCCAGGCATGAGGAGAGAAATCCAAGTACCCTCTAACAAGCTCACAAGGTATATGAGGCTCAATCCGATCACAAAGATACTGGAGAAAATGTCAATAAAAAATATCAGTTTAAGTTATCATTAATTGCATTATCTACCATATCTGGATTCCTAAAGAAAATACCTTCATAAGCAAAGCTCTGTGTCTACAAATGCCAAATGGCAAACTACCAATTGGAACAACAGCAGAATTTTGCCTTGACTTGATGGAGTGAAGAGATCTCTCACAAAGATCAAGCAAAAAAATATCCTGTACACTGTTCAGACTTTGCTCCGTGGCCTTATTCATACTGTCAGCATTTCCAGTAGAGCATGTGCAGACAAAAGGTTTCCTATAGTTTGAACCAGATACATCTTTTCTTGCCCTCTGAATAACAGCACTCCTATCACTTCCACCAAAATGATCAGACACAAAGAGCGCAAGCAATGATGCAACTTGAAGGTGATCAATGGCCACATGTCCTCTTTCCTTGACCAAACCATTTATCTGCCTAAAACGAAATACTAATGCCTGAGCACGCATTACTATGGAATCCAACCCTTCATCTCTTTGCCTGATCAAAATTAAATTTACAATGCATTAAAAAAAAAAACTAAATTGAATAAATAAAATGTACTCAAATATGAGTATTGGAATTATAGAATTACCTGTCAACAAGAATGACTTCTCGTGAACTGAGTTGCAAATTTTGATCAAAAAAGCTCAGTGGCATAAATGGTCGATCTCGTCCAGCATCATAAAAACCATCAGGCAGGAGATCATCAGTGCTACAAAATGATAGATCACTATATTTCCGTGATAAATCATCAGGATTGGTTGGTCTTCGAGTTTTTCTTGGCTTTGGATTTTCAAGAACCCCATCAAAATGCCTTTTTGGTTTTGAAGGGTTGTCACAAACTCCAGCAGACGAAACTTCATCCTCTGCACTAGCAGCATTTAAAAAAGATTCTAATGATCTATCACTTTCAATACAGCTATCCTTCACCTCTTTGCAAATTATAATGGAGTTAGGAACAACACATGAGCATTTTTCTACACTATCCTTCTTCAAGTCAATATCATCAATGAGTGAATTTATGTTGTTAGAATGAGATGAAATCTCCTCCTTGCTAGAACCAGTACCCACAGTGGTGGATCCAGAATGTTCACAAGCACCACATTCTTTTGAAGTTTGTTGAATTGAGGATTGGTTTTCCACTCTCCACTTTCTGATGTTATTCAGTCGTTCTTGGCGTGCCCTCTGCTGCAAGTACTGCCGCCGTTTCCACCGCTTTGATTTTCGTGGCCCAAAACATCTACTATTTGGTGCTGAGCCAGTTAAATGAGACAATGACGCAATAGAAGAGCCTAACCCATCAAATTAAACCTTGTTAGATGCAAATCAATTAAACACAAAATAACAAGACTTTGGGAAATAAGCACATGGGGACTGATTTTGACGCATGGGAGGAGGAAAATAGAGTTTCCACAGCCTTTACCATGTTGGGTACTGCCATTAGTCTCTTCAAGAACATCCATTTCTGAAGATGAATTGAACAAGTCATCTATGCAACTTCCCTCCAAATTGCAGCATATCCAAGATGGTATATCGCAACACTGGAGAAGTCTATTATCCTATCATAATGCCAAGATGGGGAAAATTGCTTTAGTTAAGGCAATCAAACATAAGTTTTCAAGCCCATCCAGATGTGAAGAAATGAATTGCGTACTTTATCAGAGAATATAGTTGCCAAAGATGCAAAAAAATCTCAACAATGACTAGAGGGAGCCTGTCACATAATAAATTTTTCATTCACCCAAAATTTAAAGGACATAAGTAAACGCGCAAATGAATTTGATATTAATACATACCTGAAGATTGAGTCTCTGAAGATTATGCATTAAACCAAGGTCAAGATTTTCCAAGGAGGTCAATCTGTTGTGAGAAAGGTCCAAATTCTCCAGTCTTTGTAGAGAAGACAAGCCTGACGGAACTTCAACCAATTTGTTATTGGCAACTTTCAGTGATAATAATGAGTTGAGATATGTTATTTCAGTTGGTAAATTCCTCATCTTATTGAATGAAATATCTAGGTACTCCAGATTGATGAGATAGCCTATCTCTGGGGGCAGGAATCTGCAGGCATCCAGAAGAAACTAAGGATTTAATAATAACTCTTCTACAGAGAACATTCTACTAATTTTAATTAAAACAAACTGATTAAAAAGTTTAGAAATTAAAAATTAAACTTCAAATGAATCATGAATGGAAACAAAAGAAATAGTAAAAACAGTATTGATGCCACAGTTTATCTGGGAGATTGATCTAGACAAGACAATCTGAGTCAACTGAACAATCCCAAATGTTTCTTCAAGAACTTAAATTTCCAGCTAAATACTTATCAAACAAAGAAGATACATACTAGTTTATAGTGGTGAAACTAAACACAACTAAGCAGAGTCTGCAAGCCATTCAAAGGACCTATTACTGGATCAGTGGAAACCGAACTAACCCTTAACAACTACACAACCCATTTCCAGTTTCAATAGTACTATGAGTCCGAGGCAACTATATTTAATCTTAATGGACATCTACAGAGTACAGACAACTACCAACTAAGGATAGATTGGAATAAAGTCAGTGGGTTTACTTTAAAAGTGACTCATTGATATTGGTTGGGAAGTATTTAATTGAGAACAATAGGAAGCATAGGTGGATTTATGAGACAAAACGCCAGAAAAGAAAGGCACACAGAGTATTTAGTACATTCAAAAAATATATATATCTGCCTATATTCAGTCATCCCTGAGGACCCTGACATATTTTCTTCACAATACAACTTATAAGGCTCCATCCAGCATCACATTAAACTCCTAACTCCCAAATGGAATTGAATAAGAAAATTGAATTCTCCGCCGGTTAGCTTTCCGTTACACCAACCACGCATCGATATGACATCCCTAACACAACTTACAATCAATTTAATGAATACTGTGCAGCTGGTTATACCCTTGCAATTTGTGAAGACAAGATAATTCCTTGTTTTTCTGCACTTCATCAGCACTATAGTTGGTTCTTAAGCTCATTCACTTAGATCGCTATGTATATTAATATAAAGCCATGACTCATCAAACCAAGCATTAACATAAAGTATCATCCACACTGGTATAATCATATAATCATGCATCTATTGCATGATTAAACAAATGTGCATTCAGAATTTCTCGAGCAACATTTCCAAAGCTTGAAGAAGAAAATATTGGTTGGCCAATACTTTATGGAAAATAGTGCTACTCCATGTATTAGCTAGATGCCTATATATATCCTGATCATTCAGTATGCTATATTTCTAAAGCCTGAACTTTGCCAAAGTAGTTCAACCACTATCCGAAAATGGTTCAAATAGAAGATAAAATAACTCTTCAAAAAACTACATTATGTTCCCAGCACTCTTAAAAGAGAGGATATCAAGATGGAATTTTTTTAGTCCTAAGGTAACCACCCATCCCCAATGTAAGATATAGAATCAGCTATGATCAATACTAGGGTAAAACTTTACTTGTATCAACCATTCCTAAAGAACTTCACAGAGAAAAACAACATAACAACACCCTAAATATTATTAGGGAGTTCTATTCATTGCAAAACCCAAAAGAGTGAAAAAGACAGAAAAAGAGAGAAACACCAACCTAATGGAAAAATGGCAAACAGAGAGCTTTGTTAGCCGCTTAAGCCCTGTGATATCTCTAAAAATTGGGAAAGCCGAAGGCCTTGAGGGTACTTTACAGAGCTCAAGTTCTTTCAAGCCCTTGAGCTTCTGCAGATCCAACCCAGTCAAGCCCGGCAACGCCACCTTCACTTGCAAGCACTCGAGCTCAACTAAGTTCTTCAGCTCCCCAGGAGGGAACAAATTCACATCGTTGGCAAAGAATTTGAGCGTCTTCAGTCTCCCCAGGCCCCCACTCGCTTTCGGGATCAAATTGAATGTATTCTTGTACACATACAAACCCTCCACTTCCCCTCCTTCGCATTCCAACACAGGAAAGTCGAAACTTTTCCCGGAAACATCAATAATCGAGTCGAAAACCTCGGCCTTTTTGGGAGCATCTTCCTCCAAGCTCTTCAAATCGACAGTCTCATCTGAATTTCTTGGCGCATTCTTGCAGGAATTGTCAGCTTCTTCGGAATCTTTCTCATGAATCTCAATTTTGTCCATCAAGTAGACGATGAAATTTGTTGAGTATTATAGTGAAAGAATGAGAGAAATCAATAATCAAGAAAATTAGAAACCTTAGGGAGCTGGTAGCGCTGACATATGAACTCTTGGGCTACAGTGAAAACAGTAATAAGATAGAGAAATGGAGAGAGGGAGCGAACTAGAGAGATGGGGCTCCCAGAAAATAAAGAAGAGAAACCCTAGAATCTAGAGGAAGGAGGAGCGGAGAAGGAAAATTCGTGTGTTATTTATATTTATATTATTATTATAAATAAATACTATAAACTACTCCGTATAATAAAGGAAGTTTGACTAAAAATTTGACATGTAGTTTCCGACTTTGCGGTTGTGACTTGTGAGATAGGGGATTTAAATTAGGGCCATAATGGTCTTTTGGTTAATACATCGGCTTAAAGTAAGCAATACAAAAAATTGAAATTCTAAGATAATCTGAAAATGCAATTAGACTATTAAATGAAAAAAAAAAAATACTATTAGACTACTGAATATTCTAAAAAAATACAATTTTACCTAATAGCAAGTTACATGCTTATGACCGGCCCTTCTTCCCCCCCCCCCCCCCCCCCCCCCCCCTCCGTCTCTGCCGAAGACGAAGGAAGGGGAAAGCGGGGTGGCGTGAGACAGGTCCTTCGTCTCACGCCACCCCCTTCTCCCCTCCTTCGTCTCTGGCGGAGACGGAGACGAAGGAAGAGGGGGGAAGGTCGGCCACCCCGTCTCTCTTTCTTTTTCTTTTTTTTTTTAGAGTCTTCAGTGATCTAATTGTATTTTTTTTTTTTCGTTCAGTGGTCTAATTGCATTTTCAGGTTACGTTCACTGGTCAATTTGAACCTTATTCCTTTTTCTTTTTCTTTTTTTTTTTTTCAAACCACGAGGTGTTCTAAACTAGCTCTATCATACTCAGATAAGGAACAAAATATTGGTCTGACCTCTCTTAAGGGACAAGAGTGCACGGCCACTCACGTCAACTAAGCTGGTTTGACTTTTTATTGTTTTTGTACATACCAAAATCTACCTTTATTCTACGACTACATTTTTTATTTAGATAGTGTTAAGATTAACCACTCATGTTAAATAATAAGTAATCCCTTAAATGATTAACAAAAACAACAATGTTTTTTAGCTTGGTAAGGGGATTCATTGTATTAATTAATATTGTAATAAGAGATCTAGATTTTGCATGTTAATCTGTATCTTTTAGCTTGAATTTGCGAAGGCAACATTATGAAAATCAAATCTCCCGTATTTGTTTGGGTGTCAAAACATTCTATTCATGCAATGTAATCATACTGTCATCTAGTTTTTACTAATTTAAGAATCGGAGAGCATCGATTGATACATATAATATGTTTTGATATGTTCTAGTCCACATTTTCTACCAATGTATCCAGACTTTTGACGCGTTAAGCTTTGGTTATTTTTCATGTGTCTAGGTCAAACCTATTTCATATTTTTCTTTTAAATTTTTTTTTGAGATATTAGTTAGGCCATAAAATCAAATCTTTTCATATTATTGCATAGTTGGATCGCTGAGCTTAGCTTGATTACCATAACCCTAATATGTGGCATTGTTGATTTAGTCCCAGGACTTTAATAACTTTGTTATATTTTATCCTTTAATGCAATGTTCATTAAATTAATATTAACTCTTTAAAAATTTAATAATTTTATAATAATATATAGTCTCGGTTTCTTATTGAAGTAATATTCATAAGTAATAACTGTAATATAACAAAGAATAATTCAATAGATATCATTTTTAAAAATTATTATTTTTAATTTCCTATATTACATCATTTAATATATTGTTTGAAAACATTTTTTAAAGAGAAATAAGAGATTAAAAGTGTGAAATTATCAAATTGTCCAAAAAATAAAAGTTAATTGGATGAAAGTTGTAACAAATGATCAAATATGGCAATGTTAGGGTTGAGCTTTGGACAATATGGCAATGTTATGGCGTGAGGAATGCTACAAGTGTTAGGCTTGAGCTTTGGACAATATACTTTAGCCTCACTATTAGTTGGGATAAGGGTTTTAGGGTAATAGAGTTTGAGACAAATTTTATGAGTTGTTGCCCAAAAGTTGTTGCCGCTCAAAAATTATTTTATATGAGTAGTGGATATGCTATGTTCTCTGAGATTATAAGAATTGTTCTAAAAAGAAACTAACTTTGTTTTATATAGAAAATTGGATGATTACTTTTTACATCTTATTGCAGTTGGAGTTGAATGTGTTTGATATGAATGCTTATTTTGGATTATTATGTAGATATTTTTAAATCTAATGGCATGCATGGGATGGTGAGGGGTTTTTTAGTAATGTGCTTACTAGGGTTTCACAGTCCCAGAATGAAGAGTTACTCTGTCCTTTTGAGGCGGAGGAGGTCAAGGTTGCCCTCTATTCTATGTTCCTAGAGAATGCCCCAGGGCCTGATGGTATGAACTCAGGTTTTTACCAGTATTTTTGGGATGTGGTGGGGAGTGATGTGACTTCTTTTGTAATTGATTGCTTGAATTCTGGGAATTTACCGGCCGGGTTGAATGAGACAAATATTGTGTTGATTCCCAAGAAACATGTCCCTGAGCAGGTGTCTGACTTGAGACCCATTACCTTGTGCAACGTGGTCTACATGATGCTAAGATGATAGCCAATAGGATGAAGCCAATTTTAAATACAGTGATTTCTGAGTCTTAAAGTGCATTTATTCCAGATAGATTAATTATGGATAATATTATGATTGAAGCGGAGATGGACCATTACTTGAATAGAAAGCAATGTGGTTTGGTAGGTTGGGGTGCTCGAAGTTGGATACGGCTAAAGCGTATGACAAGATTGAATGGTCTTTTTTTTTGCAAAATATGCTCATTGCTCTGGGTTTTGCAAAGAAATGGGTTGAGTTGATTATGTGTTGCGTTACAACAGTCACCTACAGGATTCTTGTAAATGGCGCAACTGGAGGGGAGGTCACGCCGACCCGTGGCCTACGATAGGGGATCCCTTATCTCCATTCTTGTTTATTATTTGTGTAGAGGGGTTGTCAATTCTTTTGCATAATGCTCAGGCTATGGGGCTAATTCATGGTTGTAGGGTGTCAAGAGGAGACCCGACTATCTCTCATTTATTTTTTGTTGATGATAGTCTTTTTGTTCTTTAAAGCTAATTCGCAGGAAGCTGGGGTAATTAAACAGTGCCTACAGTCATATGAACTACTCTCAGGTCAGACTGTGAATTATCATAAATCCAGTATTTGTTTTAGTAGAAACACGGGGGTTGATGACAGAGATGCAGTGGTGGAAATTCTTGGGGTTGCTCAGGCCACGGATTTTGAGAAGTATCTGGGTTTACCGTCTTTTGTTGGGAGAAATAAGAAGCTGGTTTCTCCTATATTGAGGAGAAGATAAAACAAAGGATTGAGTCTTGGAATAAGAAGTTGCTTTCTCAGGCTGGCAAAAAAATCCTTTTATAAAGTGTGTCGCAATCAATGCCTACTTTTACTATGAGTGTTTTTTTGCTTACTGACTCTTTATGTGTGGCCATTAAAAGATGTATGAGCAGGTTTTGGTGGGCCAAAGGTGGCACCAATGGGAGTGCTATTCATTGGATGGCATGGGATAAATTGTGTAAACCAAAGGCTGTTGGTAGTTTGGGTTTCAAGGACCTAAAAGCTTTTAATCTGGCTATGCTGGGCAAGCAGGCTTGGAGGTTCCTCACAAAGCCTGATTCGCTTGTTGCTCGTGTGTATAAGGCAAGATACTTCCCTAAAACCTCTTTTTTTTTTTTTTTTTTATGCTACAGTAGGAAATAATCCCAGTTATTGCTGAAGAAGCATTATGGCAGCCCATGGTCTTGTTTGTGGTGGAGTTAGGAGGAGGATTGGTGATGGTGAGTTCACTTTGATCTGGGGTCACTCGTGGCTTTTGGATTCTGACCCATTAATCCATACCCCTATGTCGCAACAGTTGAGTGGATCCAGGGTCTCAGGTTTGATTGATCAGGAAACTCATACGTGGAACCTATCTATTCTTCGTGATATTTTGATCCGGGAGATGTGAATCGTATATTGAGGGTGCCTGTGTGCCCATCTTATGAGGGCTCGTGGTATTGGAACAGGGAGCCCAATGTCACATATTCTGTGAAAAGTAGTTATAGAACAGTTTTGGGAGATTTCAACCCCAGCATACTTTTAATAAATGGCCAACCTTATGGAAGTTAAAAACCCCTCCCTGTTGGAAGTTATTTTTGTGGAGAGCTATTAGTGGAATTCTTCCCACCAATACTTCCCTCCTTTTAAAGATAGTGGATGTTAGCCCCTCATGCCCTATGTGTGACTTGTTTCATGAGGATGTTATGCATTCACTTATTGATTGTGATTTTATATCATATATGGAGTGCAAGAAACGATGCGGTTTGGGACGCAAAATTGCCACGGCCCTCATGTGTTTGGAGCCGCTCGACTGCAGCTATTGCCGCATGGGATGCTACAACACCACCACTAGTTCACCTCCTACCCAGCAACATCCCTTGCCGCAGCTACCACCGGATGGCCTGTGCTGCTTCGTCGATGTGGCGTTCTTCGCGGACTCGGGAGCGGCGTACTACGGGACAGCCTTGCTTTCGGCAGAAGGGAGATTTGTTGCTGCCGTTTGTGGACCACTACTGGCTACGGTAAATGCTCTAACAGCCGAGGCTCTAGCTTGCAAGGAGGCGTTATCTTGGGTATAGGATTGTGCGGTTGGTTCGGTTATTTTTCATACGGATTGTTCGGCCCTTCATCGATATGTCACTAGCTCAGGGAACTCTCCCAGATTGTGTGTTGGTGTGGTAACTGATGACTACAAGGCCATTCTGGCTTCTTTAGTTAATTGCTCGTTGTTTTTTATTCCTAGACAGCTGAACTTTATTGCTCATGCTTTAACTTATAAAGCGACTACTCATACTAGTACTCTGTATTAGGACTCCGTCCCTGACTTTGTTTCTACACTTTTACAGTAATTGAAATTGCCATTTTGCTTTCAAAAAGATATTTATAGTAGTTTTCTTTTTGGGGTTTTCCTTTCCCTCCCCACCGCCTACCCCAAAAAAAAAAAAAAAAAAAAAAAAAAAAAAAAAAAAACATCCATATTTTATTCAATTCATTTGTACCATATCTAAATTCCAAAAGCTTAATTTAGTTGGAAAAAAAATACATGTCTTTACAAAGTAAATTTGAGCATGTTGTAGAAAGTTAACTCAAATGACATGAAATTGAGATTGACCGCTTTAAACAATGAAATACTGCTACCATTTTAAACACACAATGAATAAATTTGATTTTTTTTTGTAAGGATGAAAATTTGTAATCACTATCCAAGATATGTATAACGTAAACTTTGCTCTTGTGCAATAACTAGCATAAACCACACAGAATATATAACTCACACTAGAAAAATATGTACAATGAATTCGACTGAAAACATATTGATAAAAGTCAAATTTATAAATTTAAATTTTGAGATGAGTAATAAGATAGAGTATTTGTCTACTATTCTCATGAAGTTTCTCTTAAATCATGTGACGCAACTTAGACATTGTGACGTACTAGACTACTAGTCACACGATGGGCAAGTTCAACCTAACATTCACCTTAGCAAGAATCCATGCAATTTAGACCAATTTGAGGGTTGGACAATTTGGAGTGCTATTATATACTAAAAATAAGAGACTTAACTATATTTGCATAAGGCAAAAGTTTGTCCCAATTACCCAGATGGGGAATTTAGTGCCTTCACTTATACGTGATTTCAGAAAATTCAATTTTGTTTAAAAAAATAACTAAATGGAATATTTAGATATGTACCCAAAAAGTTAATTTTTTTGAGAAAATGTTATTAAAAAAAAAAAAAAAATCAACGACAGCACTAAAAAAGTAAATAAACACCAATCTAGGTCAAGTTATATCATACCTAACCTCTAGCGGGATTTGATTAAGAGACAAAGATAGAGGCCTTGTTTGGCAAACAGCGGTTAGCGGTTAGCGTTAGCAGATTGTGTTAGTGGTTAGCAAATAGCGGATTGTGTTAGCAGGTTTGACTAGCGGATTATATTAGCGGTTTGACTAGCAGATTATATCACCTTGGTCAAAACGCCGAAATGGTGGATCCGCCAAAATTTTGGCGAATCCGCCATTAACCAAACATGCCCAGAGACTCCAAGCATCTCAACCCTTAATCATGGATGAGTGAAATGTTAAATTTGGGGGCAACTTCATCCGAGTTGATCAGACAAATGACTTAGTAACCATAAGGTTTAAAGTTTGACTTCCCATAAAAGCGATCTATTGGCTTTATTATTAACGTGAGTCAATAAGCTATAGACAACTTATGATGATTTACAATCTCGTGGTCCTTTGTTGTGTAGGTCATGACGAGTTTCACTCAAAGTGCATATTTAGATAGCGGTTTTAGATTTTCCAAAATGTTAACAAAATGATTGAAAGCCAGAAAGAAAGTAATTAATGCATAAGCTATTCAAGTGATGCACATTCCAACAGTAAAACTGATCAAAATAAATGTCGAACTATTATAGTTTCACAATTTATAAGGTGTCCTGTGTTTTGTTAGATTAGTTGTGTTAAGGTAAAATTTAAAAAATATGATGGAATTTAAAAATATGTATAAGAGCACAATAAAGAAAGTACAATGTATTAGATTAATACAATTAACAATTAACTAATAACCATTAACTAATACAATGTATTAGATTAAATACAATTAACAATGTATTAGTTCAAATATTATAACAATTACTCCGTAACTAATAACCACCTTATAATTGTTAAATTTTTGTAGAGTTTAAATAATATAAAATTTTGGTATTAGATTAATAAAATTTAACAATTTAAATATAATAGTCATCAAGCATTAAAAAAAATAAAAATTTTCACCAATAAACCTTTTTAAAATTTATTTTGTTTTTCAATTTCTTCAATTCCTTCACCAAATTGGAGACCATATGGTACACAAAGGCACAAAGCGTTAGATTAAGGGATTTATTATTTATTATTATTTTTAAGTACAACCTTTATGGCTGCATTTGCAGTTTTGGAATTGAAACCATCAATATCCTAAATTTATAACATGTAAAATGAAAACAGAATTTACAACGTTTGTACATGTGAAATTAAAATTTGAACGTTATGAAATTGCATGTGTTTTAAGGGTTAGATTATTTGTCCATTAAAGTAGTACATAAGTTGGGTTCAAACCATCGTGTGATAGTTCATTTCATATTCGGTGTAGACATTAAAGTATTGAGAAGATCTTTCCCTAGTATGAGAGGACTGAAAATGACACACCTCTAATGTACTAGGTATATTGTGCACAATAAATGTTGGGTAGCCACTTGCATGGTTTTTGATATATTAAAATAAATTGAGTTAATAGACCGCAAATTATACATAAGAGGTAAATTGAACTAAAAAGATTACACACCAAGATATTGGCAATAATTGAATTTGTGACCTTTAAGTAAGAAAAATTATGCTCCACCCACTTAATCACCCCTTCTGGGGCACAAATTGCTACTACATGCAGGTGAGTCTTAAGTAACAGAAGATGACATTACATGCACAAATGCACAATCCTAAAATGTTGATGATAAATTTAACAAGTAATTATAATGTTATTTTTGTTTCAGGGAAGTGTTGTTTTTTCCTCTAAATGAACTGACAGTGATAGTAAACAGCAATATAATTCCTGTAAAAAGGATGAGGAAACTACAAGCATGCAACTTGGTCAAACCCGGTTGTAGGCTACTGACTTGCTGAACAAGCGGCGGATGTAAACAACTTGAAGTGAACTAGCAAGAGCAAGCAAAATATACTCTCCAACTGTGTAGAAAATGACTCGCTTTCTTGTGCTCTCATTTGCTGCATTGAAACATAAATTAAAATAGAGCCCGTGGACCATGTACACAAGATAAGCACAAAAAGATGTAATATTCATTATCAGTTATCACCCCATTGTAGTAAGCAAAGTACAAAAGACTATCTTGATGTTTTCAATCTTTCAACTTTACACAGAAATATACTGTATGATCATCTCTTATTACTTCTACCTTCCTAAACCAGAGAGTCACTGCTGTAGTCCCTACCTTGAAAGGTTTGAGTCTTTACTTGAACTTACACAGGTAAAAGCACAGGTAAAGGAAGAACTGCTCAGAGAGTCAGAGGAGTCTCTGACTATATTAAGAATCATTTACTAGCACACACATAAGACATTGATAGGATGGGTCTCTAAAATGGTCAGATTTGAAAATCAATATGAAGTCCCCTAATCAACTTCCTGCATTTGGATATCTAAGCAGCTAAATACTTCTAATTTTCCCAAAAGGATTGCAATGTCAAAACTAACATACTTTAATATGCAATATAGGCAGTGGGTACATAAGGCATTGTCAGTAATGTTCCCTATCTAAAATCAACTTATATTAGATTAGTAAGTACTTCTAAAAACATTACCCACACCCATGTAATCCATGAATACATGACATATTCATGAAACCAGAAAGAAAACTAAAAATGTTATCTACAACCATATTATCAGCTGAAATTTGTCTATCCAAAGACAATTTGCGGAGAGTTGCTAAACAAAGGTGCACTTTTGTGCATATAATCAATGCTTCTTGTAGTAACTCCATATTATTTGGCTCAAAAGGTATGGCATTCTGAAGCTTGTATGTACGAGAGGATCAAAGCTAATATAGAATGGAAAAGCTACAGAGAATTTGAACATTATTATGAGCATATAGAGTAATCAAGTTGAACTGTTCAAGGACTTACTATGACGATGGCGGGCATCCCGTGCCTTCAAATACTTCTGCTCAGATGTAACGGATTCCAATGCCTCCCTCAGTTCAGCAATTTTAACATTAATGGGATCCAAGTGTTCTGCAAGAATCAATTCCAAGTCAATTTCACTATTTTAAGGAATTCATAGCAACATTCAATGCCACCATTAGCAATCAAATATTTCACTTCTAGCACAGTAGTGCAAGATGAGTAAACAGAATATTAAAACATGAAATGAAGAAACTATCTATGTAAAAAGTTTATACGAACCATCCTTGGCAAGGTTATGCTCATTAGGAATGTGGCCAACATGTATGTAGAAGGAGACTGTTTCTGGTGTTGAATATGGGTTGTGAAAACAGAATTTGTACATCCCACTTCTTGGGGCTTTAAAATCAAATTTGTCACCAGATGTTCCCTTCATTGAGTGGACAACATTGTCTCCAGGTGATGTCACCTACAGTAGAAAAAAAGAAGGAAAAAGAGATGGATTGTTAATATTCCATTTCAGAATGTCTTACTCTAGCTGTTGCAGTTCTCCAAACAAAATAAAATCGCAATACGCCATCAATATACTACATATTGTTATTATTATTATTTTTTGTGTGTAAACCACGAGGTGGTCCGGGTCTTTCTCTGTCCGTTTAACGGTCTAGGTTCACCCGACTAATCCCCGTTCGCTCCGGGAGGCACGGGAGCTGGCCCAAAGGGAATCGTCACTTGTGGGAATCGAACCCGGGTTATCCCGGAATTCTCCCCCACAAAGGGAGCTCATTTGCCACTTGAGCTACCCTGTTGGGTTAATATACTACATATTATTGTTACAAGGTATTCATTGCTGCCACATGAATACAAACAAACTGCACCCACAAATTCAGATGTTCAGGATGTTATATAGCACTCAAAATCTAGCAATTTTGGGGGAAAAACACATATATTGACTTATTCCATGAGTATGAAGGTCTCTTTCTGGTAAATGGAAGGAAAGTGTTTCAATTATGAAAATCACAACTTGGAATTTGTAAAGTAAGGACCTTCTGCCAAAACCACTACTAAAATATCATCAACCAGCCATATTTTTCCAACCTGCAAGATTTTTATAGGCCAAGACAGAGATTAAACTGAACAAAGATTTTTATCAGACTTCCTTTCTGTTATCATCATCATCATCCTCATTCCACACATCTTCTCATGATTCCTATTTGAGCCTAATGAAAAAAACACTGATTCTTCCACCATCAAGGACATCTTTACGAAGCAGAAATTTTTACTAGTTGAAATTTTTTTGTGAACTCCTTGACAGGAATAATACACTGTCACAATACATAAAATAAAATGGAAACAAAATTATTTAGGGCCTACAAATCCAGCCTTTTCACCAGCCTCTGATGAATAAAATTGAATTCCCAAAGATCTCTCTCTAACAAATACAGCATCTTTTACGACAGAGGTATTAATTTAATCCATCATTACCACTCTTTTATTCTTCAAAATTGCATAAATCTAGTGAAACTTTGAACAGAAACAAAATACCAATAAAATAAAATCGAATTTCAGCTCATAAAAGTTGCTTCATTTTCTATCGAGCTAAAGTTAAAATTACCAGAAAAAATTATGACTAAATCAAATTAAATCAAGATAATTTGACGCAGGTACGATGAAAATCAGCCGGCGCATGTATGTATATACAGAAAAAGGAGATTGAATCAATAGAAATCATACAGTGAAATCAATGCCAGGGTGATCCGAGTTCCAGAAGATGTCGTGATCGACAACGACGAAGTTGCCGGAAATGGTGTCGCCTTCGTACAGAACGTACTCGTACACGCATTCGACATCGTTGACGGTAACAGATAGCGCGGAGAGATTGGTGACGAAACTGAACAGCATCATCAACAACAGCGCATAGGCTCTGATTCCCGCCGTGATTTCCATTTTCAAAAAAAATTCACAGCTTTTCTTCGCCGGATTGCTTTCTGAATGGCTGTTTTTGGGTAAATGAGATTGAAGAATTGTAGCAGAAAACTCCGTTGTATTTAGGTTTGTGAGTTTGTCTATCAATTGCGTCACTACGCTGTCGTTTCATATATTTAGACAATTAGACTTCACCTGCTTTCTAATGGAGTCAAAAGTCAAAACTCAGACGATAACGACTTTTTTTTTTAAAAGTAAATAAATATAAATATATAAAATATATAATACATACATATACACATATATTGTATAGGTAGGAACAAATGATAGCATTTATTTATGGGAAAATCAACGATTTGGTCCCTCAATTGTTGGTCCCTCAATTGTTAGCGAAATATCAATGTAGTCCCTTAATCACGAAATCATCGATTTAGTCCTTGGAAATAACTGTTTTTAGTTGATTTGGCCCCTCCGACCGTAACCCGTTGAAAATCCGGCGACTGCTCCGATTTGGCATGGGTAAATTTGTCATTTCGTTCTAAAATGAACAAAAAAGGGTTTCGCCGGAAAATAACGGTTTACTCTTGACGCCGGGCGGTTCACAAAGTTTCCGGTGGAGAATTCGAGCTCTGAGCAGCTCGTTATAGCTCATAACTTGATGCAAATCGCCATGAAGAGGCTGCAGAAAGAGTTCTACACTATTTTATCTGGAAATCGCTACTTTCTGGATCCCTCAACCAGGTGCTCTGGAGGAGGATCATCGACGAAATCCAGTGTTTCAGATTTGGGAGACGATGCTTCCGAGGAAGATGAAGACACAGTTGGTCGAGCCGCGGCGGCGAGAGTTCCCGACGCGGCGGTTGCGGATTTGAAAGCCGTCGCGAAATGCAGGATCGGAGCTGGATACGGAAAAGAGTGCATGAAGATTTACACCATAATCCGAAAATCCATCGTGGATGAGACTCTGTATTATCTGGGAGTGGAAAACTCCAGCACTTCCCAGATTCAGAAAATGGATTGGCAAACATTGGACGAGAGAGTTAAGAATTGGCTGTCTGCTGTGAAAATCGTCGTGACAACTCTCTTCCTCGGAGAGAGGATTCTCTGCAGCGAGGTTTTCTCGGCTTCCGACGACATCAGAGAGTCGTGTTTCACGGAAATCACAAAAGACGGCGCGATGTCGGTGTTGGGATTTGCGGAATGCGTTGGGAAATATAAGAAGCTATCCATCGAGAAAATGTTCTGTTTTTTGGATCTTTACGAGGCAGTTTCGGAGCTATGGCCGAAAATTGAGTCCATTTTCGACTTCACCTCCATCGCGGCGGTGAGGTCTCAGGCAGTGATGTCACTCCTAAAGCTCGGAGAAGCCATTAGAGCGATGCTTACGGAGTTTGAGACAGCGGTTCAGAAGGATTCCTCGAAACCGCCGCCCGGCGGCGCCGTCCATCCGCTCACTCGGTACGTGATGAATTACCTCGTTTTCCTCTCCGATTACAGCGGCGAAGTTTCCGAAATCGTCGCGGACTGGCCGTTGTCGACAATCTCGCCGTTGCCGGAGGCGTACTTCTCGACTCCTCACCCCGACGACGACGATTCCGGTGCCTCCGCCGTCTCCGAGCGCTTCGCATGGGTAATGAATAAGACCAAAATGCGAAATGACAAATTTACCCATGCCAAATCGGAGCAGTCGCCGGATTTTCAACGGGCTACGGTCGGAGGGGCCAAATCAACTAAAAACAGTTATTTCCAGGGACTAAATCGATGATTTCGTGATTAAGGGACTACATTGATATTTCGCTAACAATTGAGGGACCAAATCGTTGATTTTCCCTTTATTTATTTATTTATTTATTTATTTTAGTAAAAAGTGAGGATGGATCTTAACAGTTTATTTGCCTTTATTTGATGATTTTAGTATAAAAAAAAAATACGAGAACATTTTATAATTATTACAAATTTTTAAGTTTGTAATAGAGTTAATTTCTAAAATCGTCTTCCGAGTATGGTCTTTTCTCAAATTGGTTCCTTGAATTTTAATTGCACCTAAAGTAGTTCCCCGACTATTAAATTTTAAGTCAAAATAATCTTCCGTTAGATTTGGTGTTAAGTGAGATGTTAAAATGAAGGGTAAAAATGACATTTTATATTATTTGTTATTTAGAGCTTTGACTTGCCGATTAATTCCCCAAATTAAAGAATATAAACCTAGCTAATTGAGATTTTTCCCTTCTTCCCCAAATTGCAATTTTCCCTTGGGGAAAATCTTTTCACTATTTTGGAGAAGTAATTGACAGGTCAAAGCTGTAAACAACAAACAATATAAAATGTCCTTTTTACCCTTCATTTAACACACACTTAACACCAAGTCTAACGGATGATCATTTTGACTTAAAATTCAATAGTCGGAGACCACTTTGGGTGCAATTAAAAGTCAAGGAGCCAATTTGTGAAAATGCGATAGTCAGAAGACTACTTTGGGTGCAATTAAAAGTCAAGGAACCAATTTGATAAAAGACCATAGTCGGATGATCATTTTATAATTATTGCAAATTTTCAAGTATGTAATATTTATAATAAAAAACCCTACTATTTTTATCCGTATTCAAAAATAGGTCATCAAACATGATAATGAGTATCAAATCCGGTAGTAATATGCAAAATTCATCAACTAAACATCACCTTAAGAATTTTTCTTTTTCTTTTTAAAATTCATGCATGTGTAGTCAATTGCGCAGCTCACTAAGTTTCGGGCTAGCTCATTTGGGTCATTGGATCATTGGATTTATCATTTTCAAATTGATTAAACTAATTTTTATTCAGATTAAAATTAATTTTCCCTAATATTAAAATCTTGAGCCGAACTCAATTAAATTTTTTGATATTTTTAAATGAAAAAAATATCAAATAGATCCTCAAACTTTAATTGTTTGTTCAATTGGGCTACCGAATAAAAAAAAAGTATACAATTAAACCACTTAATGTTATAAAAAAAATAGTTTACAAGTAGACAACATGTTTATAGTCCCCTTTTGCTATGACATGTTACTTGAAACATAAAATATTTTTTTAAAAAAATTCCTTGACAAATTTAACATATTAATAAAAGATTAAAATAATTGTTTAAAGGAAGAAGGTTACTACCACCTCCTCGGCCAAATTACAAGAGAGAAATACCTCCTCATTCGTCATAAGAGGAGGCGAGGCTGCCACCACTCTGACTATGGACAGAGGAGACAACCCTCATCCTCCATATATATATATATATATGTGTGTGTGTGTGTGTGTGTGTGTGTGTGTGTGTGTGTGTGTGTGTGTGTGTGTGTGTGTGTGTGTGTGTGTGTGTGTGTGTGTGTGTATAATCAAAGGATGGAGTAGGAGGCAGTTGCCTCCTCCTGCGTCGACCTTGACGGAGGAAGAACCAAGTTCAATCCTCCTGAGTAGACCTGGGTGGAGGAGGAGGCAAAGCTACCTCTTCCTCCGTCTGTCGGCGACATAAACATCGGAGGCTGCCCTCTCTCCATTGTCGGCGACCTAGACGGAGGATACTGCTTCTTCAATCTTTCGTTTATCGACGACTTGGTTTTTTCTGGAAGTACCCTGCTATAAATGTTACTTGCATAAACTTATAAAGTTAGATGTTTTAATTGCACACATTTTTTGTTCAATGGTTAGATTATATAAATCGTAAAAATTTGATGATCTGTTTAACGTGTTTTCCTTTTAAAATTAACATTCTAAATTTTCAATTTTAACAAACTATCTAGCATATTTACATTTATAAATATATAAACTTAAAACATATTTTAATCAATCCAAAAGTGCACAAAAATTTACTATTTGGTATTCAATATCCAAATTATATTAACTATGGATTTAATTAACCCGAATAACTCGAATCACTAAACCCGATAAATAGGGAATAAATAATAAAACGAAAAAAAGACAATGAACATAGGCCGCATGGACAACTTTTGTATTGATAATTGTTGTAGGAGAATTACAAGGATGTTGCAATATTAAGACAAGGAAGTAGATGTCCAAAACCAGACAAGGATGCCTGTTTTTATATTAGCTAACATCCCAACTGCCCACCCTATTCTCGTGGGGCGATTTGACCGGGTCCGCGGGGTACCCGAGGCCAGTGACCTCCCTGGGCCGCCATCCGCCATGAGACCCTGGGCTGCGATTGCCCTAGCTAGCTGAGGTCGACCTCAGCCGAGGCCACCTTGGCTGGGCCGAAGTCGACCCCGACCTTAGCCAAGGTCGACCCAGGGTCGCGCTTGGCCCCCATGTCGCGCCACCTCCTCTTCGGGTCGGTTTGTCCCGAACTTTCTAATATATATATCCATCACTTAATTTATCTCCTCATGAATCTATAACAATTTATCAGATCTAAGATATATATAGCCCGATAAATTCAAGAAACATATAGGATGGTATCATCATATCATTGCATAGATTTGAATAACAACAGATCAGAATAATTAACTAAAAATGTTATTAATAAAACACAACAACAACAATTAAAGTACACAACAAGAACAACAACAATTAAAGTACATAGGATCGGAGTTGAAAGAGTACAACGAACTGAGAGAACAACATGCATGCTCCCATTGGTTCAATCTATGATATGATGGGCCGGAATGCACGATAAGTAAATACTATATACTAATGGATGTATCATGAACAAAACAAACTGTAAACATTCAGATCAAGAATGCTGGATCGGAGAACATATACATATATGCGTTTAAGACCTGGATCGATCATGGCTTCGATGGCAGCTCTGGCATGGGAAATGCAGGCAGCTCAGGTTTTGGAATTTCTGGGAATTCAGGCTTTGGAATGGATGGCAGCTCCGGTTTTGGAATTTCTGGCAAAGTTGGTAGCTCAGGTTTTGGAATTTCTGGAAAGGTTGGTATTTCAGGTTTAGGCAATATTTGAGGAAAGGGGAGCTCAGGCAAGGTTATTTCCAGGAGGTTTCTGGCCTCGGTTTGAACCATGTTCACCACTGCCGGCGATACAGTGATCAACAAAAGCAGGAGAAATGATGGGTTTAGATGATAATGAGCCATTCTTGATGAACGAAGATCGAGCTGAGGTTTTCAGAAGATCAGAAATGTGTTTTGTTTTTTCAGGTTGGATTATTTGTTATGGTCTCTGGGCAAGTTTATATAGGAGTGGGAGGGAGGTTGAGAAGAAGATGGAAGATGCACTGTACTGGGCTTAGTTGGTAGGAAGAAATATGTGTTAGTTCATCAACTTCTCAACATCTATCACTAATAACAAATAGTCCAGGTGTGTTTGAGCCATGAATATAATAATTTTCTCCCAAAACATGTTACTTATATGTAACTTTTAAGAAGATCAACTAACTCCTGGTTTATTTAGTTGAATTTTATTACATTATTATTTTCAAAAGGTTGAATCCCAAACTCCAAAGGCTCCCCACATCCCGTCCCGACAGAGACTAGACCTTTGCTTACAAGCATATACAGAGGAAGCATACAAATTAAAGTATCTTTTGACAGTTTCTAATTTATACCAACATTTACATAGCAGATAGCTCCTTAAAAAGTTTATGTTAAATAGGGTACTAAAGATTTGACACAATTAATTTGGTTTGGCTAGCAAGCCTTCTGCAATGGTCCTTATTTATATATGGCTCTGGAGTGGGTAAAGATGCTGCAATGAAATTTTTCCCTAGTTGTAAATCCCATTCTGCCCAACTACAGGTATTTATATGAGAGGAGGAATTCATTCACACTAATGATATTAAAAAACTGAAATTTAAAATTCAATTCCTAATTCCCAAAATTGTCAATTTAATAAGATTAAATCTTATGTTACTGAATTTCCTAATTCCCAAAATTGTCAATTTAATAAGATTAAATCTTATGTTACAAAGTTAATTCTTAGGTTAAAAAATGAATTATTAATTATTAATTATAATAAATTCCGTACACAGATTAATTAGAATTAACTCAACATTTTTCAATACATTGAATATACAACAAGAGTTTGAGAACAACAAAACTTACCACGAACAACTAACATAGGCTTTATTGCAAACTTCTACTATATAGCATGATAGGTTACGTTATATATCTCGGGTCCGTGTATAATCGGATCGAGGTCAAGCGGTTCGAATTTCGGTCTGTGGGTTGGGGTCAAAGGTAACGGGTCAAACCCAGGATGGGTCAAACCCGTCACCTCCTTGACCCTATAAAAGGCCCTTTGGCCCTTTTGGTTGGAGGAGGCCATTAACTCTCTACACCCCATCTCTCTATCTTTATGCTCTCCCTTCTCTCTTCATACTCAAAGGAAAAGAAGACATTTAATAAAAAGAGGATTGAGCTATCTCTTGTGTTCTTCCTTCTTGTTCATACATTTATACATACGACAAGTACAACCGACAACCAGAATTAGTACTACCATAGCATTATATGCAACAAAAGTTTATCGCAAACCACGCACTATTGTCAAAATCAGCCTAGGCGGTGATTATGTGCTAGGCTCCCCAAAGCCAATAAGAGGCATAGGCGCCTTTTAGTTGGCCGACCAACTAAATGCGGGCTCTCGTCACCCAACTCGGCGCCAACTCAATCGAGTCGATGTTCAACTTGACCGAGTCAACTGCATGCATTTTTTTCCATTCCACAGAGAAGAGTAGAGTCATGAATTTTCTTAATTAATTAATTATTATTATTATTATTATTATTATTATTATTATTATTATTATTATGATTATGATGATGATGATGGAGTATTTTGCTGTGATAGCCTTGAAGTAAATGAAATTAAAGGCAAAAACATTTTTTTTTAATTTATGTGCATGGCACTACTTTCTTATGCATTAGTATTCATGCCTAATGAAAGGTCTTTTATGCTACTCTTTTGAAACTTTGAAGTTTGAAGTAAATGAAATGTCTTTTATGCTTTGGCATTGAAGTCTAAAGTAAATGAAAGGTTTTTTTATGCTTTAATATTAAAGTCCAAAATAAATAATTAGAAAAAAATATTAATTTTTTTATATATCTTGATAACATGTCTAGGAGGGTAGGTGACTAGGCAATTTAGGCGCTAGGCGCCCATCCATCGCCTGATGAATGCCTAGTGGCCCTAGTACCTTTTACTATATATGTAGCGAACAACTAACAAATGTTTTAACTTGGTATAGTCGAATTGAGGTGAGTTCGAATAATAAAAACTCATAGCATGACTAGATTTTAAAAATTGAAGCTACATTTAGATCAAGCTTTTATTTTTTGAGTTCCAACCAAATTTGAATAGACGATGCAAAACGTTCAAGATGTCAATATTTAATTTTTTAAAAATCTTGATATGAATGCTTTAGTGTTTTACCCAATATCTGTGCCGATAGATGAGAGGTCATCTTCAAGCATCATGGCAATAAACAACAATATTAGAACATTACCGGCTAGTAAGAGAGGATTGTGAGTCAAATAGTAGTTCATAAAGATTTTAAAATGGATTGAGTAGAGTAACAACTTTAGATTACGAAAATGTCAGTGCGGTATAAGTTGTGAGTCAACAAGTCTCACATACTATTTTGGTGATATGTGGCACATATATTAACTAAAATGGCCATAGAGATAACTTGTGTCCATTATTGCCGTAGTGTGACAGACTGAAATTGTTTTAATAACATCAATATCACTTTGATGCAAAACACTATGTAGCATTTTTTGATTTGCAAATTCAAGCCCACTTGACTGTCTTAGAAACCATATCAAATAGATTATCACTGAGACAGTTTGGCCGAGTGGTCTAAGGCGCCAGATTTAGGCTCTGGTCTGAAAGGGCGTGGGTTTAAATCCCACTGGCAATGGTTCAACGAGCAATCAGACTTCCTATGCCAGAGATTCAGTTAATATTTTGAGCTTTAGCATTCTTATTCCAGCTATATTATATATTATTGAGATTTGCATAGTTAAATGAAAGCATCAAGTATATAAAATTGGAAGATGTCCATATAGATAACAGCAAATAAACAACTGTGAGGACCATGCTAATGGATTTTAGTGAAAGTATTATGTATGTTTTGGTAGTAGGGTGTATGAAATTAGAATAATTACCAATATTGATTTTTGGTTATGTATGACCTATAATGAGAATAAAAGTTTTAAAATACAAAAAAAAAAAATTAAAAAAAAATCAAAGCAATTGATTATAATATAATAACATCCAAAGCACCAATATGACAAAAAATAAAAAAATAAAAATAAATAAATAAAAATGAGGATGCAAAGGATGTGACAAATCGGGAGGTGACCGGGATAAGATGGAATGATACCATTTTTAATTAGAGAATGAGGTTTTTAATTGAAGAGGCAATCAAATCACATAGTTGTGTTTTAAAAAGTTATCAATCACACAATAACTATAATTTTGATTCTCAATCCTGATGTGTAAAGTGTAAACACATAAACCAAATACATCCCAGTACTGTCCATTTTGGGTCATTTGGTGGCTGGATTTATCTCATATTTTGTGGTTACATTTCCTTATTTAATTATTCAGGGATGATTTGATACTTATGCACTCTGTCGTGGTTTGAATGTTGGGGGTTTTATTTCTCATTGTTCATTGTGTTTTTTTAAAAGGTTAATTTCAAGGGTTTTCGTTTCTTTCGCTTGTCTAGTGTTCATCTTGCTTTGCGTGTTTTCTTCTTATGCGGTTCTTTTCTTCAGTCATGGATTCAGGTTAGTTTATGTGTTTTTTAATTGTCTATCATTTGAGTGTAATATTTTTAATTTTTGTGATTGACTTATGTGTATTTTTCATGGGTGACATGCAATGTACTATTGTCCATTGTGGCCTTTGTACGTAGTTGTGCAATCTCTGACATTAAGTGTTGCAGTGGCACGGTTGGTGGTGGGAATTTTGGACTTATGGTGTTGATTAGTTATGGAGGTATGCAATGTAGTTGTCATTGTTGTGCAATTGTCTTTATACTGGAAAAGTTTTTATATATAAAATATTTTTCTTAAAGTATCCATACTTTTGTTTTTGGCAAAGTAAATTAGGGTTAAGAGGAAAAAAAAAAAAAAAACTTTCAAAAGAAGTGGTCGAGTGAGTGGAAAATAATTCTAGTATCAGAAAGTCGCGAACACACTTAAAGTCGAGCTCGCTGCACAAGATCTATGTATCTTTTTAGCTACTTTAGGTTATTACACAAGAGTGATGTTTGTCAGTACATACCCTTCTAATGATGATAATGAATTTTTTACGTTACCAATAAAATAAAATAAAATAAAAAAGTAGATAGGTGTAACATATATAGAAAAAATTTCATGATAATGATTACAAAGAAAGTGCAGGCTTCACTACCTTAATGCTTCTTGGAATCCAATGACGACTTGCTAAGGCTGTAAACCATACATTTCAACCCTACAATTCCCAGAACCCTAATGCGCCCAAAAGCAACCTACCTAATTTTAAAAATGCATAATTCCAAACAAAAAGATAGGCTCCATGCTAGCTCAAAGTTCAAACCCACCATACCCATTTCACAAGTAGAATTGCAACCTTTAATGGGTGTGGATAGCTTAGAATAGGCCAAAGCCATTTAAGAATTAAGATTTTAATACTTTTGATAACATAGTTAGCTTATCAGTCAATTTTGACTTATTCAATCACTATTAACTATTTGACTTAGTTAAACAATCAATATATATATATATATATATATATATATATATATATATATATATATATATATATATATATATATAAGTGCTTAATTAATTAGCTTTTTGTAACAACTTATTGCTCAAAAATGCTAAAAATTCAAAAAGCTACTCAAATGCCTTATTTGGTAAAATAATTAACCTATCACCCAAATTTGATGACCACTATTAGTGTTTGACTTGATCTTAAACAATTAATATGAGTGTTTAATTAATTTGCTTTTTGTAACAATTTATTGCTTCAAAATGCTAAAATCCAAAAGCTGCTCAAAGTAGTTTTTTTTTTTTCGATAAGCTTTTTGAGAATTTTTTTGTATGTAATTAGCTATTAGCTATCAACAAATTTACCAAATACTTTTCTACAATCATGCTATCAATTATTAAAACCCACTAATCCAATCAACTAACATCAATTTACCAAACACCCCCAAAGTAGTTTTTTTCGATAAGCTTTTTGAGAAAGTCATTTTGTATGTAATCAGCTATTAACTAATTTACCAAACACTTTTCAACAATTAGACAATCAACTCATGCTATCAACTAGTCAAACACTCAAACTCACTAACCCAATAAACTAACAACTATTTACTAAATACCCCTTTATATAATGGGCTTCACCCCCATCATCCTCTTTTCCGATCATTTGGCCATTATCATTGTTACATTATTCATAAGATCAATGTACTTTATTAAGGTTTTATATCCTTATTTAATGTAAATGTTTAAATTATAGTGAATTTTATAATGTGATATGATATATTGACACTATATCTTGTATTTAGTAGATTTATACATTTTATTTTATTGTACATAGTGATGAGAAAAAAAAAATGCAATTCACCAAAATATGTTTTTGCATCAAAATATATGTGGGCTATTTTATTTTAAATTTAATTAACTCAATCTTGAATAACCACAATTTTTTTTTTATTACAATGTAGTATTTATTCATACATACTTTCTCAACCTACTAAAGCACAAATAGTCAATGCCCCCACACTGGGGTTCGAACATGAGACCTCTCAGGTGAAAAGCTACAGCTATGTCACTCGACGACAAAGCCTTTGGCATAAACACAATTTAATAATCAACTTTTAATTTCATGTTTTATAATAAAAATAATCACAAAGTTTACCAAAAGATGAAGACCGTTATCAAAGATTAGAACTCCATCGATCACAATTATTTTTTGAAGTTTGAACTTTTCTTTTTCCTTTTTTTTTTTTTTTTTTTTTTTTTTTTTTTCTTTTGACTACTATTAATTCTGTTACAATAGTATTTGTGCATATATACTTTCTCAACCTATTAAAACACAAAGAGTCAATATCGTTCTTACCGAGATTCGAACCACTTCATGGCACTTGACCACAAGGTCATTGATAAAAGATATATAAATAGAGTTCTACTCCATGTACTCCCTAATCTTACTCCCTAAATTTTACTCCATAATGTGGCGGATTTTGATAAGTTATTTTTTTTCATGTAGGTCCCAATACAAGTGTCTATATCACAGTTTTGTGTTTGATAGTACGAAATGGGAGTACATGTAGCATTTTTCATATAAATATATGAAGGTATAAATATAGTTATATCTTCATTTTTTTTTGTGCACCAAAACAAATGAAGGTATAACTATATTTATATATAGCAAGCTAAGGGTTTGTTTCCTATTCCTAGTAATATTTTTTGCATTTAATTAACCAGCTAGAAAGAAAGAAAGAAAGAAAGAAAGAAAAGCAGGAAAAGGAAAGAGCAAGAGTGTGCAGCATTAATTACCTGAATTGGCTTGTATGCTGGAAATATGTTGTCCAGATCGATCAGAAGAAGAATGGTAATTAAGGATTGGCCATGGCAAATATAATTAAATACTAATTTAATGTATCTGATCTGCAAGGGCTTCCCAGAGAATTGAAGCAGTGACAGAGCGAATTTGGCATACTGACCACCTCCAAAAGATAGATGGATGGGAGGTGGACAGAATGCCAAATTGGTTCTGCATCATGCCCTCTGAGAAGCCAGAGAGAATTCAAATAAATTACTGTATATATATATATATATATATATATATATATGTCAAACCCTATTATACACTGCATCTTGTTTGAGTTATTGCTAGCTAGCTTTATATATTTATAGGGAGCTTAGCTTCTTGGGTGGCGGTGCCCCAAAGGCCAATGCTAAAGTCCCTCGTGTCCCTTATCCTCGGGAGCTGGTGAGTGGAAGTAAATTACGAGATGTATCTTCAGTGGCCTTGTGGGGTTCGAACTCGGGTATTGTATTTGTTGGCTATCACTGTAGCCACACGCCTACACCTAAGCTTTCACTACTGAGCTATGTCCCGGGAACCTCGATGACCCAGGCTTTCACTACTAAGTACTAAGCTATGTCTTGGGAACCTGGATGATCTTTCTTTGAAACTACTATACATCTTCGGCAAATTTTACCATAGACCAAGTTCACCTTACATTGTAGATCCTGGTTCAAAATAATATTTAAGTTATATGTGTGCACTTAAAGATCGATTAACTTCAAATACATAATGACCCTGTTTGGTAAAATGGCTGTTAGTTGTTAGCTGATTGTGTTAATTAGAGGGTATAAATAGTTGATAACATTAGCTGATTGTAGAAAAGTGTTTGGTAAATTAGCTGTTAGCTGATAGCTGTTTGGTATAATTTCTTTTTTCAAAAAGCTAATTGAAAAAGTTGCTTGGAGTAGCTTTTTAAATTTTAGCCTTTTGAAGTTGCAAAAAACTAATTAACCAAACATTTATATTGATATTTTAACTAAATCAAACAATTAATAGTGGTCAAATAAGCCAAAATTAGCCTATAGGCCAATTTTTTACCAAACAGGACCAATATGTTAATTGCAATAGGAACATAATTTATTAACAAAAAACATAATATATTAATTACAAACACATAATTTGAATATCATTTTGAATGGACTAGGTAGACCTCCATGTATAACAATTGTACATATTTTGTATATAGGTTTGTTTGTAGTGTGGTTGGCGTCCATGCCTCTTTTCTTATATTGGTTGTCAACTTCCACTTCCACTTTTCAGATTTTTCAACTCATTTGCGTGCTTTGTATACTATCAGGGCTGCGCTTTTTGCTAAACTTAAAGCTGTTCTGATCTTATTCAACCATCACTACTTTTCAATTTTTTTCCCTCTACTTTTCATTTTTACAGTTTATTTTCAAGGGACCATTTAATTTATTTAATATATACACTTACAAAAAACTCACATATATTATCATTTCACTATGTGTGTTTTTTTTTTTTTTTTTTTTTTTTTTTTTGTCTAAAGTGGAAAATTTCTAGTTTTCCATCCACTGCTATCGCTACTGCCAGAGAACCTCCATTACTGCAGGATGTGCACCCCCGATAAAAAAAATATAAAAATAAAAATAACACATAGCAATATAATATAGTCTGCATGTTGGGTTGGGCTTCCCTCCTATGTGGTAAATAGCTCATGTTTGGACCAAGCCAATTTGTATCCACTATATTTTGTTGGACTTCCTCTCATATTGAGCCCTAATTATTATTATTATATTTATATAATATAATAATATTTAATTAGGAATTTTGGATGAATTAGGAATTATGTTTGATGAGGCGGCAGCAGGAAAGGAAACAAATTTCCTTTTATTCATTCTCTAATCTTCAACATATATATATATATATTTATATTTGTTCTTGGGAGAAGGATGCGGCATTGAGAGCAGTAAAAAAAAAAAAAGGTTTCTTTTGTTTCATTCCCCCTTTTTTTTTTTGTTTTCGGCAGAATAGGTGAAGCAAAGAAAGAAAGGGAATTTTTTTCGGTTTGTTCTCTGTCGGCAGCGAGAAGAGGAGATCATTGCTGTGGGTTTGCCATATTCTTGGGTGGTTTATTCATCAAATATTTTGGAGGAAGTGGGATATTCCCAACAAAGTGGTATCAGAGCCTAGGTTGTTGATTGGGTACATTTGACATGGAGACAAATATGAGTAATATGGTACGATTGAATGGTAGAAATTATCATATTTGGAAGGCCAAGATGAAGGATCTTCTATTTGTGAAGAAATTACATCTACCTGTGTTTGCAACTGCAAAGCCAGAAAGCATGTCAGACGAAGAGTGGGACTTTGAGCACCAACAAGTTTGTGGTTATATTCGCCAATGGGTTGAAGATAATGTTACAAAGCTCTATTTCTGGTGATTCAGTGAATGTGGCAGCAAAAGAATGTGCATCAGAATTGTGGCATAAACGACTTGGCCACATGAGTGTGAAGGGGATTGATTACCTTGCCAAGAAGAAGAAGCTTTCAGGAGTAAAGGAAGCTAGATTGGACAGATGTGTTCATTGTCTGGCAGGGAAACAGAAAAGAGTTTCTTTTATGAGCAATTCTCCTTCGAAGAAGCCGGAGCCACTTGAGTTGATACATTCTGATGTGTGTGGACCAATGAAGGTTAGATCACTTGGAGGTGCATCTTACTTTGTGACCTTCATTGATGATTATTCTAGGAAACTCTGGGTTTACACTTTGAAGCACAAAAGTGATGTGTTTGGTGTGTTTAAAGAGTTTCATGCCCTTGTTGAGAGACAGACAGGGAAGAAATTGAAGTGCATCCGTACTGACAATGGCGGTGAGTATCGTGGCCCATTTGATGAGTATTGCAGAATGCACGGTATTAGACATCAGAAAACTCCTCCTAAAACTCCTCAATTAAATGGCTTAGCAGAGAGGATGAATCGGACAATTATGGAGAGAGTCAGATGTATGCTTGATGACGCAAAGTTGCCTAGTTCTTTTTGGGCAGAGGCAGTTTCCACAGCTGTTCATGTTATCAACTTATCTCCCGTTATTGCTTTGAATAATGAAGTTCCTGATAAGGTTTGGTGTGGAAAGGAAGTTTCTTATGATCACCTCAGAGTCTTCGGTTGTAAGGCATTTGCGCATGTCCCAAGAGATGAAAGATCTAAGTTGGACTCGAAGACTAGACAGTGCATTTTCATTGGTTATGGTCTTGATGAATTTGGCTACAAGCTGTATGATCCAGTTGAGAAGAAGCTTGTGAGAAGCCGTGATGTAGTGTTCTTTGAAGATCAAATCATTGAAGATGTTGACAAAGTGAGAAAGCCAGAATCTCAAGATAGCGGAAGTTTGGTTGACTGTGAGCCAGTTTCCAGCGAAGATACACATGATGTTGATGAGGTTCAAGAGAATGGCCAGAACGGTGATCTTGTACCAGACAATCAGGATGATACAGCTGATATGGATGGTCATGTTGATGATGTTGTGCACCAGGAACAAGAAGTTTCTTCGCAGGTTCCAGTTGATCCTCCTAGAAGGTCTAACAGGGAACGGAGACCATCTACTCGTTACTCTTCCAGTCAGTATGTGCTATTAACTGATGGGGGAGAACCTGAGTTCTATGAAGAAGCTATGGAGAGTGAGCAAAAGAGACAATGGCTTGAGGCTATGCAGGATGAGATGAATTCCCTATATGCAAATGATACCTTTGAGTTGGTAAGGACACCAAAGAACAGGAAAGCTTTGAAGAACAGGTGGGTCTACAGATTGAAACATGAAGAGGGCACTTCAGTTCCAC
Source organism: Ipomoea nil (assembly GCF_001879475.1). NCBI lineage: Eukaryota > Viridiplantae > Streptophyta > Magnoliopsida > Solanales > Convolvulaceae > Ipomoea > Ipomoea nil. Next base: position 2,515,504 of record NW_017617116.1, read on the forward strand.
GATTCAAAGCTCGACTGGTGGTGAAAGGTTTTAGCCAGAAGAAAGGTATTGATTTTGATGAAATTTTCTCTCCTGTTGTGAAATTTTCATCCATTAGAGTTGTGTTGGGTCTAGCAGCTCGTTTGGATTTAGAAATTGAGCAGATGGATGTAAAGACAACTTTTCTCCATGGTGATTTGGATGAGGAGATATATATGGAGCAACCTGAGGGATTCAAAGTCAAAGGGAAAGAGGATTATGTTTGCAGGTTAAAGAAGAGTTTGTATGGATTGAAGCAAGCTCCGAGGCAGTGGTATAAAAAGTTTACTTCCGTTATGAGTAAGCATGGGTACAAGAAGACTTCTTCAGACCACTGTGCTTTTGTAAACAGATTCTCTGATGATGACTTTTTTATATTGTTGCTTTATGTTGATGATATATTGATTGTTGGTCGCAATGTTTCAAGAATTCAACAGTTGAAACAAGAGTTGAGTAAGTCCTTTTCTATGAAGGACATGGGACCAGCAAAGCAAATTCTTGGGATGAAGATCATTCGTGACAGGCAAAACAAGAAGTTGTGGTTATCTCAAGAGAAGTATATAGAGAAAGTACTTGAGAGATTTAGTATGGATAAAGCTAAGCCAGTGAATACACCTCTTGGTATACATTTCAAGTTAAGTAAGAAGCAATGTGCCTCTAGTGAGAAAGAGAATGAAGAAATGCAAAGAGTACCCTATTCTTCAGCTGTTGGTAGTTTGATGTATGCCATGGTATGTACGAGACCAGATATTGCTCATGCAGTGGGTGTTGTTAGCAGATTTCTCTCAAATCCAGGGAGAGAACATTGGGATGCTGTGAAGTGGGTTCTGAGATATCTTCGGGGTACTTCAAGTCTGAGTTTGTGTTTTGGTACAGAGAAACCTATTCTTGCCGGGTACACTGATTCAGATATGGCCGAGGACATTGACACCAGGAAATCTACTTCAGGTTATCTAATTACCTATGCAGGGGGAGCAGTTTCATGGCAATCAAGATTGCAAAAGTGTGTTGCTTTGTCAACCACTGAAGCTGAGTTCATAGCATCTGTTGAGGCCAGTAAAGAAATGCTATGTATGAAGAAGTTTGTTCAGGAGCTCGGGTTTGTTCAAGACAGGTATGTGCTCTATTGTGATAGTCAAAGTGCAGTTCATCTTGCAAACAACTCCACGTTCCATTACAGGTCAAAACATATTGACACGAGATATCATTGGATTAGAGATATCTTGGAGTGCAAGATGCTTGAACTTGAAAAGATTCATACTGATGATAATGGGTCTGACATGATGACTAAAGCATTGCCAAGAGGGAAGTTTGAGGATTGTTGCTCAATCGCCGGGATGGCGATATCTTCCACATAGTCGGGAGGGGGAGATTTGTTGGGTTGGGCTTCCCTCCTATGTGGTAAATAGCTCATGTTTGGACCAAGCCAATTTGTATCCACTATATTTTGTTGGACTTCCTCTCATATTGAGCCCTAATTATTATTATTATATTTATATAATATAATAATATTTAATTAGGAATTTTGGATGAATTAGGAATTATGTTTGATGAGGCGGCAGCAGGAAAGGAAACAAATTTCCTTTTATTCATTCTCTAATCTTCAACATATATATATATATATATATATATATATATATATATATATATATATATATATATATATATATATATTTATATTTGTTCTTGGGAGAAGGATGCGGCATTGAGAGCAGTAAAAGAAAAAAAAGGTTTCTTTTGTTTCATTCCCTTTTTTTTTTTTTTGTTTTCGGCAGAATAGGTGAAGCAAAGAAAGAAAGGGAATTTTTTTCGGTTTGTTCTCTGTCGGCAGCGAGAAGAGGAGATCATTGCTGTGCGTTTGCCATATTCTTGGGTGGTTTATTCATCAAATATTTTGGAGGAAGTGGGATATTCCCAACACTGCAAAAATTGAAGTTTACATACTAAAAATGCTAATTGCTACTTTTTTTGGATTTATGGATGATTTTGAAACTTTTTGATCGAGTTTAGTGGTTTAATTGCTTTTTTTCCAATAGTTCAATGACTTATTTATGCATTTTCCCTTTATTGTGAAATATTAATTGTTTTAATGATAATAATAAATTATGGAGTAATAATTATTACTTATATTTTAATTTATAATAGTTATAAAAATTAATAATAACTATAATAAAAATATGTAAATAAATAACTTTTAACTTATATTTTTAAAAATAAAAATAACTTTTAACTTGTAACTTATTATCATAAAATAAATACATAAATTGATAACTTTAATAACTCTAAACTAAGAGCTAGAAATTGAAGTTTTAATTTTTTTTTTTTTTTTGGGGGGGGGGGGGGGGGGGGGGGTGTGGTTGTAGACCAAGTTAGGTTATTTTTATTGTTTTGCTTGACTCAACCTGACCCATATTATATCAGTCAATTATAAATGTAATAACTATAAACTAAAAACAAATGAAGAAAAAAAAAACTTCGTTTTTAATCATGGCTTCGAGTAGATGAACAACAACCAACCTACATTTACATGCTATGATGTCATCTCTTTCATTTAACTATGCCAATCTCATCTCAATCATATATATAGCTGCAAAGGTTCATTTTACTTACTGTAAAACACATCATTTATTTCCTGAAACAACATATGTAATCTAAGAATTATAAAGAATGCTAAAGCTTAAAATAACCCAGGCAGTATATTCATTTGACTTACTATGCTCGTTGAACCATTGCTATGGGAAAAGGGTTGAAAACCAAAAAATGACAGCTGTGGGATTTGAACCCACGCCCTTTCGGACCAGAGCCTAAATCTGGCGCCTTAGACCACTCGGCCAAACTGTCACATTGGTCAGGTTTTTGATATGGTTATATATATACTCAAGTGGGCATGTAAATGTAAAAATAGTATTCTATACAACAAATCCAAAAAATGTTAACGTGTGTTTTGCATCAAAGTGATATTGATGTCATAAAAAAAATTTCATCTTAACACCAAAAGATGTTTAGATTTATCTATTTAAAAAATGACCAATAAGAATTATAACTGATGTATAAATCATTAAATAATGAAATAATAGTTTCGTGTGTCCTCATGGTACAAAATGAGTTATTCTCTCCTTCAAAGCCAACTTAATTAATAAAGTCTTCAAAAGTCACCCATTAGTTCTTTAATTTATTTCTCCACTACATTCACCTCATTATTTCCTGATTTATAAAATAAAGTTAAATAATGTCAATTAGTGCATATTCAACCTACAAGTTAGTTATAATCTCGTATTAAAGTAACATTAATTGTCAAACTATCGAGATGTCTTTGTTTCCTTTCCTTTGATTTCTTTGTTTTTTTTTTTTTTTTTGGATTTTTAGCTGTCACTCTTTATGACTGCACCAGGCCTTCTTTTAAACCCAGAAGAAGATAGACTTCTATCTTCTTTAAGGCTTGGATGACTATGAGTGTTTGCTTCTTCTTTTTATCCCCGATTCAAGAAGAGAAGATGATGTCTGATAGATGCCCCAAATCTGCCGCTTGGATGGAAGGTCAGACAAGGCAGCCAGACTTAGAGATGATTCACTACTTAGCAGGGGGAAGATCGCCAAGGACTTCCCACCCATGATGCTAAGCGCCTTGCAGTGGCCTCCGAGCGCTCCTAATCGGCCAACCCATCGACCGACGTATCCCCGGGCGGGCTTGCAGAAGAAATACAGTTAGACGACCAGTTACGCCAGGCAGCGCGCCTCTGATCGAACACTTTCCCGGGGCCTGGCTGGCCGACCAGGCACTACGGACGGGATGTCATTATCTAAGGGCAAGTACCCAGGAAAGCTCTCAGGAAAGCTCTCCGCGCAGTCGGGACCATTCCTGGCCGGGCACACCCCAGTAACGCGTCGAACCGATGCTACGGAAGCAATCTTCGCACATTAGGCAACTTCCTTAGTTAGTTCAGACGGAAAAGGCAGTAAGTTGACAGCACGTCAGCCCATTCCCCCACTAGATAAGCCTTGCATCAACCCTACTTACCATATGCGAACTCCGCATCTATGTATAAATATCTTCCCGGGATCATCATGTAGAGGGCTTTTGGTCAGCATTTTGAGGGCCAAACCCTAGAGAAATAACACCACATTATTCTCTCTTTATTGATTCATCTTTATCTTCACTATCTCATAAAAGATCTTTACTTTCTTTTCGGTAGTGTTGGCCTGCCGAGCAGCCATCAAGGTTGTACAAACCAACATTGGCGCCGGGAGTTCTCAGAGTATCACAATTTTCATTGACGGATAAAAGAAAACATTGGTTTAGAGGAGTCCAACAATGGAGTTGAGGATCCCCATATATGTCTCCGACCATCTAACTTGATTGTGTTCTCACTCCACACACACGCACACACTTTGCACAGATAATATAATCCTCGTTCATTGCCCTTTTTCTTTTCATTGACGTTTGACGACGACCACGACCCTATGAAGCCTATGGCTGAAACCAACAGAATTAACACCACGATGGCCATCACCTGCTTGTCCAGAAAACGCCCCCACACGGCGTTGGACTGCCATATCCCACACAACAACACCGGGATTGTAAACAACAATGTTGTTGTAATCATAACAAAAAGATGAGGCATATTAATTGTTTTTTTAATAAATAATAGTGAAGTGTAGTTGTTCTTCACCATATATGGCGTGTCAATATAATGGTACATGACGTGTTTCACCTACCTTTTCTCTAGATTTATGAAATACTAAACTAATTTTAGAATGTAATTAAAACCAATAACTAAATTTAAACCACTAAATTTTAATTTGGAATTTTTTTTATCAAGTCAAATACTCAGAATCTCTATATTTGTCCTTCTTCCCTTCATTGAAATGTCTACAAAAATTGCATAAAATACAACAACATTTATAATTATATTACTTAAAATATCTTACATAAAAAAAAAAAAAGTATAATTTTAACCTTGCGCGTAGGTAGTGCATAACATTGTTCAAGGGCGATAGGCAAATTGAGACATATTTAGCTATTTACCTTATTTACTAGTTTATATGCTAATGAACCCTTAAATTTAAGGTACAAATTCAATAAAAATAAACCAAACTTTATTAAATTTGTGTGTTCAACAATATATAATCACAATAAATTTACTAAAATTTTCAAATTTTGTTCATCCTATTCAACATTACTTTTGTCATATTCTTACATATATTCTGATGGATACCTCCGAGTAGGGTACCCAGTCAGTAGTATACCTCAGCGATCGGGATTCACAATTTGACTACATTAATTACCCGGAGGGAGGAATTCAGTAGCCTAGCCTCGTGCTAAGGTGTATGACCGGTGTGGTAAGCCCGACTCGGTGACCAGGGAGGCAGTTGGCCTGACCGGGTGCCACACCTAGTGGCATTTAAAGGAGATTTCCCGAAGATTTTCATCAAATTTTGCACAGGATTTCGTTTTTCGTATTATGAAAGAAGCATGGTGGTTTGGAAGATTTCCTTAAATCCCAATTTGTTAATTTCTTATTTATTTCCTTTCCAATGCACATCAATCTGTATAAATATCCCTGAGACACATTGTAACGGATTCTGAATTCTATCTAATTACAATTACTCCGTCAACTTTCTCTCTCTCACATATTTTCTCCTTTGTTTTACGATTGTGTTGGCGTGTGACCATAAAACTAACATATTCAAGACACTCTAATCTCTTTCATGTGGTTTTAATTAAACGTGCAAATTAAATCGAGACTTCCTAAAGCAAAACGGGGATGAGAGTTACCAGCAGCAAGTCTTCCGAGCTATATATGATGACAACGACATTGTTGTTTACAATCCCGGTATTGCTATGTGGGATATGGCAATCAAACACCGCCGCGTCAGGGCATTTTCTTGTCAAACAGGTGGCATCGTGGTTTTAATCCTCCTAGTTTCAGCTATAGGCTTCATAGGGTGGTCGTGCACTCGTGCTCCTTGGACAAGCCGATTGTTATTGTTTCTGATGACGTTATACGGTCACCAATTCTAGCCCTCGGCGGCTACTTCATGTACCAGAAACAGACAACCTGGATCATGTCTCCGCATGAAGGCCGAAATGATCAAAAAATGGAGGGAGGTGGCCGTCTTTTACATAGGTTTCAATGTTTCATGGCCTTGGGTATCTCTGTCGGCTACTGCGCCGTCAAGTACTGGCACTACTAGTACATGCTATGCTGTCATCTCTTTCATTATATTCAGCATTGCCAATATAATCTCAATCTCAATAATATATATAGCTGCAAACATTCATTTCACATTTTGACTTACTGTAGAACCCTCGCAGTATATTCATTTGACTTACTATATGCTCGTTGAACCATTGCCGTGGGGAAAGGGTGCAAAACCAAAAATTGACAGCTGTGGGATTTGAACCCACGCCCTTTCGGACCAGAGCCTAAATCTGGCGCCTTAGACCACTCGGCCAAACTGTCAACATGTTAATTACTTTTGATATGGTTATATATATCTCAAATGAAATTCAATTGGGCTTGTAATGAAAAATAATATTCTATATAACAAATAAAAAAAATGCTAAATAGTGATTTTGATTTTATAAAAAAAAAAAAAAAATTCGTCTCTCACAGTACAGCAACAAAGGATCGGACACAAATCTTTAGTTAGTCTACTAATTAATATATGTACTAAAGATTACCAAAATAGTAGGTTAGACCTGTTGAATCATAATTTGTATAGGACTGATATTTTTGTAATCTAAAGTTGCTACTTGCTACTCAAATCAAGATTTAAAAAAATCATACATCAGCATCTTGGATGTTTTACATTTATGATTTATCCAAATTGGATTGGAAATTCAAAAAATAAAAGTTTGGTCTATCTTTAGCTTCAATTTTTTTAATCTAGTCATTCTACAAATTTTTATTATTCGGACTCACCTGAACTCTACTATACGTCGTCTATACCAGGCCGGTTAAAACCTTAGTTGTTGGTGACAAAGTAGAAGTTTGCTATAAACCTTTATTGCTCGCTACACAATAAAAGTTTGCAATAAAACTACCTTTGTTCACAAGTCACGATAAATCTTGTTATTCTCAAATTCTTGTTGTATCTTTAACGTATTGAAAAATATTGAGATATATTTGTTATTAGTGATAGATAGTTGTTGATAAGTTGATGAACTAATAACACATATTTCTTCCTACCAACTAAGCCCAGTGCGTCTTCCATCCTATTCTCAACCTCCCTCCCACTCCTATATAAACTTGCCCAAATACAATCCCAGACCATAACAATCCAACCTGAAAAAACAAACATATTTCTTCATATATAGAAGTCATCTGATCTTCTGAAAACCTCTTCGATCACTAGCTAAAAATGCCTCATTATCATCTCAACCCATCCTTTCTCTTGCTTTTCCTCATCACTGTATCCCCTGCAGTGGTGAACATGGTTCAAACCGAGGCCAGAAACCTCCTGGAAATAACCTTGCCTGACCTCCCCTTTCCTCATATCCCTACATTGCCTAAACCTGAAATACCAACCTTCCCAGAAATTCCAAAACCTGAGCTACCAACTTTACCAAAGCCTGAATTCCCAGAAATTCCAAAACCTGAATTCCCTGAAATTCCAAAGCCTGAATTCCCAGAAATTCCAAAACCAGAACTGCCAACGAAGCCATGAGTTCTTAAACGCTTGCCTGCTTAAGCGCTTATATGCATGTTCTCCCGCATTCTCTGAATATTTACAGTGTAATTTGTTCATGATACATCCATTAGTATATAGTATTTACATGTCGCTCGTGTATTCCCATGCATCTTAGATTGAACCAATATATGGGAGCATATATATATATATATATGCTCAGTTGTACTCGTCTTTCTAGTTTCTACTCATATGTTGCGGTGAACAATTACCTGAATGCATGCGCTTTTGTACTTTAACATTATTAATTATTGTGTTGTTATTAAAATCTATGCAATCATGATGATACCATCCTATTATACTCTTATTAATCGTATTAATTTCAATAGGCGCAAGCTCCATTTACTTCCTCTTCAATTGGAATAGTAATACTCTAATAATACTAAAACAATAACTAAAGAAAGCTAAGATAACAGATATTATATATTCATGTTCTCCTTTCCATTATGCAGGGCCAACTGTACTATACATAATTATTAGCCAACTACCATGTAGTCTGATAAAATCTGTTTAACATTTCAAATGTGTAGTCATATATGTTCGAAACTGGTGGGACTTGGACTCTTTGGGCTGAAAATATTAAGAAAAGTATAAAGAGATACTACAAAATTATTGTTTAATTACTGCCAATAATCAATTCATCACACATAATTCTCTACTTCACTCACAAGCTCCGATTTATCCCCACAAATGCATTTAAATAAAAATGTAAAAATATTACATTTTTCTCCAAAAGTATTACAATTTTCATTTAAGTAATAAATATTTTATTCTTGATTAGTATTACATTTTGCAATATAAGTATTGTTACATTTAATATTGACTTGACCCGTCCCGTCTCACAGACAAGGATCTGTGAGACGATCTAACACGAGTTTTTAATTTGCCTAGTATTAATTAGTTTTTTTTTTAAAAAAAAAAATTTGTAATTATTTACTACTTCTATCTTATTACATGTAATAAAATGACTTAATTGTGATTGAGAGCTAGAGATCCTTTAATAGCAAATTACCAATAAACAACAGCTAGCATAAGTTGTTAATAACACAATTATATTTATTTATTTTTTTAAAAGTGCCATGGTGGTGAGTCAATTCATGAAATATCAGAAAATAACATTCTTTCTCAATCACACTTCAAAGCGGATGGCCTCTAGGTATAGAACTTGTGATAACGCTAGGATGAAGCAACAAGCTCTGAGATGGGTTTTGACTTTTGAAGGACATCCACTGATATAGTATTGCTCTTACCAAAAAACCATTTTAGTTATTTCACCAAGTTAAACAAACACTACTAGAAATTATGGAATTTTTGACCACCTGAAAGTGATCTTAAATCAAGTTGAAAGCTTTGTTCCGACCACTTTTGATATCCGGAAAAACCTTTGTTGCTATTTCCCACCACTTTTTAGACTTTTTGGTATCAACTTAATTTAAGATCATTTTCAAGTGGTGGCAAATTCCAGAATTTCCAGTAGTGAAATAAAATTGATCAAACAAATTAAAATTTGATTGATAAGTCGTTATCCAAACACCCATGGTAAGCTAATTGTTACTTTACTTTTTGTAACCAATTTTGACAGCGTGACTTTTATCCCTTGATATCACTTAAACATTTAACTATTAAGTTAATGACATCTGGAGTCCTTCGAATATTCTGATTTTGTCATATTAAATCCTAAACTTTTTAAATTAACCACCAATAATTCTTCAACTAGTTGCGGTCCTTCAACTTTCAAATTAACCATCTCTGGTTTTTCAATTTTAAAATTTTAATCAACTGTGATCCTTTCAAAAGGTTTACGTACGACGAGTTAAATTTTAAAAATTGAAAGATCATAAGTAATTAATTTGAAAATTGAAGGACCATCACTCATTACTTTAAAAATTTAAGACTAAACATGAAAAAAAAATTACTATAGAACTAAAACCCATATAGCATTTAACTCTCTAACTATTTATCGTAGGGGTGTAAACGAGCCGAGCTGAGCCCGAACCTGGGTAGGCTCATGCTCGTGCTCGTTAATGATAGCACTGCTCGAGCTCGAGTTTAGGCTCAAATTTGAGCTCAATTTTGATCTCGAATTTGACTTGTTTAATTTAAAATTTAAACTACTTTGTTTTATGACTTTTATCCATACATAATTATTAAAGTATTTTAATTTCCCTCCCCTAATTATTATTTTTATATACTAAATATAATATAATTATATTATATATTATATATTATATAATATATTATAAGGCTCGCGAGCGGCTCGTCGAGCGGCGAGCCTACAATACCTAAGCTCGGCTCGTGCTCGTTTAATCCACAAGCTCGGCTCGTGCTCGTTTAATCCACAAGCTCGGCTCGTGCTCGTTTAATCCACAAGCTCGGCTCGTGCTCGTTTAATCCACAAGCTCGGCTCGTGCTCGTTTAATCCACAAGCTGCTCGAGCTCGAGCCGAACTCGATTTTAACCGAGTTCGAGCCGAGCGTTGACCGAACCGCTCATGAGCAACTCGCAAGCGGCTCCGCTCATTTACACCCCTAATTTATCGTACTGGAAGGCTGAGAACTCAGATACCTCCGGCCAAAAAACTCATAGTATTTTTCTATTTAAAATTTTTTACCATAATAATAGGTGATGTCGAATTTGAGTAACTTGAGAGTTGAGACAAAGACAGAGAAAGTAAGGTGATTTATTTTTTCTGATCTTTTTAGGCAACCAGTAAATTAATGGTCAAGTATATCAGTATTATCTTGAAACTGTTTCTTTCAAGTATTTCAGTGTTTTCTTGAAATGGGCAAGTATCTCAGTATTATCTTGAAATGGAATAATTTCTATGGTGAATGAAAAAAATGCATTTTTATTTCATTGCCTCAAAAAAATTGCTATACATGAAAATGGAAGAGCCAATGCAGCCCAGAATGGCTAATAAATCAAATCATTTTTCTTACAGGCAAGCCAGTCTTCAGCAGAAGGTTGAAGAAGAAGGGCCTCTGGAAATTTCTGTGACATGTACAATCCAAAACAGCACTTTCATGGAAACAGGGCTACGGCAATCCCAGACAACTTCTTATGGCTTAACCGAAGCTTTGGAACTCTTGTCTGTCTTGGAGCATTTGGTGCTTCAACTTCATTGTAATCCATAGAATCCTCGAAACCAACAACAACGTTTTGAGAATCCATGGTTTTTCTGGGTGTACTATACTCAAAATGCCATTTCTTAGCGATCATTGTCTGGTGCAAAACGAAAAAAAAACCATGTCAGGGCCAATGCAACAATCAATCAATCAAAATTCTTAATTTCCCAGAATTGATGAGGCTTACCACTTCTCGAATGGTCTTGGAGACATGAAACAGCCTGCTCAAATCATCATGATCAACCCCGAAAATTATCCTAATCTGCAGATTACAGAAGAAACTAAACAAAGTAAAAGAAAGCTCTTCTTCTTCTTCATAGTCATATAGATAAGATGCAAATTGAGTTCTAAACTTACCAGAACATCTTGAGGCAAGGATTCCAGAGAAGGTTTCTCAGAACTGGGAAATGAAACCTCCCTGCAATGCTTGCTTGTTTCTGTGCCGGTAATGAAATCATCAATCTGTAAAGCACTTGACAGCACCACCCTTTTCCTCCCAAAAGACTGCCTCCTCCTCACTATCCCTTCACCCTTCTTCCCCAAAGTCATTATCTACGCCGGCGCTGGAAAAACCCCAATTCCAAAATGATCTTTACCCCACTCAAACCAAACCCAGACACTCAAATCCATCAAAATACATTTATACCTAGATTCCAAAGCTTAACTCTTGGAGCAGCAGTTAATTTAGATTGATGAAACAGTTGTTCTCAAGAAGGAAACCACTAACTGCCTCCAAACTCTCGGTCTTTGGTGCGGTTGATTACGCTTAGGTTTGGGTTTGACTTGAAAAAAGAGTCAAAAAGACAGATGTTTTAAGCAGGTTTGACGCGGTCGTTTTTGGGCGGCTAACGCGGCAACGGAGCTGTAAATTTTAGGATTTTTTTCATTATATTTGATGAAAATGTGTTTGATTGATTTTTTTTTTATTTTATATTATCATGCTTTTTTTGAAAACTTATATTATCATGCTTAAATTTAAACAAATAATTGTTTAATTATTCGTCCAATAATATTTTTATTATATATTTAAATAATAAAATTAAAAATGAAATTATAAACAATTCTAATATTTAAAAGTACATTTATTGAATCATAAGATTAGTCATTATCTCTTTAGACACTGAAAAATCTCAATTCTAAGATCTTATTTTTATCCCAATCGAATCAAACCCAGACACCGAAATTGATAAAAACAAAACTTCAAATTTATACCTAGATTTCAATGCTTAACTCTTGGGCTTCAGTTAATTTTGATTGATGAAACGGTCTTTCAAAAGAAGGAAACCACTATCTTTATATATATAACTTTTAACTTGCAACTTACCATAATAAAATAAATACATAAATTGATAAATTTAATAATTCTAAATTAAAGAAATTAAAGTTTTAAAATTTTTTAGGTTGTGGCCCGGGGTTAAGATTTTTATTATTTTGACCTATAGTTAATCAGATAATTATAAATGTGAAAACTATAAGAATAAAAGAATTGAAGAAAAATAAAGTTGATGATTTTAAAGTTTTTTTTTATTATTATTGTGGGCCGAGTTAAAATTTTTATTGTTTTATCTAGCCCAACTCAACTCACATTTAATTAGGTACTATTGATAATGCAATAATTCAAAACTAATGAAAATGAATAAAAAAAAGTTATGTTTTAATCTTTTGGGATATAAGTCAAGTCCGACCAAGACTTTTATTGTTTAGTCCAATTGAATTTGACACATATTTTAACTAGGATAGCCCAACCTAATTTAAATAAATAATATTTAAAAGGTATTATATATATCATAATATGTGATATCTATGAGATTATGATCAAATGAGAATTAGTCTCATAAGAACTTGCATGTTAAACTCATACTACGTGATATCTAAGATCATAAAATGTTGAAAATTCAAGGAAAAAATTATATAATTACGGGCGGAAAAGTTTGATTGTGTATTCACTATTCAATGGGTTATGGAAAAAATTATGTAATTATGAATGTGCATTAGGACATGTTTGCTAGTATACTCATTTTACTTACTATAAAACACATCATTTATTTACGGAATAAGGTTCAAATTGGCCACTTAACGTAACCTGAAAGTGCAATTAGGCCACTGAACGAAAATAAAGTGTAATTAGACCACGGAACACCATAAAATCATGCAATTTGTCCCAAATGACCTATAGTAGCAGGTTACCAACAAGTAATTATCTAAAATTTTAAAAAAAATTATTAAAAAAACAAAAAAAAAAAAGACACCTCCGGCAAAGTCAGCTCGGCGACGCGGCGGGTTTCCCGTTCTTCGCACTGATACATTCCTTGCAGGTAGCTCCATTTGTTTTCGTCGTTATCGTCCAGTAGGTGTCTTCGATTCTCGAGAAAGTGTTTGGATCTGTTAGGAATATAGCGGAATAATGTGGAAGCGAAGAATCTAAAATTGAGAATTATAGAAGTTAAATAATAGGGGAAAATATCTAAATGACAAAATAAGACAATTGTTGATTTGGGAAATTATAACATATATATATTAATCTCTAATCTCTAAAAAGAGAATAAAGAAAACAAATATATATGTATGTCTACGTGAAGAAACTAAAGATAGAAAGAATTCAATATTGGTGTTGGATGAGAGGTGTGATTCTCAAACCACAAAGCCTAATCTATTTATACATGCAAAGGAGAGAAATTTAAGCTAATGGTGGAAGAACATGAGCAGCTACGTGGAGATGTTGCGGCAATAGCGAAGGAGACAAATGCGCAAGGAAGTAGTTCGTGGTCCACAAGCCAATATGCATGGATTTGATTTGAGCCACATCCTAACAATCTCCACCTTGGATCAAATCCACTGTAAGAATTAACAACCGAAACAGCCGACTAAACTCAAGCACTATTTGAACTTAGCAATAGGAAAAACTTCAGAATAGCAGGATGGATCACCATCAACTTCCTATGCGACTGAAAGAGCATAAGCAACCATGTTGGTTTCATCACCACTAGCATACCTAGCAGGTTTTTTAATTGTCATCCTAGGACGATCCATAGCAATGGAATACTCTCGTTGTGGCTCGACGAGAGGTGTGGAGCTAGTAGATGCATCATCTTTAGTATTACCATCAGTGGTAGTAATACTATCAATAGGTATGAACTCAAACTCGACCTTCTCACCAGTACTCTGTGTCTCATCTGTACTGGGACCTTTTCCAGAAGAACGTAGTGCATTTTCATCAAAAGTGATATCTCGACTCAGAATGATTTTCCGAGAATCAGGAGACCATAGACGATACCCTTTTGACTCAGAGGCATAACCAAGGAAAATGCATTTGACAGCTCTCGGGTTTAATTTACCCGTACTGGAATGAGCATAAGCAGGACATCCAAAAACTCTTAAGATAGAGTAGTCAACAGGATTACCTGACCAAATTTCCTCTGGAATATTGAAGTCAAGGGATGAATGTGGAGATCTATTCACCAAATAGCAAGCAGTAGAAACGGCATCGGCCCAAAAATCACGCCGTTTCCATAACCCAGCATTAGAGAGCATACAACGAGCTCTTTCCAATAATGTCCTGTTTAGACGTTCGGCAACACCATTTTGCTGGGGTTTACCAGGCAAGGTCTTGTGCCTGGCGATTCCATTTGCCGCACAGAAGTCATTGAAATCTGACTCACAGA